>NC_080026.1:65766773-66069803 GCF_030020395.1 Manis pentadactyla
GAAAAAAGGGCCAGTCCATATAAAAATCAATATAATTCTCTCCTCCCTTACCCCATCAGATCAGGCAATTTGATTTTATTGAGTTTAGTCTGAACAATCCTGAATGAAAAAGATTTTATTTATTTATGACACAACTACCCCTGGTATGATTCTACCATAACTAACCTGGGCTTTCTATTTTTTACCTACCTAGGAATTTTTCACTTGAATTTGCTCTCCAAAGGCACTTAACAGTACTAAGGAAATAAGGTATACAGTGAAATGTCATTCATATTGTACATTTTATAAATGGCTTAGTTCTAAAATTTCTGTGATTTCCCCCTGTTGTACTATAAAATGTAAAGGCTTCCATCTACATAATGCTGACAGAGTTAAGATGTAGTCTAAAGTAATTACAGAATAACATCTATAATGTGACTTAACAGCATTTCTTGGGAAAACTCACTTCATAAATTATACAATTGTGATTTGAAGGATACTGCGTTCACATTTCAATCCACAAGTAGTTTTCGACTGTACTTCCAACCTTGATCTCTCTCCTTATTTCTATTTGCTTATTAAATATCTTTAGTAGGACTACACTCCACTCTAAATCAACCTCATTAACTTCCTTCTCACTCCCCTAGAACTACCTCTCCCTCTATTTGCTATTACAGAGAAAGCCTGTGCCAATCTCTCAGGTCATCCATGTCAAAAACCCTCGCATCATTTCTGCCTCCCTCAGCTCTCACTCCCTTCTCCATACTTGCAGTCATTTATTCATTCACTCACTCATTCACCAACAGCATTTCTGAATACATATTATACATCAGTTCAAGGTGCTAGAAACACAAATACAATATGACATTTTCTGCTTCAAGAAACTCACAGTCTTCGGTGGGAAATTTCTATTATTCCATCTTTCAGTGTCACTATTTCTTCCTCAATTTTCTTAGTTAGTACATGGTCTTGTCTCATTATAGGTAAAACCATGGCATCCTCAGAGTAACTGATGAGATTTTGAGCAATTGCCACACTCACAGTCCCTTTTAGGGGAAAGGGATTATATGTGACTCCTTCCACATAAACATCTATGACTCTGCTGGCGATAAGTTCAAATCCTGAATCTGCCTTAAATAAGTAACCTAACCTTTCTGGATGAGTTCTGTAAAACTGGAATTATATTATTAACTCACAATTATGTGGAGAACTAAATGTGATTATAGCTAACACATTCACATCTAAATCTACACCAGCACCATTATTAATGCTTTGAGTTATTAATTTATCAAATCATCATCCATCTTATAAGATAGGTACAATTATTATTTTAATTTCACAGATGAGGAAACTGAGGCAAGTAGAGCCTGAGGAGTTTATCAACGATCATACAGCTGGTAAGTGGTAGGGTTGTAAGTCTAATCAAGAAAACCTGATTCCGAGTTCATGTGTTAACTGCTACCCTAAATTGCCCTGCTGGATATTTTAGGTACATTATATAATGTAAATTATACATTATAAAGTACATAGGAGAGGCTGGTACAGAGTATGCACTCAAGTTTCCTTTTATACATGTTTATAACACACTTGCCAACATGACACAGGAAGTAACAGGTGCTGTCCATGACAATCCATTCTGTAAGAAATTTCTGTAACTAAAAAACCTGCAATAACTTGTATGAAGAACAGCTATCAGCCAAGGGAAGGCTAGAGGTAAAAATGGCTTCAAATACCTCATTTATAATCTAATAAAGGAATTGCTTAATCTTAAAAAAAAAAGGTTTTAGCTGACAACAAGGTTCAGCTCGCATCAGCATTTAAGCCACTGCTGAGACATTAAGGCAATCTTACCAAGAAGCATTGATAGAATCATGCTGCTGTAATCAAAGAAGGTAACCATCTTATTTTATTCCACCTGGTCAGGCCTCTTGAACCCTTTCAAGAAGAATGACAGGAATGCAAAGGACACAGAAATGACTACACAACTGAAAGAACGTAGGTCTTCACTCACAGAGTATCAAAGGAACAGGGTATGAATGCACCTTTGTCAAGCACGTGACAGGCATGATGGAAAAGAGACTAATTAAATGATTCATCAGATTCCTTCCTACTCTGAAGTCCTGTGTGAACAGTGTTCTTGCCATTGAATAATTTATTTCCTAAATATTTATTAAGTGCCTCTCATATGCATGATACCATATTAGACACTGAGAAAATAGTGATGAGGGCGAAAGAGACCACCCTTCATGGAGTTCAGTGATTAAACAAGACAATTAAGATATTCAGATATCAAGAAATTCAGATGGCCAACAGGCACATGAAAAGATGCTTCACATCGCTAATAATCAGAGAAATGCAAATTAAAACCACAATGAGATATCACCTCACACAAGTTAGAATGGCCTCCATTCAAAAGACAAACAACAACAAATGTTGGTGAGGATGTAGAGAAAGGGGAACCCTCCTACACTGCTGGTGGGAATGTAAACTAGTTCAACCATTGTGGAAAGCAGTATGGAGGTTCCTCAAAAACTAAAAATAGAAATACCATTTGACCCAGAAATTCCACTCCTAGCAATTTACCGTAAGAATGCAGCAGCCCAGTTAGAAAAAGACATATGCACCCCTATGTTTATCGCAACACTATTTACAATAGCCAAGAAATGGAAGCAACCTAAGTGTCCATCAGTAGATGAATGGATAAAGAAGACGTGGTATATATACACAATGGAGTATTACTCAGCTGTAAGAAGAAAACACATCCTACCATTTACAACAACATGGATGGAGCTACAGGGTATTATGCTCAGTGAAATAAGCCAGGTGGAGAAAGACAAGTATCAAATGATTTCACTCATCTGTGGAGTATAACAACAAAGCAAAAACTGAAGGAACAAAAAAGCAGCAGACTCACAGAACCCAAGAATGGACTAACAGGTACCAACAGGAAAGGGACTGGAGAGGATGGGTGGGGAGGGAGGGATAAGGGGGAAAACGGGGCATTACGATTAGCACACATAATATAGTCGGGGGAGACACAGGAAAGGCAGTATATACAGAGAAGACATGTAATGATTCTATAGCATCTTACTACGCTGATGGACAGTGACTGTAATGGGGTCTGTACGGGGGGGGACTTGATAATAGGGGGAGTCTAGTAACCATAATGTTGTCCATGTAATTGTACAGTAACAATATAAAAAAAAAGATTCAGACATCAAACAAGACAATATAAATGATACATAACTATAACTTGTGGTAAATGGAAAGAACAAAAAGTGCCAGGTCCTAGAGGGACACAGGGTAGTGACCTAACCTAGTCTAGATAGGGAAGTCAAGGGAAGCAATGGTGAAAAGTGACACGTTGAGATCTGAAGAATAAATGAGTTAGCCATGTAAAGAAAGGGGGTTAAGTTCTAGGCATGGGAACAGCCTGTGCAAACATCTTTAGGCCAATCAGAACAAAGGAAGAGTGATGTTTCTGAAATGCTGAGAATAAGGGGTAGTGTGGTGGAAGATGAGGTTGAAGAGAAATCAAAGACAAGGACCAGATCTAGCAAGATCATATAAAGGATTTCAGATTTAAATCTAAATGGGATGGGAAGACAATTATCTGGTTTCTGTGTAAGGAACAGGAGGGAACAAAACAGAAGCAAATAGACCAGTGAGAAGGGTGGACAATGGTGGTTAAGGTTAGGGTGGTGGTGGTTCAGCGGATGAATTCAAGGTATACTTTACATATAGACTTGTTAGCACTGGTAATAGAAGTAATGTGGGAGAAAGGGAGAAAGGGAGAGTGAGGGGTCAAATATGATGCCAGAGAAGAGAGCCTCAGAACACTAATGTTCATTTAAATTAATGAAAGCATTGACACCACATATATTTGGCATTCACAGATAAAAGAAGTTCATGGCCCAAGGATCCATCATGTATGATATTAATGTAGTGTTTATTACCACACCTAAAATATAAACTATTCAAGAGTGATGTTTTTTCCACAGGTAAAAAAAAAAAAAATCTACCAAAATATTTTGGTGATCTAAAATATGTTCACAAATGTTCAGACCCTACCTTTAAAGATGGAGCCTAGTGTCATCCCATGAATTCCCACTGGACATCAACAACTCATTTTTAATAACAAGATGGAAAAGCAGAATGTGACTTCTTTTTTTTTTTTTTTTGTTTTTTGTTTTTTGTTTTTTTTTTTTTTTAATAATTATTTTTTATTGAAGGGTAGTTGACACACAGTATTACATTACATGAGTTTCAAGTGTACAACACAGTGGTAGAACATTTATATACATAATTCTAGGTTCCAGCTATCACCCTACCAAGCAGTTACAATATCTTGACTATATTCCTTATGCTATACATTACATCCTGGTTACTAATTTATTTTACCATTGGAAGTCTGTCCTTTTTTTTTTTTTTTTTTTTTGTGAGGGCATCTCTCATATTTATTGATCAAATGGTTGTTAACGACAATAAAATTCTGTATAGGGGAGTCAATGCTCAATGCACAATCATTATTCCACCCCAAGCCTAATTTTTGTCAGTCTCCAATCTTCTGAGGCATAACAAACAAGTTTTTACATGTAGAACAAATTCTTACATAATGAATAAGTTACATAGTGAACAGTACAAGGGCAGTCATCACAGAAACTTTCGGTTTTGCTCATGCATTATGAACTATAAACAGTCAGTCCAAATATGAATACTCATTTGGTTTTTATACTTGATTTATAAGTGGATACCACATTTCTCTCTTTATTATTATTATTTTTAATAAAATGCTGAAGTGGTAGGTAGATACAAGATAAATGTAGAAAACATAGTTTAGTGTTGTAAGAGAGCACATGTAGATGATCAGGTGTGTGCCTGTAGACTATGTGTTAATCCAAGCTAGACCAGGGCAATAAAACATCCACGTATGCAGAAGATTTCTCTCAGAACGGGGGGGTGAGGTTCTAAGCCTCACCTCTGTTGATCCCCAATTTCTCACCTGATGGCCCCCCTGCGACTGTGCCTGTCTTAGGTTGTTCCTCCCTTGAGGAATCTTACCCGTCCCTGGCTAACCAGTCATCTTCCGGGGCCATACAGGGAAATGTGAAGTTGGTAAGTGAGAGAGAAGCCTTATTGTTTGAAAAAGTTAGCTTTTTACTTCTTTGCATATTTATGCCCTGTGGCTTCTATGCCCAGCATTTGTCTTGAGGTATCTTTACCAGTTGGAAGAATTATGATACTCGGTAAATTTGGTATGAGGCACGAATTCTATTTAAGGGTTGTAATTAGGAAGGAAGAAGAAAAGCTATAGAAGTAGCAGGCGGAAGAAAACATGGGAAGATTGATTATTTCTTTGATATATCTTCTTGTAGAGTAACTTCAGCATGTGTAGGTTTTAAGCTACTACTTAAATTGCACACACACATTAACATAATAGGAGTATAGTTACATAACCAAAGCATATCTGTAATTACCAGCCATCTGCAGTGAAACCAAGAAAACCAGTTAGGCACCTTAGGCATTTGTGAAAACTTATCTATGATATGGTGGATATTGTCCAAATGAACTTGAACAGTCTGAGAGAAATCAGACAAATTAAAACAACCCATTCCTGGGGACTGTTCACATGCCATATGTTCTTTTAACAATAAATAGTTTGTAGTTGTAAGACTTTGGAGCGCTACAATTTGCACTTCTCCAAATTCTTGGTTGAGTTCCAACAGTATAGATCCAGTCCAATTTTGTTGTTTTACTGTATGCACAGGCCAGCTTAGATATCTCCTTCCTCATTCCCATGGCAAGTCCAGGAACTGGTGGGATGAGTGCATCTACAGCTGTAGCAGTGGGTGGATCTTTGTTGGGGTTTTTTGATGATCATCTTCTGGCATGAGTCTTCCAGAGAGTGCAGATGTTGGAAGTTCTTTTTCATATCGTATCTTAGTTCATTTTCGGGGTAGCCCAATTAGGCTTTGATCCTCTGTATAAACACAAACAGACCCTTTGCCTACACTTTTATATGCCCTTTATACCCTTGTGTAGAACTCGTTGGAGGTTACCACACAGGAACTGCCCTTTTTTTTTTTTTTTTTTTTTTGCTATCACTAATCTACACTTACATGACGAATATTATGTTTACTAGGCTCTCCCCTATAAACCCCTTTACAGTCACTGTCCATCAGCATAGCAAAATGTTGTAGAATCACTACTTGCCTTCTCTGTGTTGTACAGCCCTCCCTTTTCTCCTACCCCCCCATGCATGTTAATCTTAATACCCCCCTACTTCTCCCCCCCTTATCCCTCCCTACCCACCCATCCTCCCCAGTCCCTTTCCCTTTGGTACCTGTTAGTCCATTCTTGAGTTCTGTGATTCTGCTGCTGTTTTGTTCCTTCAGTTTTTCCTTTGTTCTTATATTCCACAGATAAGTGAAATCATTTGGTATTTCTCTTTCTCCGCTTGGCTTGTTTCACTGAGCATAATACCCTCCAGCTCCATCCATGTTGCTGCAAATGATTGGATTTGCCCTTTTCTTATAGCTGAGTAGTATTCCATTGTGTATATGTACCACATCTTCTGTATCCATTCATCTATTGATGGACATTTAGGTTGCTTCCAATTCTTGGCTATTGTAAATAGTGCTGCAATAAACATAGGGGTGCATCTGTCTTTCTCAAACTTGATTGCTGCATTCTTAGGGTAAATTCCTAGGAGTGGAATTCCTGGGTCAAATGGTAAGTCTGTTTTGAGCATTTTGATGTACCTCCATACTGCTTTCCACAATGGTTGAACTAACTTACATTCCCACCAGCAGTGTAGGAGGGTTCCCCTTTCTCCACAGCCGCGCCAACATTTGTTGTTGTTTGTCTTTTGGATGGCAGCCATCCTTACTGGTGTGAGGTGATACCTCATTGTAGTTTTAATTTGCATTTCTCTGATAATTAGCGATGTGGAGCATCTTTTCATGTGTCTGTTGGCCATCTGTATTTCTTTTTTGGAGAACTGTCTGTTCAGTTCCTCTGCCCATTTTTTAATTGGGTTATTTGTTTTTTGTTTGTTGAGGCGTGAGAGCTCCTTATATATTCTGGACGTCAAGCCTTTATCAGATGTGTCATTTTCAAATATATTCTCCCATACTGTAGGGATCCTTCTTGTTCTATTGATGGTGTCTTTTGCTGTACAGAAGCTTTTCAGCTTAATATAGTCCCACTTACTCATTTTTGCTGTTGTTTTCCTTGCCCGGGGAGATATGTTCAAGAAGAGGTCACTCATGTTTATGTCTAAGAGGTTTTCGCCTATGTTTTCTTCCAAGAGTTTAATGGTTTCATGGCTTACATTCAGGTCTTTGATCCATTTTGAGTTTACTTTTGTATATGGGGTTAGACAATGGTCCAGTTTCATTCTCCTACATGTAGCTGTCCAGTTTTGCCAGCACCACCTGTTGAAGAGACTGTCATTTCGCCATTGTATGTCCATGGCTCCTTTATCAAATATTAATTGACCATATATGTCTGGGTTAATGTCTGGATTCTCTAGTCTGTTCCATTGGTCTGTGGCTCTGCTCTTGTGCCAATACCAAATTGTCTTGATTACTATGGCTTTATAGTAGAGCTTGAAGTTGGGGAGTGAGATCCCCCCTACTTTATTCTTCTTTCTCAGGATTGCTTTGGCTATTCGGGGTCTTTGGTGTTTCCATATGAATTTTTGAATTGTTTGTTCCAGTTCATTGAAGAATGTTGCTGGTAGTTTCATAGGGATTGCATCAAATCTGTATATTGCTTTGGGCAGGATGGCCATTTTAACGATATTAATTCTTCCTAGCCACGAGCATGGGATGAGTTTCCATCTGTTAGTGTCCCCTTTAATTTCTCTTAAGAGTGACTTGTAGTTTTCAGAGTATAAGTCTTTCACTTCTTTGGTTAGGTTTATTCCTAGGTATTTTATTTTCTTTGATGCAATTGTGAATGGAGTTGTTTTTCCTGATTTCTCTTTCTGTTGTTTCATTGTTAGTATATAGGAAAGCCACAGATTTCTGTGTGTTGATTTTGTATCCTGCAACTTTGCTGTATTCCGATATCAGTTCTAGTAGTTTTGGGGTGGAGTCTTTAGGGTTTTTTATGTACAGTATCATGTCATCTGCAAATAGTGACAGTTTAACTTCTTCTTTACCAATCTGGATTCCTTGTATTTCTTTGTTTTGTCTGATTGCCGTGGCTAGGACCTCCAGTACTATGTTAAATAACAGTGGAGAGAGTGGGCATCCCTGTCTAGTTCCCGATCTCAGAGGAAATGCTTTCAGCTTCTCGCTGTTCAATATAATGTTGGCTGTGGGTTTATCATAGATGGCCTTTATTATGTTGAGGTACTTGCCCTCTATTCCCATTTTGCTGAGAGTTTTTAACATGAATGGATGTTGAACTTTGTCAAATGCTTTTTCAGCATCTATGGAGATGATCATGTGGTTTTTGTCTTTCTTTTTGTTGATGTGGTGGATGATGTTGATGGACTTTCGAATGTTGTACCATCCTTGCATCCCTGGAATGAATCCCACTTGGTCATGGTGTATGATCCTTTTGATGTATTTTTGAATTCGGTTTGCTAATATTTTGTTGAGTATTTTTGCATCTACGTTCATCAGGGATATTGGTCTGTAGTTTTCTTTTTTGGTGGGGTCTTTGCCTGGTTTTGGTATTAGGGTGATGTTAGCTTCATAGAATGAGTTTGGGAGTATCCCCTCCTCCTCTATTTTTTGGAAAACTTTAAGGAGAATGGGTATTATGTCTTCCCTGTATGTCTGATAAAATTCCGAGGTAAATCCATCTGGCCCGGGGGTTTTGTTCTTTGGTAGTTTTTTGATTACCTCTTCAATTTCGTTGCTGGTAATTGGTCTGTTTAGATTTTCTGTTTCTTCCTGGGTCAATCTTGGAAGGTTATATTTTTCTAGGAAGTTGTCCATTTCTCCTAGGTTACCCAGTTTGTTAGCATATAGGTTTTCATAGTATTCTCCAATAATTCTTTGCATTTCCATGGGGTCCGTCGTGATTTTTCCTTTCTCGTTTCTGATACTGTTGATTTGTGTTGATTCTCTTTTCTTCTTAATAAGTCTGGCTAGAGGCTTATCTATTTTGTTTATTTTCTCGAAGAACCAGCTCTTGGTTTCATTGATTTTTGCTATTGTTTTATTCTTCTCAATTTTATTTATTTCTTCTCTGATCTTTATTATGTCCCTCCTTCTGCTGACCTTAGGCCTCATCTGTTCTTCTTTTTCCAATTTCGATAATTGTGACATTAGACCATTCATTTGGGATTGCTCTTCCTTTTTTAAATATGCTTGGATTGCTATATACTTTCCTCTTAAGACTGCTTTTGCTGTGTCCCACAGAAGTTGGGGCTTAGTGTTGTTGTTGTCATTTGTTTCCATATATTGCTGGATCTCCATTTTGATTTGGTCATTGATCCATTGATTATTTAGGAGCGTGTTGTTAAGCCTCCATGTGTTTGTGAGCCTCTTTGCTTTCTTTGTACAGTTTATTTCTAGTTTTATGCCTTTGTGGTCTGAAAAGTTAGTTGGTAGGATTTCAATCTTTTGGAATTTTCTGAGGCTCTTTTTGTGGCCTAGTATGTGGTCTATTCTGGAGAATGTTCCATGTGCACTTGAGAAGAATGTATATCCCGCTGCTTTTGGATGTAGAGTTCTATAGATGTCTATTAGGTCCATCTGCTCTACTGTGTTGTTCAGTGCTTCCGTGTCCTTACTTATTTTCTGCCCGGTGGATCTATCCTTTGGGGTGAGTGGTGTGTTGAAGTCTCCTAGAATGAATGCATTGCAGTCTATATCCCCCTTTAGTTCTGTTAGTATTTGTTTCACATATGCTGGTGCTCCTGTGTTGGGTGCATATATATTTAGAATGGTTATATCCTCTTGTTTGACTGAGCCCTTTATCATTATGTAGTGTCCTTCTTTATCTCTTGTTACTTTCTTTGTTTTGAAGTCTATTTTGTCTGATATTAGTACTGCAACCCCTGCTTTCTTCTCACTGTTGTTTGCTTGAAATATGTTTTTCCATCCCTTGACTTTTAGTCTGTACATGTCTTTGGGTTTGAGGTGAGTTTCTTGTAAGCAGCATATAGATGGGTCTTGCTTTTTTATCCATTCTGTTACTCTGTGTCTTTTGATTGGTGCATTCAATCCATTAACATTTAGGGTGACTATTGAAAGATATGTACTTATTGCCATTGCAGGCTTTAAATTCGTGGTTACCAAAGGTTCAAGGTTAGCCTCTTTAGTATCTTACTGCCTAACTTAGCTCGCTTATTGAGCTGTTATATACACTATCTGGAGATTCTTTTCTTCTCTCCCTTCTTGTTCCTCCTCCTCGATTCTTCATATGTTGGGTGTTTTGTGCTGTGCTCTTTCTAGGAGTGCTCCCATCTAGAGCAGTCCCTGTAAGATGTTCTGTAGAGGTGGTTTGTGGAAAGCAAATTCCCTCAGCTTTTGTTTGTCTGGGAATTGTTTAATCCCACCGTCATATTTGAATGATAGTCGTGCTGGATACAGTATCCTTGGTTCAAGGCCCTTCTGTTTCATTGTATTAAATATATCATGCCATTCTCTTCTGGCCTGTAGGGTTTCTGTTGAGAAATCTGATGTTAGCCTGATGGGTTTCCCTTTATAGGTGACCTTTTTCTCTCTAGCTGCCTTTAACACTCTTTCCTTGTCCTTGATCTTTGCCATTTTAATTATTATGTGTCTTGGTGTTGCCCTTCTTGGATCCTTTCTGTTGGGGGTTCTGTGTATTTCCGTGGTCTGTTTGATTACTTCCTCCCCCAGTGTGGGGAAGTTTTCAGCAATTATTTCTTCTAAGATACTTTCCATCTCTTTGCCTCTCTCTTCTTCTTCTGGGACCCCTATAATACGGATATTGCTCCTTTTAGATTGGTCACACAGTTCTCTTAATATTGTTTCATTCCTGGAGATCCTTTTGTCTCTCTCTATGTCAGCTTCTATGCGTTCCTGTTCTCTGATTTCAATTCCATCAATGGCCTCTTGCATTCTATCCATTCTGCTTATAAACCCTTCCAGAGTTTGTTTCATTTCTGCGATCTCCTTTCTGGCATCTGTGATCTCTTTCCGGACTTCATCCCATTTTTCTTGCGTATTTCTCTGCATCTCTGTCAGCATGTTTATGATTCTTATTTTGAATTCTTTGTCAGGAAGACTGGTTAGGTCTGTCTCCTTCTCTGGTGTTGTCTCTGTGATCTTTGTCTGCCTGTAGCTTTGCCTTTTCATGGTGATAGGAATAGTCTGCAGAACTGGGACGAGTGACGGCTGGAAGGACTTCCTTTCTTGTTGGTTTGTGGCCCTCCTCTCCTGGGAGAACAGCGGCCTCTAGTGGCTTGTGCTGCGCAGCTGCGCGCAGACAGGGTTTCTGCTTCCTGCCCGGCTGCTATGGAGTTAATCTCCGCTGTTGCTGTGGGCGTGGCCTGGCTCGGGCAGCTACTCCAAAATGGTGGAGTCGCGTTGGAGCAGGAGCTGCTGGGAGGCTATTTATCTCCGTAAGGGGCCTCCCTGCTCCCTGCAGCCCAGGGGTTAGGGTGCCCAGAGATCCCGGATTCCCTACCTCTGGATTAAGTGACCCGCCCTGCCCCTTTAAGACTTCCAAAAAGCACCCGCCAAAACAAAACAACGACCACAAAAAAAAAAACAAGAAAAAAAATTTTTTTAATTAAAAAAAAAAAAAAATTTTTAATTAAAAAAAAAAAGGTGGTCGTTCGTTTTTCTTTATTCTCCGGTGCCAGCCTCAGGCCTCTGCTCACCGGTCTTTCTGCCCTGTTTCCCTAATATTGGGGTCCCTGTCCCTTTAAGACTTCCAAAAAGCGCTCGCCAAAACAAAGCAGCAAAAAAGCAAAAAAAAAAAAAAAAAAAATGGTCGCGCGCTTTTCTTATGTCCTCTGTCGCCCAGCCTTCAGTGCCTGCTCACTGTTCTTGCTGCCCTGTTTTCCCAGTATCGAGGGCCCTGCACTCTGGCCCGGATGGCTGGGGCTGGGTGTTCGGCAGCCCTGGGCTCCGTCTCCCTCCCGCTCTGCCTGCTCTTCTCCCGCCGGGAGCTGGGGGGAGGGGCGCTCGGCTCCCGCGGGGCCGGGGCTTGTATCTTACCCCCTTCGCGAGGCGCTGGGTTCTCTCAGGTGCGGATGTGGTCTGGATATTGTCCTGTGTCCTCTGGTCTTTATTCTAGGAAGGGTTGTCTTTGTTATATTTTCATAGATATATGTTGTTTTGGGAGGAGATTTCCGCTGCTCTACTCACGCCGCCATCTTCCGCCCCCTCCGTGACTTCTTTTTATTACTATTATTATTATTTTTTTTAATTTTGGTATCATTAATCTACAATTACATGAGTGACATTATGGTTACTAGACTCTCCCCATCATCAAATCACCACCACATACCCCATTACAGTCACTGTCCATCAGCGTAGTAAGATGCTGTAGAATCACTACTTGTCTTCTCTGTGTTGTAAGCCCTCCCCGTGCCCCCGCCACATTATGTCTGCTAATCGTAATGTTCCTTTTTCCCCCTTGTCCCTCCCTTCCGACCCATCCTCCCCAGGCCCTTTCCCTTTGGTAACTATTAGTCCATTCTTGGGTTCTGTGAGTCTGCTGCTGTTTTGTTCCTTCAGTTTTTTCTTTGTTGTTATACTCCACAGATGAGTGAAATCATTTGATACTTGTCTTTTTCTGCCTGGCTTACTTCACTGAGCATAATACCCTCTACCTCCAACCATGTTGTTGTAAATGGTAGGATGTGTTTTCTTCTTATGGCTGAATAATACTCCATTGTGTATATGTACCACATCTTCTTTATCCATTCATCTACTGATGGACACTTAGGTTTCTTCCATTTCTTGGCTATTGTAAATAGTGCTGCGATAAACATAGGGGTGCATATGTCTTTTTCTAACTGGGCTGCTGCATTCTTAGGGTAAATTGCTAGGAGTGGAATTTCTGGGTCAAATGGTATTTCTATTTTTAGTTTTTGAGGAACCTCCATACTGCTTTCCACAATGGTTGAACTAGTTTATATTCCCACCAGCAGTGTAGGAGGGTTCCCCTTTCTCCACATCCTTACCAACATTTGTTGTTGTTGTTTGTCTTTTGGATGGAGGCCATCCTTACTGGTGTGAGGTGATATCTCATTGTGGTCTTAATTTGCATTTCTCTGATTATTAGCGATGTGGAGCATCTTTTCATGTGCCTGTTGGCCATCTGAATTTCTTCTTTAGAGAAGTGTCTGTTCAGATCCTGTGCCCACTTTTTAATTGGATTGTTTTTTGTTTGTTGAGGTGCATGAGCTCTTTGTATATATTGTATGTCAACCCTTTATTGGATCTGTCATTTATGAATATATTCTCCATACTGTAGGGAACCTTTTTGTTCTATTGATGGTGTCCTTTGCTGTACAGAACGTTTTCAGCTTGATATAATCCCACTTGTTCATCTTTGCTTTTGTTTCCCTTGCCCAGGGGGATTTGTTCATGAAGAAGTTGCTTATGTTTATGTGCAAGAGATTTTTGCCTATGTTTTTTTCTAAGAGTTTTATGGTTTTATGACTTACAGTCAGGTCTTTTATCCATTTTGAATTTACTTTTGTTATGGGGTTAGACAATGATCCAATTTCAGTCTCTTACATGTAGCTTAGCTGTCCAGTTTTCCCAACACCAGTTGTTGAAGAGGCTGTCCTTTACCCATTGTATATCCATGGCTCCTTTATCACATATTAATTGACTATATGTTTGGGTATATCGTATATTAATGGACCATATATCATATATTAATTGACCATTTATCATATATTAATTGACTGTATGTTTGGACTCTCTATTCTGTTCCACTGGTCTGTGGGTCTGTTCTTGTGCCGGTACCAAATTGTCTTGATTATTGTGGCTTTGTAGTAGAGCTTGAAGTTGGGATGCAAGATCGCCCCCTGCTTTATTCTTCCTTCTCAGGATTGCTTTGGCTATTCGGGGTCTTTTGTGGTTCCATATGAATTTTAGAACTATTTGTTCCAGTTCGCTGAAGAAGAATGTGACTTCTAAGACTGAATTATAACAGACACTTCAGATTCCTCTTGCTACCTCTTGAAACATTCACTGTTGAAGAAGCAAGCTGCCATATCATTAGGACACTCAAGCAGCCTTACAGAGAAGCCCCTGTGACAAGGAACCAAGGCCTCCTGCCAACAGCCACATGAGTGTCCCACCTTGGGAACCGATCCATCAACCCAGGGAAGCTTTCAGATGGCCACAGCTTCACAAACACAATTCATGAGATCCTAAACTAGAACCATCCAGTTAAGCTCCTGGTGGATTCCTGACTCTCAGAAAATGAGACAATAAATGTTGGCTGTTTTAAGCTGCTGAAGTTTGGAGAAATTTGTTGGGCAGCAACAGATAACATTCATCAGTCATTCTGAGAAATTTGCTTAAATAATAAAAATCTAATCACTGTTATTGCACAGTGAACCAAAGGATAGAAATCTGAAAAGCACAGTCAAGTCAGAGTATAACAATAAAAGTGTAAGATACCTCTGTCTGTGTCCCTCTGTCTCTCTCACTCTGCTGCTCTCTCACTCTGTCTCTCTGCTGCCCCCCCGTCTCTGTCTGTCTCTCTGCCTCTGTCTGTCTCTGTCACTCGCTGCTCGCTCTCTCTGTCTCTCTCACTTGCTGCTCTCTCTGTCTCTCTCACTCTGCTGCTCTGTGTGTCTGTCTGTCTCGTGCCCTCTCTGCTATCTCTCTCTCTGTCTGTCTCTCTGCTGCCCTCTCTCTCTTTGTCTCTGTCTCTGTCCCCCTGCTCTCCCTACTCTCTCTCCCTCTCCCTCTCTCTGCTCTCTCTGTCCCACTGCTCTCTCTCTGCTGCTCCCTCCCTCTCCCTCTCTCTCCCCCCACCCCCATCTGGGGCAGCCACTTTTTCCTTAAGATAATAAAGTCTCTTGCGTGGGCCCATGTCTCCTGAGTCATTCTGGGCTGCTTTGGGAACCCTCACTGCCTGATCCTCCTCCACGGGCTCACCATCTATTTCCCTGGTCGCTCGTCTTCTCGCCCAACACCGGCCTTCGATTTGCTTATATTACAGGATTACCAACCCCTCTCCAAAAACGATGATCCTTATTGAACCTGGAAAATGCCATCACTACAGACCAAAGGGCTCATCTGAGGACTGCCCCCCATCAATATAAAAATGAACTTCATCACCCCTAATCAGCAGGAAGCAGTTACTTAAGACTGACCTGCACCCCTTCCCAAATCCTCTACCACTTATAAAACAGAAAAGGGAGGAATGTAAGAAAATAGTAATTTATCCTCCATTTGTCCCATGGTCCCAAGCACATAAGCCGGATCCGCCACAATAAAAGGCACCACTCTGCTGCCCTCTCTCTCTCTGTCTGTCTCTCTGTCTCTCTCACTCTGTTGCTCTCTCTCCCCCTGTCTGTCTCTGCTGCCCCCCTCTCTCTCTGTCTCTGTCTCTCTGCCTCTCTCTGTCTCTCTCACTCACTGCTCTCTCTCTCTGTCTCTGTCTCTGCTGCCCTCTCTCTGTCTCTGTCTCTGTTCCCGTGCTCTCCCCGCCCTCTCTCTGTCCCTCTGCTGCTCCCTCCCTCTCACTCTCCCCCCACCCCCATCTGGGGCAGCCACTTTTTCCTTCAAATAATAAAGTCTCTTGTGTGGGGAAAAAAAAAAAAAAAAAAGTGTAAGATAAATAGTCACAATGCCCAAGAACGAGCTGGATAATATTATTAACATCTTTTTCCAAAGGAGTAACAAAAATATGCTCTTTGTTTTTAAATGATCACAAGTATAGCTTATTTTTTGGTGGGGGGAAAAGTGTCCCTGGTTCTACTCTACTACACTATTACCTCTGCCCTTTTAAACTATGGATTCCACAAAGATGACATCAGTTTTGTGTTCTAGGTAAAGGCACTTTTAATACAGTATCTTGGCAAATTTAAGACAGTGAATTCTGATGTCAGTGTACTGGTTTCAAATAGCAGCTCAGTATTTATTTGCTACCTAATTTGGAGAAGTTACTCAAGCTATCTAGGTCTCAGTTCCCTTAGCCACAAAATGGGGATGATATTACTAATCCGAATGAGCATCTTGCATCTCAGTATAAAACATTTAATAAATAATAGATGCCAGTTGGTCTTGTGATTGTTACTACTAATACACTGATGGCTTTCCCTTCATTTGACCCATCTTACTACTAAGTGCTCCCATTGTCATGATATAGCAAAAGAATAACCTTATTTTGCGACCATTTTTGAAGCTGAGCATTTTATAAGTCTAACATCTAAATAGAAAAGTTTTAAATTTCTAGAATTCACCAAAATTTTTATATTAAAACTAAAATCTAATTTTACAATGTTAAAGATATAAGGAAATGCAGACATTTGAAATGCTGCATGATCAAAATTTTTAAATGATGCTAGCATTTAAAAAGTTATTATTAAATATTTATCCAAATAGCATCTAAATACATCTCCTTTCCTTTGCTATATACACAGATGGGTGGTTTGTTCTTCAGGAAAATAACACTAAGGCAAAATTACTCAATAAAGCAGAAATTATTTGTTTTTAAATTAAAAAAAAAAAGTAAAGCTTCACCAAAAGCAAGAAGGCAGAACTGACAGTTCAATCAGAATTTTAAAAACAGGAAAAGGCTGAAGTCAGCTGAAAAAACAGACTGAAGTCATTCTCTCCTCTTCCCGTTAAGCCCCCCACCCTTATTTTTACTTTCTAGTAGTGAGGTTTGGAAATTTTCAACAAGCTGGCCAGCTGCCAATTCCACAAAGTAGGAGGGAGAAAACTACCCCTCCTGCAAGGGGTCCCTCCCCCTAGGCAGCTCCAGGCGCCTGGTCTGACAAGCTTTCTGAGGAAGACTAGACTCACTGCAGACTTTCTGGCTCCAGAGCCATTGTTTGCAAGGCTGCTTTGCTCCTTATCCAGAGCTTTGATTAGCATAAGAATATTGTCTTCTCCCTTAACAAGCAGCTCATCCATTTCTAACCTTCATCCCCATCAACCCCTGAGCTAATATTCACACACAACTGGAGCAACACTACTCATGGTTATTTTTGTATCAGTGTAAAAAACAATCTCACCCAAATCTAAACATAAACCCTTAAAAAATAACATGCTTAAATAAATAGGTATGTGAGTCTGTCTGTGATAATACACAAGAATCTCAGCAAAAAGCCTGTCCTGGAGTCCATGCTATGAGAACTTGTGATGGTAAGACACTCGTAACGACTGTCTTTTGAAAAGACACTCTTTTGGAAAGTCTAAAAAAGGAGCAAAGAGAACCAACCAACCAACCAACCAACCAACCAACCAACCATCTAGCTAAATTCTGATTTACAGCAGGGATTGGGGAAACTCCAGTTTACAGAGGCAATTCTAACTGCCCTGTCTTTATCACATTGAGGTCACTACTTTCATCATCACCCCTGGCCCTACTTTCCGACTAGACCTTACCTTTCCCCAGCATTCAATTATTTATTCAAAGCAAACTTAACACATTCAGCTACTGTATTTCTGCTCAATTGTCCCTTCTTCATTTAAAATCTTACATGTTCCCTAGGAACAACAAATGCTGGCAAGGATGTAGAGAAGGGGGAACCCTCCTACACTGCTGGTGGGAATGTAAACTAGTTCAATCATTGTGGAAAGCAGTATGGAGGTTCCTCAAAAAACTAAAAATTTGACCCAGGAATTCCACTCCTAGGAATTTACCCTAAGAATGCAGCAGCCCAGTTTGAAAAAGACATATGCACCCCTGTTTATCGCAGCACTATTTACAATAGCCAAGAAATGGAAGCAACCTAAGTGTCCATCAGTAGATGAATGGATAAAGAAGATGTCGTACATATACACAATGGAATATTATTCAGCCATAAGAAGAAAACAAATCCTACCATTTGTAACAATATGGATGGAGCTAGAGGCTATTATGCTCAGTGAAATAAGCCAGGCAGAAAAAGACAAGTATCAAATGATTTCACTCATCTGTGGAGTATATGAAGAAAGAAAAAACTGAAGGAACAAAACAGCAGCAGATTCACAGAAACCAAGAATGGACTAACAGTTGCCAAAGGTAAAGGGACTGGGGATAGTGGGTGGAAAGGGAGGGATAAGGGGAATAAGGGGCATTACATAATGTGGTGGGGGGTGGGGGAGGCAGTACAGCACAGAGAAGACAAGTAGTGATGATTATGTAGCATCTTACTACGCTGATGGACAGTGACTGTAAAGGGGTATGTGGTAGGGACTTAAGAATGGGGGGAAATCTAGTAACCAAAATGTTGCTCATGTAATTGTACATTAATGACACCAGAAAAAAAAAAACCTTTCACATTCCTTCTGTACCAAAAGACTACTTTGGCCAATACAAGCACAAACTATTCAGGAAGAGAGAGGCAAGACAAATTAGTATGGCATTATACAAAGTTGATGCATTGATGTTTTTTATCCCTCACTAGGGACCTTAATATTAGATGTTAGATGTACAATAAATACTTCTTGATTTATGAATTATTTTAAGAAAAAGGAGGTAATCTATTTTCAAAACACCAACTTCATATTACAAACTCTTTAACCTAGTTTCTCCAAAGCTGTTTGCTTAATTGTATTAATCAAAAAACCTCACAAATAATTAGAATATCAATCTTTGGCCTATCTGTGCTTAGTGGAGATTCTTAATGCCAGCTGTTGAGGGGACCTGGGTGTTACTCTTCTGTCTCTCCTCTGGAATAAGCACAAATGACCAAAAAACAAGTGAAGTTAATCAGCTGTTGCAGAAATGCCTGGGAGGGAACAGAGTTTGGTCATTCCTATAGATATATTTTGAGTAAGAGTAAACAATACTGTCTTTCTGTATAGTACTTTTATAGAGACAAAATCAGCATAACGTGGTGAAGCATTCAGGGTCAGAAGACAGATCTAGGTCTTCTGTGCAGATTAAATGAGAGAAACTCATATATAGTACTGAATGTAACTTTATGTTTGCACATCACCACCTTTATAGTTTACAAATTAGTTTTACATGAATTATACCATCTGTATGGCCCTTATGTAAGTAAAATTTTTCCTACTTTTACAGTGAACAGGGTTCAGGGAGCTAAGCTGACTTGCTCAATTTCATGTATCTAGTAACTTAGGGGCAAACTAAACTCCAGGTTTTCTAATACCAAGTGTCTTAACCAGTTAAGTTCATCAAAAGGGAAACAGGAAGTTATTTTTTATTGAACCACATAAGATTTTATTTCATCTTCACAACTTGGCAAGCAAAATGTTAACTCAGCCAAGTTAAGAAGCTTGCTCAAGTTCACACAACCAGTAAGTGGTATGTCTGCTGCTGATAAAACCCCAAACCCACTCATTACTGCATAATCGGGAGCTGGTAGGTAATGCGAAAAATAAAAAAGTACTGTGCCCCTTATTACTCTCTTGCTTTTCAGCAAAAAACAAGCAAAAAAATCCCCAAGTCCCCTAAATACTCTGCACTGTCATGCTGAGCTGGGATACCAGTAACCTGTCTTTCACCAGCTGGTTCCAAATTCTGCCAACAAAGGTTCTAGAGAAAACTGGAGGAGGGAAGAAGGGACTTCCACCTGAACAACACCCTTCACATTGGCAGCAGCAGGTTCCAATTTCCAGCTTCCCTCCACAACCCCAGAACCAGCCTCACTGCCATTCAGACCCAGTGGTGCCCACACATGAGGGTCTGAGTGCCACCTCCACAAGACCCCTGCTCTGAGCTTGTTAGGTGTCAGCCGCAGCTGGGCTCCTATGGCTTCCTCCACAGAGGGCTGGCTCATGGCTTCACAGGGACACACATTCTACAGGTTCTGAAACCTCAACCTCTCATGGGTGGTATCTTCTGTCCACAGTTACTATTTCTGTTAAATTCCAGTGTTCTTTTAGCTTTTTTCAATCCTCTGGAACCCATGTGGCCAATTCCCTAAACCAAATTCTTTTGGTTAAAATAACCAGTGTGGTTTCCTGACTGGGCCCTGATTGATACAAAGACTTTCAGAAAATAGATCTCAGAGTAACAGATTACTATAAACACACACCACACACATATTTTTATATATGTTCACTTCACCAAAGAGGAACTAATAATATATCTAATATTTCCTAAGTACTTATGTGTTTTAATGTATATTTAAAGAGCTTTAAATGAATTCATCTAGACTCTACATTTCACTTTTTCTTACCACAAATAATTTTAACCTATCAAGTCATTTGTTCAAGATTGTTTGAGCTTTCTATTCTAATCTATGTGACCCAAGTCAAAATGCTTGAAAAAGTACCAAAATTTGGCTATCAAAACAGATTTCTCTTTTCCTTAAGCAACACTAAATTTAATAAAAGACTTTTTGAGTTAACTCAGTAAATCCCTGTGGCAAAAAAAAAAAATCAATTCAAATGTTAAATTAATCTTTAAGGGGAATACACATAACTTCTAGAACTAGGGGGAAAAAATATCAAAGCAGAACTTCAAAAATAAAACCAAGCCCACATTTATCTCAAGAAGCCAAATCAAAATGTATCTGTATTTATGCCCTCGAGATGAAAGAAGACTCTTTCAAAAACAGTCACAAGTTTTTGCAAGCTTGTCCCTCCCTAAGAAAATCTAGAAATGTACAGTGAATATTTTGGTTTAAACAATGACTAGAGTATGACAAGACATGTAGTGACCTGGGACCAAAATAGAAAATGCAAAGCAATGTGCAGGGATGAACCCTCAAAACAAAGAACCGTCTCAACCAAATGCCAGTAATGCTACCCTTGTTGAGAAATACCAATTCTTGACTAGAGTGACCAGACTATTAGATTCCATTATTATCTGAAGGCTCTTTTGCAGATCTAATGTTCAGGAAGCAATAGTATTAGGCCTGTATAAGGGCAGATTATCTTGATCAAACTAATAATGTCTGAATACAATTTTACTTTTACTTTTTTTCCTTCTCATTTAACTTGATCACTTTAAAAAGGCATCATATTCTTCTGCTAAACATACTGCCTGCACAAATGCAAAAGCAATAAAAAAATCCACCATTTCACTCCACTTCTTTCTCAATTTACAATTTTTTTTAAATTCAGAGGACACAGGTTTCCCTGAAGTTCCAAGAGTAGGGGCTCTGCAGTAAGGCAATCAGCATATTCTATCCTCTGCCACAGGAAAAAGTTCAGACATGAGCTGGTCTCATTACAGTCTCAAGACTTCAGCTGGGCCTGCAGGGACAAAGCCATTCTTTCTGAGTGGATATGAGTAAGAAAATAGCAGCCCAAGAAGCTTTTGGCAGCTAAGTTGGGACCAGAAGTGGAAGCAAAAGGCAGGAGCCAGGAGGAGACTAAAAAAATCCAGATCCTTGGAGCAGTCAAGGCACTGCTTAAGCAACCCTGCCTGAAGCCTCAATTGCTCAGGGACTTTTCAGTTAGCAGCCTATGAAACCCCTTTGTTTTTTTTAAGATCAGAAAAAGAATCAGTTTTTCTTCAAAAATCAAAAACATTCTAGCTGATAAGAAGGAAAATTAAAGGAAAAAAAGATCCCTTGAGTATTTTGGGTTAGATTAGCATAAAATTAGTAATTCTGAATATATTTTAGAGAAGATACTTCATAACACATATCCAAAAAAAAAACCCATGGTCAATTAATACATGCTAAAGGAGCCATGAATAAATATAAAATGGGGAAAAGACAATCGCTTCAATAAATGGTGCTGGTAAAACTGGACAGCTACATGCAAGAGAATGAAACTGGATTATTGTCTAACTCCATAAACAAAAGTAACCTGAAAATGGATTAAAGACCTAAACTAAATATAAGACACGAAACCATAAAACTCTGTGAAGAAAACATAGGCAAAGTTCTCTTCAACGTAAGCCTGAGTAATTTTTTCCTGGACACATCTCCCAGGGCAAGGGAAATAAAATAAAAAATGAACAAGTCGAACTAAATTAAAAAGCTTCTGTATAGCAAAGGACACCGTCAATGAAACAAAAAGGCAGCCTACAGTATGGAAAAATATACTCACAAATGATTTATCCAATAAGGGTTAACATCCAAAATATATAAAGAACTCATATGCCTCAATACCAAAAAACAAAAACAAAAAAATTAAAAAATGGGTGGAGGACCTGAACAGATATTTTTCTAAAGAAACACAGATGGCCAACAGGCACATGAAAAGATGTTCCACATTAGTCATCAGGGAAATGCAAATCAAAGTCACAATGAGATTCACCTAACACCAGTTAGAATGGCCACTACCCAAAAGTCAAGAAATAACAAGTGTTGGCGAGGCTGTGGAGAAAAGGGAACCTTCCTATTCTGTTGGTGGGAATGTAAATTGGTGCAGCCACTATGGAAAGGGGTATGGAGGCTCCTCAAAAAACTAAAAGCAGAAAAACCATATGACCCAGTAATTCCACTTCTAGGAAATTACCCGAAGAAAACAAAACCCCTGATTTGAAAAGATATATGCATCCATATGTTTATCACCGCATTATTTACAAAAGCCAAGATATGGAAGCAACTGAAGTGTCCATCAACAGATAAATGGATAAAGAAAATGTGGTACATATACACATCAGCCACAGGAAAAAAAAAATCCTGACGTTTGCAACAACACGGACGGACCTAGAGGGTATTAATGTAGGTGAAATAAGCCAGGTGGAGAAAGACAAATACCATATGATTTCATTTATATGCATAATCTAAAAACAAAACAGAATGAACAAAACAGCAGCAGACTCACAGACACTGAGAAGTGACTGGTGGTTACAATGGGGAAGGGGTTGGGATGTGTGGGAGGGGGCGCTGAGGGGGTAAAAGGGCACAAAAATCTCAATCATAATGTAAGTCTGTCATGGGGATGGAAGTGTAGCATGGAGAACACACCCAATGGTTCTGTAATTCTTTCTATGTTGATAGAAACTGCAGTGGCTGGGGTGAGGATTTAATAATGTGTGCAACTGCTGAACCACTGTGTTGTATACTTGAAATGAATATAGTATTTTATATCAACTATATTTCAATTAAAAAAAAGGACCCATACACTTTTATGTGAGTTACTTTTAAGATAGCTCAAATGGTATAAAAATGTACTTAACAATATGACCAGCAGCTATGTAATTTATTACTCCTGGACTTTCTCCTCTTACCCCTCAAATCTGCTAGACCCTTGGTCTTTCTCACCTGAGCTAACAACCTCTCTATTCTTCTAGTTACCAAGATCTAAAACCTTGGGAGCCATTCTTAACTATTCCTTCTTCCTTCTCATATTCCATATCCTATCTGTCAGCAAATCTTGTTGGTTCTACCTTCAAAATGTATCCACAACTTACACACTTCTCTCTACTTCTGCTGCCCTCTCTCTCATCCAAGCCACTAACATCTTTTACCCGGATTATTGGAAACTGCCTCCTAACTACTCTCCCTGCTTCTGCCCCTATCTATCTACATAATATTATCAACACAGCAGACAAAGTAGTGATAAAAACCTTATTAGATTACATCACTCATGTCTTCAAAACCCTCCAATAGCCCCCCAAGTCACTCAGAGCAAAAGCTGAAGTCTACAGTGGCTCACAGGACTCCAACTCCTCCACTCCAGCTGCACTGGCCTCCTTGCTTCTAAAATGTGCCCACGCATGACCCTGCCACAGGCTTTTGTATTCGCAGGTCCCTCTACCTGTAAGATCCTCCCCAAGACGTCTGTACGACTTGCTACTTTACCTCTTCTGAGTGCTTTCCCAAATATCCCTTTCTCATTGAGTGTTCTCACTCACTGTAAAGTGATTTAAAATTGTAATCGCAACCTCATTCCTGGCACTGCTATCTTCCTTCCCTGATGTTTTTTCTCTTCAGTTAGCACTTGTCATCATGTAATTTGATATATAATTTACTGTTTATTTTGTTTACTGCCTGCCACTTGCTCCAGAATATATGCTACATAAGGGCAGGGTTGTTAGTCCATTTTTTCACTCTGCATTTCTAGCTCCTAGAAAACTGTGTGGCACATAGTTGGTACAAAATGAATATTTGCTGTAGGAATGACTGAATATAACAGAAGGAATTAAAATGTTATGCCAATTCCTTTACTTTTATATACAAACGAGACTTTCCCAAAAGGGCTGTGCTGTGGATAAACTATTCCATTTCCTTATCTCAACACAACTGAAACCATAAAAAAACCCTACACCACTTCCTTTTGCTCACTTCAAGCCCTGACTTTTGTCAAGATCCAATGAGGAAAATTTTCCACTGTTTTCACTGCATATACTCAAGCTTGAGATACAAATTAAAAGGTCTTAAGAAAGGTTTGGATAAGCAAAAATCACTTCCCAAGTTCTAAAATATTGCTTAAGGCAAACAATGGCTTGGGTCACACTCTGACAGTAACACATAGTTATAGCAAGTTGGATAACTACGGAAAAATAATCACAGATGAAAAGAAAATACAGTCTTTTCTTTGGTACAAACAATGTAGTCTGACAAAGGGAACTTCAAAACACTATCTAAACTCAACTGCAACCTTTCAGGATATAGATATTAGTAAAGTTTCCAAGGTAATATTTATATGTAAATTCTAAGTCACTGAAGGACCTGCATAAGACTAGAGGGTGTTAAAATCAGACAGTTAACAATTCTTCCCAAACGACATGAACCACAAACTGCAGGAAACTTCACAAACCCTCATGATTATACAGTTCAGCTTATTAATGTGAAGCATTTGGACATTCTGGAAGAGTATTCCCTCTTGTGGATGAAACACCTACATTTTATTTCCTTTACTCTGTGTCAGAACATCTTTTTAGGTTAAAATGTGCTGGTTTAGCATACGCAAAAATCTCTTGGACATAAACACGGGCAACTTCTTCATGAACATATCTCCCCAGGCAGGGGAAACAAAAGCTAAAATGAACAAGTGGGACTATATCAAGCTGAAAAGGTTCAGTACAGCAAAGGACACCACCAAGAGAACAAAAAGGCATCCTACAGTATGGGAGAATATATTCATAAATGACAGATCCGATAAAGGGTTGACATCCAAAATATACAAAGAGCTCGTGCACCTCAACAAACAAAAAGCAAACAATCCAATTAAACAAGGGCACAGTATCTGAAAAGACACTTCTCCAAAGAAGAAATTCAGATGGCCAACAGACACATGAAAAGATGCTCCACATCGCTAGTCATCAGAGAAATGCAAATTAAGACCACAATGAGATATCACCTCACACCAGTTAGGATAGCCACCATCCAAAAGACAAACAACAAATGTTGGCGAGGATGTGGAGAAAGGGGAACCCTCCTACACTGCTGGTAGGAATGTAAATTAATTCAACCATTGTGGATAGCAGTATGGAAGTTCCTCAAAAACCTAAAAATTGAAATGCCATTTGACCCAGGAATTTCACTCTTAGGAATTTACCCTAAGAATGCAGGAGCCCAGTTTGAAAAAGACAGATGCACCCCTATGTTTATCGCAGCACTATTTACAATAGCCAAGAAATGGAAGCAACCTAAGTGTCCATCAGTAGATGAATGGATAAAGATGTGGTACATGTACACAATGGAGTATTATTCAGCCATAAGAAGAAAACAAATGCTACCATTTGCAACAACATGGATGGAGCTACAGGGTATTACGCTCAGTAAAATAAGCCAGGCAGAGAAAGAGAAGTATTAAATGATTTCACTCATCTGTGGAGTATAAAAACAAAGAAAAAACTGAAGGAACAAAACAGCAACAGATTCAAGAACCCAAGAATGGACTAACAGTTACCCAAGGGAAAGGGATTGGGGAGGATGGATGGGGAGGGAGGGATAAGGGGGAAAAAAACAGGCACTATGATTAGCAGACATAATGTGGGGATGTGGGGTGACACAGGGAGGGCTGTACAACACAGAGAAGACAAGTAGTGATTCGATAGCATCTTACTAAGCTGATGGACAGTGACTGTAATGGGGTATGTGAGGGGGGGACTTGATGATGGGGTGAGTCTAGTAAACATAATGTTAACTCATGTAATTGTAGATTAATGATACCAAAATAAATTTTTTTAAATGTGCTGGTTTAGAGTGTTTTCCTGATGAAATGATATGATTATTTGAAATATATTAGAACCTGCCATTCAGCCTAGTGAATGGTCACTTTTTTTAATTTAATTTATTTAATTTTTAAATTTTGGTATCATTAATATACAATTACATGAGCAACACTGTGGTTACTAGATTCCCCCCATTATCAAGTCCCCACCACATACCCCACTACAGTCACTGTCCATCAGTGTAGTAAGATGCTACAGAATCACTACTTGTCTTCTCTGTGCTATACTGCCTTCCCCATGCCCCCCAGCTACATTATGTGTGCTAAATGTAATGCCCCTTATTCCCCTTATCCCTACCTTCCCACCCATCCTCCCCAGTCCCTTTCCCTTTGATAACCGCTAGTACATTCTTGGGTTCTGTGAGTCTGCTGCTGTTTTGTTCCTTCAGTTTTTCCTTTGTTGTTATACTCCACAGATGAGTGAAATCATTTGGTACTTGTCTTTCTCCACCTGGCTTATTTCACTGAGCATAATACCCTGTAGCTCCATCCATGTTGTTGTAAATGGTAGGATTTATTTTCTTCTTATGGCTGAATACTACTCAATTGTGTACATGTACCACATCTTCTTTATGCATTCATCTACTGATGGACACTAAGGTTGCTTCCATTTCTTGGCTACTGTAAATAGTGCTGCAATAAACATAGGAGTGCGTATGTCTTTTTCAAACTGGGCTCCTGCATTCTTAGGGTAAATTCCTAGGAGTGGAATTTCTGGGTTAAATGGTATTTCTATTTTTAGTTTTTTGAGAAACCTCCATACTGCTTTTCACAATGGTTGAACTAATTTACATTCCCACCAGCAGTGTAGGAGGGTTCCCCTTTCTCTGCATCCTCGCCAGCATTTTTTGTTCCTATTATTTTCTATGTTGGCCATCCTAACTGGCGTGAGGTGATATCTCATTGCAGTATTAATTTGCATTTCCCTGACAATTAACGATGTGGAGCATCTTTTCATGTGTCTGTTGGCCATCTGAATTTCTTCTTTGGCGAACTGTCTGTTCATATCCTCTGCCCATTTTTTAGTAGGGTTACCTGCTTTTTGGGTGTTGAAGCATATGAGTTCTTTATATATTTTGGACGTTAACCCCTTGTCAGATATGTCATTTACAAATATATTCTCCCATACTGTAGGATGCCTTTTTGTTCTGCAGATAGTTTCCTTTGTTGTACAGAAGCTTTTAGCATGATGTAGTCCCATTTGTTCATTTTTTGTTTTGTTTCCCTTGCCCGAGGAGATGCGTTCAGGAAAAAGATGTTCATGTTTATATTCAAGAGATTTTGCCTATGTTTTCTTCTACGAGTTTTATTGTTTCATGACTTACTTTCAGGTCTTTGATCCATTTTGAGTTTACTTTTGTGTATGGGGTTAGACAATAATCCAGTTTCATTCTTTTTCATATAGCTAGCTGTCCAGTTTTGCCAACATGAGCTGTTGAAGAGGCTGTCATTTCCCCACTGCATATCCATGGCTCCTTTATCATTTATTAATTGACTATATATGGTTGGGTTTATACCTGGGCTCTCTAGTCTGTTCCATTGGTCTATGGGTCTGTTCTTGTGCCAGTACCAAATTGTCTTGATTACTGTGGCTTTGTAGTAGAGCTTGAAGTCAGGGACATAATTCCCCCAGCTTTATTCTTCCTTCTCAGGATTGCTTTGGATATTTGAGGTCTTTTGTGATTCCATATGAATTCTAGAACTATTTGCTCTACTTCGTTGAAGAATGCTGTTGGTATTTTGATAGGGATTGCATTAAATCTGTATACTGCTTTAGACAGGATGGCCATTTTGAAAATATTAATTCTTCCTATCCATGAGCACAGGATGTGTTTCCATTTATTGGTATCTTCTTTAATTTCTCTCATGAGTGAGTGTCTTGTAGTTTTCAGAGTATAGGTCTTTCACTTCCTTCGTTAGGTTTATTCCTAGGTATTTTATTCTTTTTGATACAATTGTGAATGGAATGTTTTCCTGATTTCTCTGTCTGCTAGTTCATCATTGGTGTATAGGAATTCAACAGATTTCTGTGTATTAATTTTGTATCCTGCAAATTTGCTGAATTCAGATATTAGATCTAGTAGTTTTGGAGTGGATTCTTTAGGGTTTTTTATGTACAATATCATGTCATCTGCAAACAGGGACAGTTTATCTTCTTTGCCAGTCTGGATGCCTTTCATTTCTTTGTGTTGTCTGATTGCTGTGGCTAGATAAATAGTCACTTTTAATAAAATGCTAACTTCTGAAATCAAACCTTTACTTTTGGTCTAATTTCTAAAATCAAATGACCTTGTCGTGCTCTCTGCTTAAAAATCTTAAAATATTTCACAGAATGGAATTAGCAAGACACAGGAAGAAATGTTGCGATCTGGCCTTACACTGTCTTCGCACACCTCCAGACCCTTACAGTACCTCAACTATACCGAAATCACTGCAGCCTCTCTCTGCATAGGCACTCCCTTTTAGACTGCCATTCTTTTGCACATTCTTTGTGCTCTTCCCTTTGTTTTTCACCAAATTAAGCATAATTCATTATTCAAGACCTCATCTACAAGTAACCTTTGTAAGCAGCTCCTGACCCCTACTCATCAGGCTGAGCGAGGTGGCCCATCTCTATAATTTGAGTGTATCCAGAACATGCATCACAGCTACTTAATGGCTTAACTAATATGCCTTCAGAAACTATTTATTAGTTACTTGGTATGTGTTACATACTGATTATATAACAGTAAATGAAAAATACATGATTCCTCCTATTATAAGGTGACTTTTTTTTTACTTGCAGCACTTGTAATCTCCATTTATAGCACATTACTAAAGCAGAGCAATAAATGTTCAAAAAATGAATGAAGAGTAAAAAATAGTATTAATGCCTTAAGGGAAACATAACTGGGGAGTTAAACCAACTATAAAATCATGCAATAGACTCTAAAACTTCTTTATTAGTATATTGACTTCTACAAATGTATCTCCAAACCTTCCAGTTATAGTCAGTTACTACTAACACAACAATCTCTGAACAAGTACCCACTCAAGAATTTCACTCCCAAAGCCACCACCCTTTGGCAGATTTCTATGATTTCAGGAGGAAAAAACAGAGACCACTTCATTGTGTATGTCCTACCTATGTTTTTTTAAATGTAGATCTCTTAAGAATTCAAACCTCTTATCTGATAATCTGAGTCTCTAAATTTTGGATTTGAAAATAATGAACTTGATTTCTCTGTACATATTGTTTTAGAATATTTATTCTCCCCTATTCCTGGTGTTACTGTAGTTCCTACTTTATATAGTATAGATTCCATCTCCAAGATCTAATATTCTAAGATTAGAATTTTGTCCTGAATTCTAAAATGTGTGAAAAGTTTCAGAAAAATGTAAACATTCATTAATACAATCTTCCATTCTGTACTCTGCCTTCTCATCTTAAGGAAAGAAAGAAAGAATTTAATGCTTATTTCCTACAATTAAAGAAAGTGATACTAGCAATAAATACCTTTTACTTCTGAAGAGGTTCAACATTTCTAAGGAGATGACAATATATTAGAACTACTTATTAACTCATAAGGAAGGTGATTAAAGAAACTAAAGAATCTAAAATAAAGTTGCAGCAAAGATACAGGATTATTTTCAATTGTTAAAAAATACGGTATTTCTTACAATAAGAAACAGTATACCAATTATTTTCTTAGAAGTCTTTTCCTTACCTCAAAGATGTGACTAGATAAAACTGTACTTCCAATTTTCTCCAAACAACTTTGACCTATGCTTCCATCTCATGAATTCCAAGACAGTATTAAACTGATGCATATTTTCATAAATCTGTTTGGAAAAGAAAAGTATTTTGAACTGTAAGAACTTTTTGTCTGAATAACACATGCAGAAGCAATACTAAAAATTTATCATGTGTAAAACTATCCATTTTCAATGTAGAAAGGTTCTACAGTACTTTAGAAACCTATCACCTCACCATTTTCCCAACCTCTGCCCTAAGTTTTCCTTTTTGAGTACTTTCAACTTTATGAAGGTAATAGCTCTGTGGAAAAAATTATTCACATGTAAAATTTCTGTTATTAGCGTACTTTTGGGGAAAAAAATCACATCTCAAATTGAAAAAACAGTAACAGCGAGAAGCAGCACTAAAATTCTTAATCCTGTAATATTCAGATTCCTACTTAGACAAAAATATATTTAACCACCAGCTAGTACCCCTATTTTCACGTTTTAATCACAACGTCTCAGTAAGCAGTTTTAATTGCAGTCTAATGTCTATCTACAATATTAGGAATGGTGAGAGTCAAGAATTAATTGCACTACTTGTTCTAAGTCCATGAGATAGGTTTCAACTGTTACTATTGCCATTAGTAACATCCTACTCTGAAAACGTTTATAAATTTAAATAATGGAAATCATTAAAAATTTTAATTTATTTAAAGATAGGTGCGGTGTGTACTATGAGAGCTTTAAAAATTTCATTGGATGTATCTTTTAACTGAGATTTCAAATAGCAAAGAATTCTGTTTCATATTTAAAAAAGAAAAAACTTAAGCTGTATGAACATTACCTGTGATCCACTACAAGGTAAAAATGCCTTTGTCTTCAAGTCCATTTAGAAGTATCATTTGTGTCACACTGAGATTTAGTAGTCTTGGCAATAATGACTAAATTCATGTAAGCTGGGGCAACGCGAAACGGCCTAGCGTATCAGTTAGCAGCCTTTCTTAAAGACAAGTCTCCACTCAGCAGACAGGCTGCTATAGGACCATGCTAAATCTTTCATGGTCCAACTAAAAACAGACTGACCCTGAAAGCAATCACTAATGCTTTGTGTGCATTTAGGAGCCTTTAACAGTCTTCTCAGTGCACTAGTTTCTTACAACTAACCAGGTCCCTAACATTTCTCACAACTAACCAGGTCCCTAACATTTCTCAGAGTATTCATTCACATTACTGTAAAACTCTTAGACCATTATTCAGAGAAATGAAGGAGGGAAGGAATGGAGACTTGGTGTTTAGTTTTTTTCTGAGACGTTTATAGTCTTAAAAAATTTTTCCTTATGTTAATCAAAAAAATATAAACAAATGCACTGTGTTCCCATTTTAGAAATGGCATAAAGGGTTTGCTCCAAAGCCATTCTTGCCAACAACTCCATTCTTCCCTAAGGGTGTGTGTGGAAGAAACGGGAGGCAATCATTATATTAAATGAAGCTCAGATTAACCTATTCTCACAAAGGTTACAATAGCCCGTCAAAATTAGTGTTTTTAAAAATATGGCCTGATTTTAATTCTACCAGATATTTCCAATGGGTCAAATTTTTTAAAGTTTCAAGATTTAGGCTTAACCTAAAGTTAATAGAAAAGGAGAATAATGAAAACAATCTTAAATATACCATCTTCAAAGTCCAAGACCCAGAATCATATATCCTCCCTCCATACCTCATATGCACAAATACATGATACAACATTACCTATAGAAAACCTTTTCTAAAGGTTGAATTTAACAATAGCTAAGGAAAACCAAGTAAGATTTGACCTCATTACACCAAGTGGTAAATAAAAGACAATCAAAGGATAGGGTGAGCTTCATAGTACAGGTCTTCAAATTTTCTACTAGAAATTGTGTGAATAAAGTAAAGCTTTTCCTAACCTCTGCAATATAGTGCTACAGTCCTATAAGCAGAGATGTACATGCACATAACAGGACTTACATAGGCAAAATGTTCCCAAAAACTTTTTAATCACTTTTACAAGCTTTAGCACTATGAACTTATGTTTAACAACCACAACATATCCAGTCAAAACTGAACACTAAACAGGTAAAATAATAATATTTTCACTAAAGATTGTGTGTCTGAAATTTTTAAGCATGTTCAGTCTAGAAAACACATTAAGCAAAAGGTAATTCTTTTAAAAACACATCAAACTTCTTAATGACTCAAAATAAATTAAAGTCAAACCTTTCTAGATACATTCTAACATTTTCTAATTCAGAGTTAACATTAGAATTTCCTCAAAGTTAGTAGTTGCAAACAAATGTGAGAAGTTCCTTTTAATCACACACTGCCTTTACAAAATATCTTTTCTGGCCATTAAAATGAACACATCTCCCCTGGTTTTCAGAATTATTAAAGTGGTTAACCCTTCAGACAACTGAATACTTTTAACATCACTAATCATACAGAAACCATCAATGACAAACCACTGATTGTGGATATTATCTTTGACTCTGAGGTGTTAGAACATCATCCACTAACATCCTATATTAATTAGTAAGATTTGCTTTATAGGTAAGAACAATATAAATATGCTCTTGATAAATACATAGATTCAGCTAAGACAAAATTTAAGATTACTTTTGAGTTTGTTCCAAATGTCATAGTGGATTTTTAGTATTCACAAGGTCATCAATATTAACTATACATTTTTTCCTTCCACCACACCAGATCCCCCCTTCTTCATCTTCATTTCTCTTCTCTTAGAATCCACAAAAAGCCCTCTACATACTGTACAAATACTACTGTAAACATTATAGCTGCTTTTTATACCATTTTTTAAAAATCAGAACCAAATTACAAAATAATCAGTATTTTATAAAACATTTCAGTTGAGTCCTTTAAACTAAAGGTATTATTACTGTTAAAACCTTCAGTATATTACCTGGAAAATTCAAACAGTATGCTTCAGAAAAACATAATACAGTTTTAGCTGTATGTAACTCGAATGAACAGTACAATTTAGGTTAGTTTACCATGCACTTCTAAATTAAAATATTTAAACCACATAGCACAGAAAGGGAGGTCAACTTATGAATAGGTAGTGTTCTAGATGTTCCAACAGTTTGTTTATAAAGTGAATATAATCTTGATTTTGAAACTCATGATGGCTTTTCTCATAAAACCACAGATATAAGCAGCAGTATTAAACCTATAATACAAATGTTTAGTGCACAATTCTATCAGCACTCTTCTACTTAAGCTTATTTCCATACCAAACTGTAAGTTTCTTATTCATTGCTATATCCTAGAATCTATCACAGTTGTGGCACAGGGAAGGATTTCAACAAATACTTGTTGATCTGAAGTACTGAATAGCAACAACTGAGCTATCTAAAACACCATACCTACGTGAACTACAACACAGAACCAAAATGCAAGATGAAAAAACTTCTTCCAAAAGAGACACAAGAAAGAGATGCTCAACACAGGTTTAGAAAGCTCTAGTCTAAGCTGACTGAAGCAATTTCCATTCTCCTTGCCAAGGAGTGGTTCAGTAACAGGCACCTGATGTAATTCTGGCCAATAAGACAAGAGACTAAGTTTGCTGTGGAGCTTTTAGAAGGGTTTTCCTGGCTGATGAAAAGAAGATACCTAGGTGAAAACTCCCTTTTTTTTTTCAGGCAAATCTGGCTTTGAATTTATTATGCAGAACTATGGCAGCAACCTTAGGACGGTCATAAGGAAAGAGACAGCCTGAAAGGACAACCCAAATGGCAGCATTAAAACAGGGAAAGAACCTGAGTCCTTGGTGATGTTATGACTGAATGAATAAATCCTGGAACCACTTATTAACGTCGATATTTGTACTATATTATATAAATCTTTTTATTTTTTAGGCAGTTTTCAATTACCAAAAGAAACCTAGCAGATATACCAATTTAGACACACCATTTATTTCCATGAATTCAACTGTTATCTACATAAATGATGACACCCTAAATTTATATCTTTTGCAACGCCCCCTACATTTGTATTTTGCAGATACAAAATGGAGCCCATTCTAACTCTGATGTATCTTTCAAATCTGTCTCATCTCCATACATATACAGTGCTGGGTTTTATCTTTCATGTACCCTCCCACCATTCTTATCTTTTCCACTCTATTTCTAAAATACAACCATGCCTCATGAAAAGATTACAAACACCGTAAGTCATTAGGAAAATACAAATTAGAACTATAATTCGATGCCACTACATACCTACTAGAATGACCATAATTAAGACGACAGACAATACCAAGTGTTGGTAAAGGAAGACACAGAAAAACTAGAAGTCTCACACATTGCTATAAAATGATGCAGCCACTTTGGAAAACAGTTTGGAAATTTCTTAATACTGTAATACTGTATGGCTCTGTGTACACAAGATGCTCAGAAAAGGCAAATTAGATAGAAAGCAAAAAAGTGGTTGCCTAGAACAAGGAGTGAAGTGGGAAATTTGGGGAAATTATGGCAACATTCTAAAATATTCACAGTACAACTCTAAAAATTTACTAAAAATTAAAAATCACAAGTACACCTTAAATTTCTTCAGTGATTTCCAATTATGTACAAAATGAAGTCCAAATTCTTTAAGAGGGCATTCAGAGATGGTTATAATCTGCTTTCAATCTATTTAACCTGCTTTATCTTCTATTATAATCTCTGCTAAAAAGCCTCCTACTGGCCAAACTAAACTATTTGCTATTCCCTAAATATGTCAGGCTCTTTAATGGTTTTACTTTTCATAAAACTTGCTATTCTAATTCAAATCAAATTATTCTTATCTTTATCCTTAGCCAAGTAAACTTCCATTTGTCCTCACATACATCCATCTCAAATACCTCCTTCTTTTGTTGAACCCTCCCCACTCCCTATGTAACTACTTGTTCCACAGGAGGTTGGTAATAACACCTTGTAGCACTTACACTGAATTATGATTATCTATTTAGATACACCTTCTTTATTAAGATAACCACCCTAAGTACAGAAAAAGCATTATTTATTTATTTACTTACTTATTTATTGGTATCATTAATCTACAATTACATGAGGAACATTATGTTTACTAGACTCCCCCCATCACCAAGTCCTCTCCACATACCCCATTACAGTCTCTGTCCGTCAATGTAGTAAGATGCTGTAGGGTCACTACTTGTCTTCTCTGTGTTGTACAGCCCTCCCTGTGCCCCCCTCTCATTATACATGCTAATCATAATGCCCCCTTTCTTTCCCCACTCCCTTATCCCTCCCTTCCCATCCATCCTCCCCAGTCCCTATCTCTTTATTAACTGTTAGTCCATTCTTGGATTCTGTGAGTCTGCTGATGTTTCCTTCCTTCAGTTTTTTTCTTTGTTGTTATACTCCACAGATGACTGAAATCATTTGGTACTTATCTTTCTCCGCCTGGCTTATTTCCCTGAGCATAATACCCTCTAACTTCATCCATGTTGTTGCAAATGGTAGCATTTGTTTTCTTCTTAGCGCTGAATAATATTCCATTGTGTATATGTACCACATCTTCTTTATCCATTCATCTACTGATGGACACTTAGGTTGCTTCCAGTTCTTGGCTAGCAATAGCATTTTAGTAATGCTTGTGTCCCTGGTGTTTTAAGCATATTCCAGTGACCAGAGCACTGGAGAGAAACTTATTTTTTTTAAATAAATGACTGATGAAGAATGGCAAGGAAGAGAAATATCCAAAAGTAGGTAAAATGAGCTCTGCACCACAAAGACACCTGTAAAAGGATGGTTATTGTCAATGTTACATATGAAAGAAAACAGGAAGGAAGTCTACCCAGTGTCACCTGAATGTTTACCAGTGTGGAATCAATTAAATAGCCACACTGAATACATAGTCATTAAAAAGAATGAGATGCATCTTACCTATTTGTACTGACACGGATATTCAAAATACCCTTAAATTAAAAAAATTGTAAAATAAGCCACTCTCCATTATTAAAAACAAAAAACACTATATACACAAACAGGAGTGCATGTGTTTGCATGAATGCACATGTGTGAGGAAGGTGAGGAGTGTAAAGGGTATGTGCCACCTGTTCTGAGTGCAGGCAAAAGAGTAGAAACAACCTAAATGTCCACCAACTGATGAATGGATATGTAAAAGGTGGTAGATCCATCTGATGGACTATTACTCAGTCATAAGGATAAATGGAGCCATACAATGAACCAATTCCAACATAACATGGATGAACATTGAAAATAAAAGCAGCCAGACACAAAAAGCCACATACTTGTTTGATTCCATTTATATGAAATATCCAGAATATGCAATTCTTCAGACAGAAAACAAATTAATCATTGTCTGGAACTGGTGATGGAGAGTGATAATGGAGAAAGACACCAAAAGGATGATCCATGAAAGAAAAGAATTGGATAAATAGGACTTCATCAAAATTGAAAATGTTTCCTCTACAAATGACTCTTACAAAGATTAAAAAAACAAGGTGCAGACTGGGAAAATATATCCACAAACCACATACGGGACACAGGAATCAGACTATACAAAAAAATCTCAAAACTCAAAATATTTTTAAAAAATCAGCTATGAAATGGGCAAGAATATGAAGAGATACTTCACTGAAGAAGGTATTTGTATGACAAATAAGCACATGAAAAGATATGGTCAACACTAGCCATCAGAGAAATGCAAATTAAGACTAGGTTGAGATATCACTTGTCAGCAAGTGCTGACAAGAATGTGAAGGAAATGGATCTCTCACATATTGCTGGTGAGAATGTACAACGGCACACTCACTTTGGAAAATGGCCTGGAAGTTTCTTTAAAAATGAAATATACACTTACATGTAACCAAATGCACTCCTGGGACCTACCCCAAATATATGAAAATGAATGTTCACAGTAGCTTTATTTTTAATAGCCAAAAACTGGAAAAACAAAATGTCCTTCAAAAGGTGAATGGTTAAACCATGGTACATCCATACAATGGAATCCTACTCAGCAATAAAAAGGAATAAACTGTAAATTCACACAACCTGAATGGATCCCATATGAGTGAAAAAAAACTGCTATATTACTCCATTTACTAAACACTCTCAAAATGACAAAATTATAGAGATGGCCATGAATGCAAGGGAGATTTTCGTTATGATGGAAACTTGTCTTGATGCTGTGATAGTTACATGAGCCTACACAAATGTTTAAGTGGTAGACCTATAGGTACAAAGTGCACCAATGTAAATTTCTGGCTTGCTAATATACTACATGTAATATGAAGTAACCACTGGAAGGTGAAGGGTACAAGGGATCCCTCCTTACTATTTTTGTAATTTCCTACAAATCTATCAAAATTTTGAAATTTAAAATCTACCTCCTAAAAATGTTGTTTTTACCTTTGCTTTAACTTAGATTTTTCAAATCAACTAGGAAACTGCAATTCTGCAGTGGATTTAGAATCCTACAGGAATGAGGAGTCCCAATAACAGATGTCTAAATAATCCAGCAGTTCCTACACTAAATTCAGAGTCTTCAGTCCCATCTGTAGGCCTCACCCTTGGCTCTGGGAAGCAGTGGCTACTCCTAAGTGAGTGTCAATCTGTTCTGGGTAGCAAACTCAGCAAGTGTGATGCAGACACCTGTAGCAGAATGGCCCCCAAATAACCATCTACCTGTATGTTCTTTTTATTTTATTCTTGTTAAGAACAAAGCATGAAAACCACTTCTATATCCTCTTTTTAACTTTTCTCTATAATTGAATAATATTCAAAGTAATTCAGATTACTTGATACATCTTTCCCTTTCCAAGTACATCCAAATCCAGTCAGTTAGAGAAATATGTATCACTCATTTTTTTCCTGTGGAATTCTGAGACATTATCACTAGATCATGTTTTATTAGTTGATAAATGATAGCACCATGGAGCAAGTTCTTCTGGAGAGTTTCACTACATATAAACAGTAAAATTTCTGCTGTCAGGAATCATCAGGTATTGATTCTAGACTGCTATAGGTTCACCAATTCTAAATGGGCGTTGTTGCACCTTCCCAAATGAAGTATAACGATTATTGAGAAGTGACATTACGAACACCAATTAAGAGTTATGCCACAATTAGCAAAATCATCAGGGACTTAAATTAATATGTAATCGTTTTCTCAGGACTATTAAATGGTTCCAGAAGAGTGTTTGTTGATTTAATTACTTGTTTGTTTTTTTTAGTTTGCATCCCACCCAGTTTTTGTTAACTTTTCTTCCCCTTGCTTACAGTTACCTATAAGTTTGCTAATATAATTATAGCAATCTCTCCCCACTTTTCATTTACATCATCCTTGGAAAGCAGAAAACTAGCTTAATACAGCTTTGTGTTTCAGGGTCAATAGAAATAAAAAGGGTGCATATGATAGCCTGAGGCTGAGGGTATAAAAACGGAACATATCTTCTATTATGATCAAGTAATTTCTATGCAGTGATATAATAATAATTTTTAAAAGACCACTCCAAGGAGAAGAGAAAGATGGGACACCTCAATAAGTCAACCCAGGAAAAAACAAAGGTGGGTGCAGCTAAAAACTATAAACACATTTCAAATGCCTACTAAACACTTCTAACTAACAAGATGCTAGAATTCAAAAAATACAAAACTATCTTGTTCATCCTCTCACAAATCTGTTCCTCTTGAATTCCTTACTGGGCTTAATGTACAACTGTTTACAAGAGACTTTTTGCCATTACCTCACAAAGTTAATAATGTACATACCCAAACACTCAAAAATTCTAGCTCTAGGCATATAACCCAGAGAACCTTCTGTATGTCTACCAGAAAGCATGTACAAGAATATTTAGAGGAGCACTTTAACAGCAAAAACTAGAGGAAACCAAGTGTACAACAGTAAAATGAATAAATTACAGTATATTTATATAATGGTATTACCACTTGGTAGTGAAAATTAATGTACTCAGATAAGTATGTCAACATGAGCAAAATCTCAAAATCATAGTGTTGAACAACAGTCCAAAAAGAATAGATATATAACTTGTGATGCCATTCATATGAAGTTCACAAATAGGAAACACTAAAAAAAAAAGGTGGGAAAACTTAAGAAAAAGTAATAGAATAATATCAAATTTAGAATGATGGTTTCTTCCAGGGATGGAGAAGTCACTGTTCTGAGTCTTGTAAAGTTTCAAAAATGCCATTACATTTCTTGAGATAGGACATTGGGACAGATATATTCAGTTATTATTATCACTCTGTAAAATGTACATCTATATTATATATACCCTTGTACATAGGATAGACGTTAGAATAAAAATTTAATTTTAATCTAAAGCAAATACGGTTAAATGTTGTTTTTTTTTTAATTGGGATATTAGGAACACAGATGTCTGTTACACCACTTCCTTTATTTTTGGAATCTCTCATAACTTAATTTTTTTTTAATTAAGAGCAAAGCACTACAAAATTGTATTCTGAAATTTAAGGACACAGTATCACAAATCCTTAGCAGCAATGAATCAAAACAAGTATATATTAAGCTAGTATAAAAGGAAAGAAGTCAAGGAAAAAAATTTACTTCATCTCCTGATATAATGCAATGGAAAATACACAATGCTATCTATATGGTACTCATTCCAAACAAACTTTAACTTCAGTCATGAAATGCAAAATACAAACAGCAAATTGTGGGGTAGTCTAGTTAAAAAAAAAAAAAAAACTACATGAGATTTCATAAAAGACCATGGGGAGGATGATGGGGTGGGGTGGATGGGAGGATGGAAATAGTGGATTATTTTGAATTAAAGGACACTAAAGAAATATGACAACTAAATGAAATACATATTCTTTGACTGGAACAAAAAATAAAATAGCAATAAAGAATCCTTTTGAAGGTTGGAAAACAGGAGGAAATTTAAACAAGGACAATATATGATATAACATTGTATTAATACTAAATATCTTAGATAAAATAATGTAACTCCTTAAGGAAAACGTAAGAACCTTGTTCTTAGGATACACTTGCTAAAATACCTAGGGGTAAAATATTGAGATGTTTGCAGCTTACTTTGAAATGGCTCAGAAAAAAAGTGTGTTTTTATAAACATAGAGAAAGCAGATGAGGCAAAATGCTATTATCAAGTGAACTGGTGAATAGAGCTGAAAATGGATTGTTTACTATCTGTTCAAATTTTATACAAATTAAAAAGTTTTCATAAACTTTAAAAAAGTTTAAAAAAACTTTAAAAGTAAAAAAACATTTTCAGTTATGAGTTACAACTTTACACACAGGTTTTAGTAAACAATGTCAGTATGACAGAGGTTATTAAAATCAAATATTTTGGCAGGCCTGTAAGAAAGTCCCAAGGATCTTTCCTCCACCAGCAAACTTTAAAACTTTTTTCCTAGAAACTGTAAATTTTAAGTTGTTCAACAGAATGAAAAATTACATTTTGCTTAATGGCTCAAAGATTACAGCTGTGCTTCAGAAACAGTCTCATAATCAGAGAGCTTTTGGGCTTTGTAATAAAATTGTGGCAAGGCAACTATACTATACATAATTTGCAAATATTTTATTTGATACTGGCAAAATCACCATTCTGACACATTTGGACATAATTTTTTTCATTTTTTCATTTTTATTTTGATATCATTAATGTACAACTACTTGAACAACATTATGGTTACTAGACTTCCCCTATTATCAAGTCCCCCCCACATACCCCATTACAGTCACTGCTGGACATAATATTTTTTTTTTAGGCTACTATGAGTTTATTAATGATTTACAATGAATTTGTATTTCATTAAACACTGTGATATGTAATACATTTTTTTTTTTAGAAGTTTATGCTGGTTAAATTACCAACGTAATTGCTTAAATGTTTTATGTAATTTACTGCCATTTTATAGGTTTATGCTTTTCTTTTCTTTTTTTTTTTTTTTTTTTTTTAGATAATTATTTTTTATTGAAGGGTAGTTGACACACAGTATTACATTACATTAGTTTCAAGTGTACAACACAGTGGTAAAACATTTATATACATACTTCTAGGTTCCAGCTATCACCCTACCAAGCTGTTACAATATCTTGACTATATTCCTTATGCTATACATTACATCCCGGTTACTTATTTATTTTACCATTGGAAGTCTGGACATAATATTTTTAAATGTCCTATTTAGCATATAGAAGAATGTCTTAAAATTTCTGAGAACAGATCTATTTCCTAATGATGCATACCCAAAATTTTCAGGATTGCTAAGGCAAGGTAGTAAAGATGGAACAAATTCCTTTAAAACATGGGTAGTTTCCTAAAAAATTAATTATACTTCATAAAAATGGATAACCACCTACCACCTCCAGATGTACTGGTTATGTCAGAATTAAAGCCAATTAACCTGTGTGTAACAGTTGGCTTAATTATTATTTACTAAAACTTAAAACTACCTTCATTAAATATCTAATTGTCATTCATCCAAATATGTGCATCAATGAGATGTTTAAAATGACATCCTAGAAATTACAGGAAAAAAAATCTTCAATTAACAGTACCCATATAAAATCTATCATTTGTATGGGAATATGAAAACGAATCACCTCCAACAGCAAAGGGAAATGGACCACAGATATTTCCTCTAAAGCCAGGTGTGGGACAGTGTTGCTACATGTCCCTAGGTGGGTAAACACATAGGAAAGAAAGCTTTAGCTGGGAAGCCTGCATTTAAGTTCTCATCTCTATGTGATGAGAAGCCAGTAGTTTATTACTGAACAGCACTCACTGTCTTTTAAATCAGTGTATCACATGCCTAAGGGAGGGGCTTGTAAGCAGAATGAGCAACAACCAGGGCAATCACGTAAAATATCAAAAAGCAGCAATAATAGGTTTTGAAGAATTTCAGACAAAACTATTAAAATCAACTATCCCAATACAATGCACATAATCCAACAGTCTGACTATGGACTACCCACCTTCTTGCAAAACATATCTCGTACTTTTGGGGCTAAATTTGTGAGGCTAGTAGATGTGTCTGAATTTTAGAGAATAGCTCTATTATCAACAGGCAAGTGAGACTGAAAGAGAAGGGGTAAGAAAAGATCACTTGATAACTTCCCACGGCACTATAGTAAATTTTAAAACATTTAAGATCATGTCCTGTTAGCAGACATTTTTTAATCAACTTCAGAGGTCATGTCATAAATAAAGGTTAAATAATAGTACTAGATGACAATACAGTCATAAATGTCATACCAACACACATGATGATTAACTGAGAAGTACAAAAACTATTGCTTCATAGGTGAGAGATCCCTGTGGGCTGAACTTAAAGTGCCCTTCCAAAGATTGGCAGAGTTTGCAAGGAGCAAGTGGTGCAAGTTCAAAGGGGCATTCTACCAAGAGGGCCAGGGACCCAGGGAGGGTGCCTTGTGCCTGGCCATTGTCCCACCTGGGACCCAGATTCTGGAGTGGTGAGAAGCAGGATTATCAAAGTATGGCCTGACCCAGATAATAAACACATAGACACCCTGATGCCCATGCCCATAGCAGGTATCAATACTCATTTTCGTTCTCCTTCAATCAGGCATTAAAAACTCCAGTCTTTCTGCATACAGAACCCCTCAATGGCCAAGATGTCAAAAGTCTACGTACTGTTGTTTCAGGAACCAGAAGATAAAGAGAAGAACACATGGTTCAGAGTATAGGCTCTGTAGCCTCACTGAGTACCAAGGTTAGAATCCTGGCTCTGCTACTAACCTTTGATCAAGCTGCTTAACTTCCTCTGTACCCAGTCTGCAAAATAGGGACAATAATTTCATGTATCAGTGGAGTTAATATAGGTGTAACACTTAGAACAATACCAGGCAAATATAAATTAGTACTCTTGTTCTCTATTAATAAGCACTCAACTGTATTCTCAGAGAGTAACTAGAATTTTTATATGAAGGATAATATAAAATGTGTAAGGTTGTCAGGTACAGAAAACATTCTGACTCACTGATGGAAACCATTTAGTACTTAGCAACAATGTCTAATAGCACCAAATACTTGTTAGTTGATTTAAGAACAAAATCCACAACAAAGATTTATTTACTGAGCTCCATTTATTGAACATTTTCTATGTGCCCATGACTGTGTTAAGTTCTATATGCTTGTTACCTTGCTTAAGCCTTAAAACAAACATACAAAGCAGGCAACTCTACTAATTCCATTACAGGTAAGAAAACTAGAGGCATCAGAGTAGGAAGTAACCTGCCCAAGGTCACAAAGTTAATACATAGTAGAGCTGGAATTTTAACCCAGTCAGATTCCAGAGACTGCACTTTTAATCCTAACCCATACAGTAGTACCTTTCTTATCCACAGGAGATATGTTCCAAGATCCCCAGTGGACTCCTGAAACCACAGATAAGACCTAGCACTATGTATAGCATGTTTTTTCCACACAAAAATGTTTAATTTATATTAGGGACAGTAGGAGATTAACAATAACAATAATAAAAAGATAAAACAATTATACTGCAAAGAAAGTTATATGAATATGACCTTTCTCTTAAAATATTTCCTCACCCTTCTTGTGACAATGTGAGATGACAAAATGTCTATATGATGAGATGAAGTGAGGTGAATGATGTGGGAATTGTTATGTAGTGTTAGGCTGGCTACTAATGACATCCTGACAATACATCAAAAGAAGGATCAACTGCTTCCAGACCATGGGTAACTGACACTGCAGAAAGCAAAACCACAGATAATGGCAGACTAATGTACTTTCTCTTTCTAAATTCTAAACCAAAAAAATGGCCATCATATAATAGGATAAATATAAGATACTATTTGAAAGTAATAAAATTTATAAGGGGGAGGGTGATAGCTAAAGGGTATGAGGTTTCATTGTGAGGTGATGAAAATGTTCTAAGATTGTGATAATGGTTACACATATCTGTGGATTTCCTAAAAACCACTTAAGTGTACTCTTTTAATATATGGTATATGAACTGTATCTCAATAAAGCTGTTTTAAAATATTCTCACCAAAAAGAAAAAACAGTAAAATTTTCAGACAAAAAGGGCATCTAAATTAGTAAGAAATAAAATTGTCACTTTCACATATGAACATACTATAGAAAACCCTAAAGACGCCACCAAAAAAATTATTAGAAATAAACAAATTAAGTACAGGATACGAAAATCAATATACACAAATGCATTGCATTTGTATATACAAATAATGAACTAGCAGAGAGACAAATTAAGAAAACAATTTCATTTACAAATCTATAAAAAAAAAACTCCAAAAAACCTAGGAATAAATCTAAGCAAGGAGTAAGAGACCTGTACTCTGAACACTGACACTGATGAAAGAAACTGAAGATGCCACATACAAATGGGAAGTTATTCCATGCTTATGGATAGGAAGAATACTGTTAAAAATGGACATATTACCCAAGCAATCTACAAATCGATGTAATTCCTATCGAAATACCAATGGCATTTTTGAGAAAGCTACAGCAAATAATCCTAAAATTTATATGGAACCATGAAAGACCTCAAATAGCCAAAGCAATCTTGAGAAAGAACAAAACTAAGGGTATCATACTCCACAATTCAAAGCTACTGTATATCAAAATAAAAAGCAAAGCTACTACAAAGTTACTGTATCAAAACAATACAGCACTGGCACAAAAACAGACACAAAGACCAATGGAACAGAATAGAAAGCCCAGAATATACCCACACCTATATGGTCAATTACTATTTGACAAAGGAGGCAAGAATATACAATGGGGGAAAGACAGTCTCTCCAATAAATGGCACTGGAAAAATTGGACTACATGCATGAGAATGAAACTGTACCACCATCTTACACCATAAAAAAAAATCAGATTAAAGGCCTAAATAAGAACCAAAACTATAAAACTCTTAGAAGAAAACAGATAGTAAACTTAAATATCAGCAAGAGTAATTTTTTTCTGGGTAAGTCTCCCCAAGCAAAGGAAACAAAAGCAAAATAAACAAGTGGGATGGTGTCACGCTAAAAAGCTTCTGCAAGGCAAAGGAAACCATAGACAAAACGAAAAGGCAACCTACCAAATGGGAGAAGACATTTACAAACAAATATGTCCAATAAGGGGTTAATAGCTAAAATATAAAAAACTCATACAACTCAATACAAAAAAACAAATGATCTGATTAATGAGCAGGGCCCTGAATAGACATTTTTCCAAAGACATACAGAAGCTAAGGTACACATGAAAGGATGCTCCACATCATCAGGGAAATGCAAATCAAAACCACAATGAGTTATTATCCTCACAGCAGCCAGAGTAGCTAATATCAATGAGCCAAGAAATAACAAGTATTGGCAAGGATATATTGTAGAAAAGGAAATCGCAAACACTTCTGGTGGGAATGTAAATTGGTGCAGCTACTATGGAAAGCAGTATGGAGGGTTCTCAAAAAACTAAAAATAGAAATACCATATGACCCCATAACTCCACTTCTGGGAATTTACCCATAAAAACCCTAATATCACTAATTTGAAAAGATACATGCACCCCTATGTTTATTGCCACATTATTTACAATAGTCAAGATGTGGAAGCAACTTAAATGTCCATCAATAGATGAATGGATAAAGTACACATACATAATGAAGTATTACTCATCCATAAAAAAGAATGAAATCTTAAAATCTGCAACAATATGATAGATAGAGGGCATTATGCTAAGTGAAATAAGTCAGATAGAGAAGGACAAATACTACATGATTTCACTTTTATGTGGAATCTAAAAATCAAACAAACGAACAAACAAAAACCCAGAAGACACTCATAAATACAGAGAGCTGGTGGTTGCCAAAGGAGGGGAAGGGGAAGAAGATAGGCAAAATAGGTGAAGAGGATAAAGAGGTACATTAATCTCTTATAAGATAAACCAGTCATGGGGTTGAAAGTACAGCACAAATTCTTTTAAAAATAGTAACATTAGGCTAGATGGTAATTAGGCTTTTATCTACACACAATCTGGTATATATTAAGAGAGATTTGAATTCATTTAGGATAGAAAAATACGTATTTTCAAAACAGAAAGATTTATAGTCAATAAGAAAAGTAAATAAATACATACCTATGCTTAAATTAGACCTAAATAATGAATGAAATGTAGATCAAGAAATGTAGTTAACCATGATGTTAACAGTTATCCCTTTCAAACAAGTCCAACATTTTGACAAAAGAGGGAAAACAACATATCCATTGTAAAGTTATTCAATTTTAGCAAGGGAAGCGGTACAAAATGTAGGCATGAATTTTTTTGAAAAATGTAATGGGCTAATGGTCTGTTGTACAATCTTGTGAAGTACACTTGAGTATAACACCTCTAGAGGGCAATTTAGCAGTATGTACGATGCATGTACCCACTAGCCCAACAATTTCACTTAGAGATTTTTATATTTCATTGATAAAAATCTACCAGAAACAAATCATGATGTGCATTTAGCTATAAGGACGGTCTTATCACATCCTTAATGTGGCAAGATTACATTAAGATAGAAAAAATCTAAACAAATAAAATAGAAATAATCTAAACAAATTATAGTAAATTCATATACTACAGTAACGACAGCTTGTATTTACTAGTGCCAAGAATTATTTTTATGTTTTATCATATTTATTACTTACAACAATCCTAGGAGTTAGATTAAGAATGAAATCTCAGTTTTCCAGATGAGAAAACTGAAATCCAGAGTAGTAACTAGCTCAAGGTCACAGAGCTAGTGGTGAGTAACTGGAGCCAGGACTTCAACCTTGGCAGTCTCCACACTGCCAGCTTTGTGGCTACTATTTTATACTGCAGAAGAATAAGTACTTAGTAGCATACAATATATTAAAATAGAAAATAATCAGATATCAAAATAAGCACAGTATGATCCTTCTTTTGTTTAATGCATTAAAAAAAAAGATGGAACAGATACAGCCTCAAATTTAACAGCGTTTATCTCTGAAAGGTGGTATTACAATGGGCAGTCTTCTTCTTTACACTTTGCTGTATTTTCTCCATTTTGTACTGCTAAACTCAATTTCTAAGGTGAGGTCCTTAAAAAGTAAAAAGATAGTGACAATTTCAAGTATTGCAGAAAAGACAAGTAACAAAAGAACATGGAAGAAGCTGCTATATTTGCTAAATGGGTTGCTGATGAATTCAAGAGATTATAGGCAAAAATGGCAACGGCAAGGGGGAAATGAGTAAAAAAAAATGACGAGAGTTATTCAGGTATAGACTACCATTCTGAGAAGTTCAGAGGTGAAAAAAGAATGGTATACAGATGACAACTTGGACAACACAGGTTTGAACTGTGCAGGTCCACTTATACACAGATTTTTTAAGTAAATATATTGGAAATTTTGGGGGAGATCTCCAACAATTTGAAAATTTTTTTTCTCTACTGTAATACAGTAGATACTACATACAACATACAAAACATGTTAGTCAACTGTTATTGGTAAGACTTTTGGTCAACAGTAGGCTATTAGTAGTTAACTTTTGGAGAGTCAAAAGTTATACTCAGGGGAGGGGCGGAAGATGGCGGCGTGAGTAGAGCAGCGGAAATCTCCTCCCAAAACAACATATATCTATGAAAATATAACAAAGACAACCCTTCCTAGAATAAAGATCAGAGGACACAGGACAATATCCAGACCACATCCACACCTGAGAGAACCCAGCGCCTCGCGAAGAGGGTAAGATACAAGCCCCGGCCCCGCGGGAGCCGAGCGCCCCTCCCCCCAGCTCCCGGCAGGAGAAGAGCAGGCAGAGCGGGAGGGAGACGGAGCCCAGGGCTGCCGAACACCCAGCCCCAGCCATTCGGGCCAGAGTGCAGGGCCCTCAATACTGGGAAAACAGGGCAGCAAGAACAGTGAGCAGGCACTGGAGGCTGGGCGACAGAGGACATAAGAAAAGCGCGCGACCATTTTTTTTTTCTTTTTTGCTTTTTTGCTGCTTTCTTTTGGCGAGTGCTTTTTGGAAGTCTTAAAGGGACAGGGACCCCAATACTAGGGAAACAGGGCAGAAAGACCGGTGAGCAGAGGCCTGAGGCTGGCACCGGAGAATAAAGAAAAACGAACGACCACCTTTTTTTTTTTAATTAAAAAAAAATTTTTTTTTAATTAAAAAAATTTTTTTCTAGTTTTTTTTTTGTGGTCGTTGTTTTGTTTTGGCGGGTGCTTTTTGGAAGTCTTAAAGGGGCAGGGCGGGTCACTTAATCCAGAGGTAGGGAATCCGGGATCTCTGGGCACTCTAACCCCTGGGCTGCAGGGAGCAGGGAGGCCCCTTACGGAGATAAATAGCCTCCCAGCAGCTCCTGCTCCAACGCGACTCCACCGTTTTGGAGTAGCTGCCCGAGCCAGGCCACGCCCACAGCAACAGCGGAGATTAACTCCATAGCAGCCGGGCAGGAAGCAGAAACCCTGTCTGCGCGCAGCTGCGCAGCACAAGCCACTAGAGGCCGCTGTTCTCCCAGGAGAGGAGGGCCACAAACCAACAAGAAAGGAAGTCCTTCCAGCCGTCACTCGTCCCAGTTCTGCAGACTATTCCTATCACCATGAAAAGGCAAAGCTACAGGCAGACAAAGATCACAGAGACAACACCAGAGAAGGAGACAGACCTAACCAGTCTCCCTGAAAGAGAATTCAAAATAAGAATCATAAACATGCTGACAGAGATGCAGAGAAATACGCAAGAAAAATGGGATGAAGTCCGGAAAGAGATCACAGATGCCAGAAAGGAGATCGCAGAAATGAAACAAACTCTGGAAGGGTTTATAAGCAGAATGGATAGAATGCAAGAGGCCATTGATGGAATTGAAATCAGAGAACAGGAACGCATAGAAGCTGACATAGAGAGAGACAAAAGGATCTCCAGGAATGAAACAATATTAAGAGAACTGTGTGACCAATCCAAAAGGAACAATATCCGTATTATAGGGGTCCCAGAAGAAGAAGAGAGAGGCAAAGAGATGGAAAGTATCTTAGAAGAAATAATTGCTGAAAACTTCCCCACACTGGGGGAGGAAGTAATCGAACAGACCACGGAAATACACAGAACCCCCAACAGAAAGGATCCAAGAAGGGCAACACCAAGACACATAATAATTAAAATGGCAAAGATCAAGGACAAGGAAAGAGTTTTAAAGGCAGCTAGAGAGAAAAAGGTCACCTATAAAGGGAAACCCATCAGGCTAACGTCAGATTTCTCAACAGAAACCCTACAGGCCAGAAGAGAATGGCATGATATATTTAATACAATGAAACAGAAGGGCCTTGAACCAAGGATACTGTATCCAGCACGACTATCATTCAAATATGACGGTGGGATTAAACAATTCCCAGACAAACAAAAGCTGAGGGAATTTGCTTTCCACAAACCACCTCTACAGAACATCTTACAGGGACTGCTCTAGATGGGAGCACTCCTAGAAGGAGCACAGCACAAAACACCCAACATATGAAGAATCGAGGAGGAGGAACAAGAAGGGAGAGAAGAAAAGAATCTCCAGACAGTGTATATAACAGCTCAATAAGCGAGCTAAGTTAGGCAGTAAGATACTAAAGAGGCTAACCTTGAACCTTTGGTAACCACGAATTTAAAGCCTGCAATGGCAATAAGTACATATCTTTCAATAGTCACCCTAAATGTTAATGGGTTGAATGCACCAATCAAAAGACACAGAGTAACAGAATGGATAAAAAAGCAAGACCCATCTATATGCTGCTTACAAGAAACTCACCTCAAACCCAAAGACATGTACAGACTAAAAGTCAAGGGATGGAAAAACATATTTCAAGCAAACAACAGTGAGAAGAAAGCAGGGGTTGCAGTACTAATATCAGACAAAATAGACTTCAAAACAAAGAAAGTAACAAGAGATAAAGAAGGACACTACATAATGATAAAGGGCTCAGTCCAACAAGAGGATATAACCATTCTAAATATATATGCACCCAACACAGGAGGACCAGCATATGTGAAACAAATACTAACAGAACTAAAGGGGGATATAGACTGCAATGCATTCATTCTAGGAGACTTCAACACACCACTCACCCCAAAGGATAGATCCACTGGGCAGAAAATAAGTAAGGACACGGAAGCACTGAACAACACAGTAGAGCAGATGGACCTAATAGACATCTATAGAACTCTACATCCAAAAGCAGCGGGATATACATTCTTCTCAAGTGCACATGGAACATTCTCCAGAATAGACCACATACTAGGCCACAAAAAGAGCCTCAGAAAATTCCAAAAGATTGAAATCCTACCAACCAACTTTTCAGACCACAAAGGCATAAAACTAGAAATAAACTGTACAAAGAAAGCAAAGAAGCTCACAAACACATGGAGGCTTAACAACACGCTCCTAAATAATCAATGGATCAATGACCAAATCAAAATGGAGATGCAGCAATATATGGAAACAAATGACAACAACAACACTAAGCCCCAACTTCTGTGGGACACAGCAAAAGCAGTCTTAAGAGGAAAGTATATAGCAATCCAAGCATATTTAAAAAAGGAGGAGCAATCCCAAATGAATGGTCTAATGTCACAATTATCGAAATTGGAAAAAGAAGAACAGATGAGGCCTAAGGTCAGCAGAAGGAGGGACATAATAAAGATCAGAGAAGAAATAAATAAAATTGAGAAGAATAAAACAATAGCAAAAATCAATGAAACCAAGAGCTGGTTCTTCGAGAAAATAAACAAAATAGATAAGCCTCTAGCCAGACTTATTAAGAAGAAAAGAGAGTCAACACAAATCAACAGTATCAGAAACGAGAAAGGAAAAGTCACGACGGACCCCACGGAAATGCAAAGAATTATTGGAGAATACTATGAAAACCTATATGCTAACAAGCTGGGAAACCTAGGAGAAATGGACAACTTCCTAGAAAAATATAACCTTCCAAGATTGACCCAGGAAGAAACAGAAAATCTAAACAGACCAATTACCAGCAACGAAATTGAAGAGGTAATCAAAAAACTACCAAAGAACAAAACCCCCGGGCCAGATGGATTTACCTCGGAATTTTATCAGACATACAGGGAAGACATAATACCCATTCTCCTTAAAGTTTTCCAAAAAATAGAGGAAGAGGGGATACTCCCAAACTCATTCTATGAAGCTAACATCACCCTAATACCAAAACCAGGCAAAGACCCCACCAAAAAAGAAAACTACAGACCAATATCCCTGATGAACGTAGATGCAAAAATACTCAACAAAATATTAGCAAACCGAATTCAAAAATACATCAAAAGGATCATACACCATGACCAAGTGGGATTCATCCCAGGGATGCAAGGATGGTACAACATTCGAAAGTCCATCAACATCATCCACCACATCAACAAAAAGAAAGACAAAAACCACATGATCATCTCCATAGATGCTGAAAAAGCATTTGACAAAGTTCAACATCCATTCATGTTAAAAACTCTCAGCAAAATGGGAATAGAGGGCAAGTACCTCAACATAATAAAGGCCATCTATGATAAACCCACAGCCAACATTATATTGAACAGCGAGAAGCTGAAAGCATTTCCGCTGAGATCGGGAACTAGACAGGGATGCCCACTCTCTCCACTGTTATTTAACATAGTACTGGAGGTCCTAGCTACGGCAATCAGACAAAATAAAGAAATACAAGGAATCCAGATTGGTAAAGAAGAAGTTAAACTGTCACTATTTGCAGATGACATGATACTGTACATAAAAAACCCTAAAGACTCCACCCCAAAACTACTAGAACTGATATCGGAATACAGCAAAGTTGCAGGATACAAAATCAACACACACAAATCTGTGGCTTTCCTATATACTAACAATGAAACAACAGAAAGAGAAATCAGGAAAACAACTCCATTCACAATTGCATCAAAAAAAATAAAATACCTAGGAATAAACCTAACCAAAGAAGTGAAAGACTTATACTCTGAAAACTACAAGTCACTCTTAAGAGAAATTAAAGGGGACACTAACAGATGGAAACTCATCCCATGCTCGTGGCTAGGAAGAATTAATATCGTTAAAATGGCCATCCTGCCCAAAGCAATATACAGATTTGATGCAATCCCTATGAAACTACCAGCAACATTCTTCAATGAACTGGAACAAATAATTCAAAAATTCATATGGAAACACCAAAGACCCCGAATAGCCAAAGCAATCCTGAGAAAGAAGAATAAAGTAGGGGGGATCTCACTCCCCAACTTCAAGCTCTACTATAAAGCCATAGTAATCAAGACAATTTGGTACTGGCACAAGAGCAGAGCCACAGACCAATGGAACAGACTAGAGAATCCAGACATTAACCCAGACATATATGGTCAATTAATATTTGATAAAGGAGCCATGGACATACAATGGGGAAATGACAGTCTCTTCAACAGGTGGTGCTGGCAAAACTGGACAGCTACATGTAGGAGAATGAAACTGGACCATTGTCTAACCCCATATACAAAAGTAAACTCAAAATGGATCAAAGACCTGAATGTAAGCCATGAAACCATTAAACTCTTGGAAGAAAACATAGGCACAAACCTCTTAGACATAAACATGAGTGACCTCTTCTTGAACATATCTCCCCGGGCAAGGAAAACAACAGCAAAAATGAGTAAGTGGGACTATATTAAGCTGAAAAGCTTCTGTACAGCAAAAGACACCATCAACAGAACAAGAAGGATCCCTACAGTATGGGAGAATATATTTGAAAATGACACATCCGATAAAGGCTTGACGTCCAGAATATATAAGGAGCTCTCACGCCTCAACAAACAAAAAACAAATAACCCAATTAAAAAATGGGCAGAGGAACTGAACAGACAGTTCTCCAAAAAAGAAATACAGATGGCCAACAGACACATGAAAAGATGCTCCACATCGCTAATTATCAGAGAAATGCAAATTAAAACTACAATGAGGTATCACCTCACACCAGTAAGGATGGCTGCCATCCAAAAGACAAACAACAACAAATGTTGGCGAGGCTGTGGAGAAAGGGGAACCCTCCTACACTGCTGGTGGGAATGTAAGTTAGTTCAACCATTGTGGAAAGCAGTATGGAGGTACATCAAAATGCTCAAAACAGACTTACCATTTGACCCAGGAATTCCACTCCTAGGAATTTACCCTAAGAATGCAGCAATCAAGTTTGAGAAAGACAGATGCACCCCTATGTTTATTGCAGCACTATTTACAATAGCCAAGAATTGGAAGCAACCTAAATGTCCATCAATAGATGAATGGATAAAGAAGATGTGGTACATATACACAGTGGAATACTACTCAGCCATAAGAAAAAGGCAAATCCAATCATTTGCAGCAACATGGATGGAGCTGGAGGGTATTATGCTCAGTGAAACAAGCCAAGCGGAGAAAGAGAAATACCAAATGATTTCACTTATCTGTGGAATATAAGAACAAAGGAAAAACTGAAGGAACAAAACAGCAGCAGAATCACAGAACTCAAGAATGGACTAACAGGTACCAAAGGGAAAAGGACTGGGGAGGATGGGTGGGTAGGGAGGGATAAGGGGGGGAGAAGTAGGGGGGTATTATGATTAACATGCATGGGGGGGGTAGGAGAAAAGGGAGGGCTGTACAACACAGAGAAGGCAAGTAGTGATTCTACAACATTTTGCTATGCTGATGGACAGTGACTGTAAAGGGGTTTATAGGGGAGAGCCTAGTAAACATAATATTCGTCATGTAAGTGTAGATTAGTGATACCAAAAAAAAAAAGGGCAGTTTCTGTGTGGTAACCTCCAACGAGTTCTACACAAGGGTATAAAGGGCATATAAAAGTGTAGGCAAAGGGTCTGTTTGTGTTTATACAGAGGATCAAAGCCTAATTGGGCAACCCCGAAAATGAACTAAGATACGATATGAAAAAGAACTTCCAACATCTGCACTCTCTGGAAGACTCATGCCAGAAGATGATCATCAAAAAACCCCAACAAAGATCCACGCACTGCTACAGGTGTAGATGCACTCATCCCACCAGTTCCTGGACTTGCCATGGGAATGAGGAAGGAGATATCTAAGCTGGCCTGTGCATACAGTAAAACAACAAAATTGGACTGGATCTATACTGTTGGTACTCAACCAAGAATTTGGAGAAGTGCAAATTGTAGCGCTCCAAAGTCTTACAACTACAAACTATTTACTGTTAAAAGAACATATGGCATGTGAACAGTCCCCAGGAATGGGTTGTTTTAATTTGTCTGATTTCTCTCAGACTGTTCAAGTTCAGTTGGACAATATCCACCATATCATAGATTTCACAAATCATTCACAAATGCCTAAGGTGCCTAACTGGTTTTCTTGGTTTCACTGCAGATGGCTGGTAATTACAGATATGCTTTGGTTATGTAACTATACTCCTATTATGTTAATGTGTGTGTGCAATTTAAGTAGTAGCTTAAAACCTGTACATGCTGAAGTTACTCTACAAGAAGATATATCAAAGAAATAATCAATCTTCCCATGTTTTCTTCCGCCTGCTACTTCTATAGCTTTTCTTCTTCCTTCCTAATTACAACCCTTAAATAGAATTCGTGCCTCATATCAAATTTACCGAGTATCATAATTCTTCCAAGTGGTAAAGATACCTCAAGACAAATGCTGGGCATAGAAGCCACAGGGCATAAATATGCAAAGAAGTAAAAAGCTAACTTTTTCAAACAATAAGGCTTCTCTCTCACTTACCAACTTCACATTTCCCTGTATGGCCCCGGAAGATGACTGGTTAGCCAGAGACGGGTAAGATTCCTCAAGGGAGGAACAACCTAAGACAGGCACAGTCGCAGGGGGGCCATCAGGTGAGAAATTGGGGATCAACAGAGGTGAGGCTTAGAACCTCATCCCCCCGTTCTGAGAGAAATGTTCTGCATACGTGGATGTTTTATTGCCCTGGTCTAGCTTGGATTAACACATAGTCTACAGGCACACACCTGATCATCTACATGTGCTCTCTTACAACACTAAACTATGTTTTCTACCTTTATCTTGTATCTACCTACCACTTCAGCATTTTATTAAAAATAATAATAATAAAGAAATGTGGTATCCACATATAAATCAAGTATAAAAACCAAATGAGTATTCATATTTGAACTGACTGTTTATAGAGTTCATAATGCATGAGCAAAACCGAAAGTTTCTGTGATGACTGCCCTTATACTGTTCACTATGTAACTTATTCATTATGTAAGAATTTGTTCTACATGTAAAAACTTGTTTGTTATGCCTCAGAAGATTGGAGACTGACAAAAATTAGGCTTGGGGTGGATTAATGATTGTGCATTGAGCATTGACTCCCCTATACAGAATTTTATTGTCGTTAACAACCATTTGATCAATAAATATGAGAGATGCCCTCACAAAAAAAAAAAAAAAAAAAAAAGGACAGACTTCCAATGGTAAAATAAATTAGTAACCGGGATGTAATGTATAGCATAAGGAATATAGTCAAGATATTGTAACAGCCTGGTAGGGTGATAGCTGGAACCTAGAATTATGTATATAAATGTTCTACCACTGTGTTGTACACTTGAAACTCATGTAATGTAATACTGTGTGTCAACTACCCTTCAATAAAAAATAATTATGTAAAAAAAAAAAAAAAAAAGTTATACTCAGATTTTTGACTGGGGAATGGGCAGTGGGGGTCGGCACCCCAACCCCCATGTTGTTCAAGGGTCAGCTGTATATGTGGTCTATAGGAAACGCACTCTAAATGTAAAACACATGTAGATCAAAAGTAAATGGATGGAGAAAAATATATCACACTAACTCTAAGCAAAAGAAAGAGTAGCTGTATTAATTTCAGACAAGTAGACTTCAGACCAAGGAAGGTTATCAGAGATAAACAGGGGAATTACATAATGATAAAGGGAGTCAATTCTCCAAAAAGACACAACAATCCTTAATGTGTGTGTAGCTAACAACAGAGCTTCAAAATACAAGGACAAAAGCTGATAGAAGTGCAAGGAAAAAAACAGATGAATCCTCTATTATAGTTGGGAGACTTCAATACACCTCTGTCAGAAATGGACAGATCCAGCAGGCAGAAAACCAGTAAGGACATAGTTGAACTCAACACCATCAGTAAATTGGATATAATTGCTATCTATCAACTATTTCATCCAATAATGGCAGAATACACATTATTCTAAAGCTCACATAGAATAGTCACCAACATAAACGACATTCTGGGCCATAATCTGTATTTTTAAAATAGAAATTATACAGTGTCTCCTATCAGACCACAGTGGAATTAAACTAGAATGAAAAACAGAAAAACAGCTAGAATATTGCATAATACCTGGAAAGTAAATAATGTGCATCTAAATAACAAGTCAAAGAAAAAATCTCAAAGAGAAATTTAAAAATAACTTGAACTAAGAGAAAACGAAAACACAACTTTTCAAAATTTGTGGAATACAGTGAAAGCAGTGCTTAGAGGGTATTTATAGCACTGAACGCAAAAATTAGAAAAGAAAGATCTAACATCAATAACCTAAGCTGCTGTCTCAAGAAACTAGAAAAAGGAGAGCAAATTAAATCCAAGGCAAGCAGATGAAAAAATATTATAAAAATTAGAGCAGAAAACAGTAAAACTGAAAACAGGAAATGGAGAAAATCAACGAAAGCAAAAGCTGATTCTCTGAAAAGATCAATACAATTGATAAAGAAACGGTACAAATTATTGATCTCAGAAATTAAGAAGAGACATCACTATAGGTCTCACTATCATTAAAAGGATAATCAAGGAATACCACGAATAACTCTATGCCCACAAGTGAGATAACTTAGATGATATGGAACTTCCAATTCCTTGAAAGACACAATCTGCCAAATCTCACCCATAAAGAGATAATCTGAACAGCCCTCTATCTATTGGAGAAGTTGAATCATAATAAACCACCTTTCAAAACAGAAAACATCAGGCTCAGATGGGTTCTCTAGTGAATTCTATCACTATTGTTCCTTCTACCATAAAACTTTTTTGCCAATTTTTCTTCTTTTTTCCCCCTCTTGGTCATTTCTCCAGTCCTGCAAAATCTTACTAATCTGGCACTACAGAGTAAACTGTAAAACTAACTTAAAAAATCAGATTCTCCAACTCTGGAAATAACCCTTTTTAAATCAAACTCATGTCTTCTTGTTGAAAATTGGACAACACTGTCCATTTCTGCTCCATCCGTTAAAAAAAGGATACTGTTTAAAGTTATACATTTCTGTGGGTAGTGCCATTACTTAATAGAAAACATCTAAGAAAACTTGGCCGAACTCCAAAAACTACAATATTCTTCATCCACTCGTAAGGAAATACATACTTGTTTTCTTTACCATCACAATTCGTAATTAGAAAAATACAGTGATAACAATCCTTTTAGAAATACTGACATTTTTGCAACCCAATTCTAGCAATATAAAATGTAAATGACTGATAAGAAATAATTATTTCTACATATCATTTCCTCATTAAGAGAAACCTAGCCTCCTTAGAGACATGACTAATTCTGCCCCATAGATGGGGCAAAGTAGGTCCAGCATTAGCCTGGAATGTTATTGTGTCAGAATGTAAAGAAGTGCACAAGAAAAAAAAAAGAAAAAAGATGGGACCACATCCAAAGGACACCAGGGCCAGGATGAAGGGACTCTCACTGTCAAAATCTGGGAAAATATGAACATAAAAAATTGTTAGGGTTATAACAGATTAAAACCCACTAATAAAAAGGTCCATCCTGATGAGAGCTAGATAAATAATTACATTAACAGCCTAAGAAGGGTTCTTATAGTACAAATGCAGAATGATAAATGCAGAACAAATGATGAAGTAAGAAAATTACCATACTACAACTATAAGTAGCAAAGACTAGTTAACTCTAGGGAGGAGTGGAGAATTTTATGAGGAACAAGAAATCTGCATCATCTTCAAATATTTCCCCACAGATTGCTTACTAGTTGTAAAGGGGAAAATAGTAACTACTCAATGGAGAAGCTCTTGACCTGGTGATCAAAATTAACATTACCAGTGACAGGTGGGAGACAAATATACTATGACTCTGGAAGTGATACCCTGAGAAAGGACATAACATCCTCTAGGTAGCATTCTGGCTAGAGATGCATCATCTAAATCTAATAATGAGGAAATGGCAGGTAATGCCAAACTGTGAAATACTGTATAAAATAACTGACCCATATTCTTAAAAAAATGTTGATGTCACAAAAGATAAAAGACAGCAAAGGAACTGTTCCAGATTAAAGAGATATGACAACTAAATACAATACGTGATCCCTGACTGAATCTTCTACTAGAGGAAAAAGAAAACTAAAGAGGACTTAGTTGAGACAACTAACAAAACTGGAATATAGACTAAAGTATTGAATCAATGTTAAATTTCCTGAACTGGATAACCTAAGTGTGATTTCATATGACAATATCCTTGTTTTTGAAAAACAAACTGCAATAGTAAGGGTAAAAGGGTATACTACATAAAACTTCACTTTCTCAAATAGTTCAACAAAAATAAATTGGACATAGAGAAGGGCCAAAGCAGAGAACAATGCAAAAGTGGTAAAATGTTAAAAACTGATCAATTTAAGTAAAGAGGACATGGGAGTTCACTGTGCTAATCTACATCTTTTCTATGTATCAAGTAATTTCAAAATTAAAACATAAATGAATTAAGTTTACGTATTGCGGTCCTAATCCCTGGTACCTCAAAATGTGACCTTATTTGGAGACAGTATCTTCACAGATACTGGTATCCCTATAAAAAGAGGAAATTTGCATCATTCTCTGCTTTGGCCCTTCTCTATGTCCAATTTATTTTTGTTGAACTCTTTGAGAAAGTGAAGTTTTATGTAGTATACCCTTTTACCCTTACTATTGCATCAAGATAAAAAGAGGTCGTAAGAGTGGGCCCTAATCCAGTGACTGGTGTCCCTATAAAAAGAGGAAATTTGGACACAGGCATGTTAAGAGAGACAGGGAGAAGATGGTCATCTACAACCCAAGGAATGCCTGGGGCTACCAGAAGTTAGGAAACATGCCTGGAACATATCCTTTCCAAGCACCATCTGAGGGAGCACAGCTCCAAGCAACAACTTAATTTTGAAAGTTTAGCCTTCAGGAACGAGAGAAAAATTGTTCTGCTATCCTAAGCAGAAACAAACAAACAGAATAATTAGAATGGTAAAAACAAACAGAAAAGACTAAAACATTATGCTAAAATAACTTTTATAGATGAGATATATGTCCAACAAATAAAGATGAATAATCACTATTTTTCACCAAATAAAGACTGAAGAAATCAATGAACACTAACTTTGCACTGTAAAGAAAACCATGTGATATAAACACTAACCAAACTCAATATACTATCCCTACAGTAAGTACTTCTAATGTAAACTAAATCAACTGAGAACATACTAAAGTTGCTTTACCAAACTTATCATTATATAGATATTATATATATTTTAATGCCCACTAGAATCAACTGAAAAATTGCTCAAACTAAGAGTTAAATAAGTTGAATAGTTTACATATACAATTAGTAACTTGTTTGTATATTAACTATAAATAGGTTACAAAATACAACAGAAAAACATCTCATTCACAATAGCACCTAAAAATGTACCACAAAATTTTAGCCAAAGTCAAAAAAGATGACTAATAAAAGAAGGTATGCCATTTTATGAGTTAGAAAAATATAAAGACATCAGTTCTGTCCAAATCAACCAATACATTTTAACAGGCTTTTGAATGGAATCAGACAAAAGGACTCTAAAGACATCTGGAAAAATAAATTTTGGAATAACCTAAAACTTTTGGAAAACTAACAAAGAAGGATTTGCCTTACCATGTATTAAAATACACTGAGAGGCTTATCAATACAAACAGCATGAATCTACTGTTAAGAGATGGTTTATAAGGGGAGACCAAAAGTATATCCAAGTATGTATAAAAATATAATAAAAGCAGCATCGCAAGTATAAATAAAAGGTGTTGAGAGAATATGCTAACCATTTGGGAAAAAAATAAGTTGAGTCCTTACCTCATGCAACAAAATTAATTTCAGATAAATAAAAGGTTAAGATATAAAATATGAAACTATAAAACAACTTCAAAATACTATTGCAATGGAGAAGGAATTTCTAAGTTTGATATCAAAAGTAGACACCATAAAGAAAAGTCTGTTGTAAATTGTTATTAATAACACTGAATATAATTTTTGTTTTATGTAGCAATCTTAATGAGCCTATAGCATCATTACAATTATGTTGTGCTTGTAGAGTAGTGGCTAGGACAGTAAAATCAAAATATTTCATTCTACTCCTCTGCCTTCATTTTAAAGAGAACAATTTTCCACTTTGACAATTGACATTTCCTGTAATGGTGAGGAGGTCACTGAGTAACAAAAAGTACTTGACTCCTTTTTTTTCATATTTCTGTGATTGCTATCTTTGTTGGCATGAAAAAAATTATCTACATAATAATTTCCTACAAGCTATTATTGAGTTATTAAAATGGAAACAATTTTAAAAAATTGATCAGACAGTATTCTAAGTGAAAGAATAAGAAACACCTACAAGGATCTTTTTTTCTCTCTCAAGCTAGTACCACTGGATCTGAGTGGTTAAACCACTTTAGTTATAAGCAAATGTTTGCTCTGTGGGAAGAAAAAATGTGTAAATGTGATATCCCATGTCAGATTCCTAGATTCTTCTCCCTTTCCATCATAGTCACTCAAGCATGTGTATCTGCAGTAAACAGGCAAGAAGTAAACCTGAGATGATTCTTTAACATGGTTCTATTTTGCTTTCCAAATCCTCTTTTTTGTCCTCTCATAAGTTAGCGCAAAATGCAGGACACAAGGTATCAAACCTGAGTTACAATGCTAAATTTATGCAGGGCTAAATTTATAGTTGAACATCAAGAGTTCATCCCCAGTCCTGATTCAGAGTGTTCCTCGGTCAATACTTGGACTTGGACTTAGCTAAAAGAAGTGGAAGGTAGCAGTCACATGGCAGCAGGTAAGAGTTTCATGCAGAGGAATCAGGTGTGTCAAACACCACTGAGAGGTTGAAGACTAGGACAGAAATTGTAGCACCATGGAGTTCATCAATGACACTGACAAGAATGGTTTTTGAGACACTACTCATGGTGAGCAGGTAGAATAATGACTGGAGCAGGTGAAACAGTTAAGGCAAGGTGAAGGAGAGGAGGTTTTACAAGCAGGCAACTCCCTGAAGCACATAGTTACTAAGCAAGAGGGTGGAAGATGACTCATTCTTACCTACGTCTATACTAGAGCCTTATTGTTGATATGAATAAGCAAATGAAGAGGCAAAGACTAAAGACGACAGGGGAGAAATAGTCAAAATTTTCAGATTACACAAACAAGAGCTCATTAGGTAGTATTTATCTCTGTGCTTCTATCAAACTCAATAGCAGTAACAGCATTTTTGTATAAGCTGCCCTGTACTTTTCTTGTTCCTATTTTGTACATAAGCAATAGTATTTCCACATAGACTCATATTTACAAATTACTGATGTTAAAACATATTGATGTCTTTGTTCTATAAAACACTCACCTAACATATGTAAGTTATTTAATGCCCAGGAAATTTCTCTAAATATATACATATGAGTTTCTTGCATCCTCACCATATCACTCACTTTATTTTATTCTTATTTTTTAAAAATCCCTGATGTTTGAGTTCCTATCCTAGCTTTTCATTACACATCTGTTCCACATATCATATTAAACATAGTTCTTACTATGAATTAAGTCCTAAACTGTGGCCTTTTGACAAATATATGTACAAATGATTTTTATTTTCACAATTGTATGCTCTCGTTTCCTAAAACACAAACAGCTCCATTTTAGGTGTCCCTCTTTGAATAGAGACATTAGAGAGTGTTGGCTCCCCACTGCCTCTGACCCGCATATCTGGAGGGAGCGTGAGGGAATGCTGAAGATCTGAAAGGCCAGCCAGGGGACTCAAGGCATCACAGCACAAGAGTAATGCCGAAAAGGCACTCCTCATATTTATTGAGCAAATGAACTTAAACATCTAAAGAATTCTGAGTAGGAGATTCAACGCATGATTAACAAACATTATCTGACCTTGAGTCCAGCCCTAGGGCATGATGCTCCTCAAGGACACTAAAACCATGTGAGGGTGGTCACAAGTTGTAGGAACTGTTTTGGCTCTAATCATTTTCTTTTTGATCACCCATCAAGTGTTGTAGGAAAAACAATCAAGTCATATGTATTTGTACATTTGATTTCTGTATTAATCCCATTAATCCCACATTTCCCCCTTTTCTTTTAAGTGGTAGATAGATGTAATAATGAATATAGCAAGTAGACAGCTTCTAACAGAAGGCTTTTAACATAGTTTACTTTTCCAAATTCTGCAGTATTAAATAAAAGTCTACTTCTTGAATTTACGTGATGTGAAATAAAGACAGAAAGTAGATTTAGTCCAATTAGAAGGTATGCAGGTGATCAGGTCTATGCCTACAGACTGAGTTTTGATCTGAGCCGGGCAAGGGCAACAAAATAGCCCTGGGTGCAGAAGATTTCTCTCAAAACTGGGGGGGGTGAGGTTCTAAGCCTCACCTCTGTTCACTCCCAATTTCTCACCTGATGGCCCCTCTGCGACTGTGCCTGTCTTAGGTTGTTCCTCCCTTGAGGAATCTTACCCGTCTCTGGCTAACCAGCCATCTTCCAGTGCTATACAGGGAGATGTAAAGTTGGTAAGAGAGAGAGAAGTAGTATTTTTTAAAAAGGTTAGCTTTCTGCCTTTTTGAAAATCTGTACTTCATGGCTACTATGCCTAGCACTTGTCTCAAGGTATCTTCATTAGCTGGAAAGGCTTTGACGCACTACAATTCTACGTATAAGGCACAAATTCTAGAAAAAGGGTTGTAGTCAGGAAAGGAGAAGAAAAGTTTTAGGAGTAGCAAACGGAAGAAAAATGTGAGAAGATTGATTATTTCTATGACGTAACTTCTTGTATGGTAGCATAAGCCTGTATAGGTCTCAACAGACTACTAATTAAATTACATACACACATTAACAGAACAGGAATACAGATACATAACAAAAGCAGACCTACAATAAATAAGGGCCATATCCAATGAAACTAGTTAAGTAATTCAGGCATTTGTGAAAACTTATTAATAATATTATGAATATTGTCTAGTTGATTTTGAATGGTGTGAGATAAGTCAAACAAATTAAAACAACACATTCCTGGAAACTGTTCACATCCCATATGTTCTTTTTTAACAGCAGATGGTCTACAGTAGCACGATTTTGAAGCGCCGCAACTCGCACTTCTCCTAGCTCTTGAATGAATTCAGATAATAGAGAAGCAGTCAAATTCGTTGTCTTACTATTTGTACAGGCCAGCTTAGGTACTTCTTTTTGCATTCCACCGACAAGTCCAGGAACTGGCAGGATGAATGCAGCCGCAACTGCAACAGAGGTGGGGTCTAAAAGTTTCAAGTTGGCGTCACAATCAGATGGCAGAGCTCAGAGAAATCTTCTTTGACTATTTCTGAGATAATCTATTAGAGCAGAAGGATGCGTCTGATGCCACATATACCTTGATAATGTGAAAAGAGGGGTTAGGCTATTGGGGCTTAGGCTGTGGACTTATACCACCTGCCCTGCCCCTAAGGTGGGCTGGGTTGTTGTCTGTTTGCTCGGGCTGTTTGCAGTGAAGTCACCGGTTATGCTGAGATACCCTTCTTTATTTGCAGAACACTCAAACATTCCAGGCCAAGTTGCTCCTGGCCTTTTTTTTTTGTTATCATTAATCTACAATTACATGAAGAACATTATGTTTAGTTAGGCTCCTCCCTTCACCAAGTCCCCCACACACACCCCATTACAGGCACTGTCCATCAGCGGAGTCAGATGCTGTAGAATCACTACTTGTCTTCTTTGTGTTGTACAGCCCTCCCCATGCCCACCCCCTACATTATACATGCTAATTGAAATGCCCCCTTTCTTTTACCCCGCCCTTATCCCTCCCTTCCCACCCATCCTCCCTAGTCCCTTTCCTTTTGGTAACTGTTAGTCCATACTTGGGTTCTGTGATTCTACTGCTATTTTGTTCCTTCAGTTTTTCTTTGTTCTTATACTCCACATATGAGTGAAATCATTTGACACTTGTCTTTCTCCGCCTGGCTTATTTCACTGAGCATAATACCCTCTACCTCCATCCATGTTGTTGCAAATGGAAGGACTTGTTTTCCTCTTATGGATGAACAATATTCCATCACATATATGTACATCTTCTTTATCCATTCATCTACTGATGGACACTTAGGTTGCTTCCATTTCTTGGCTATTGTAAATAGTGCTGCTATAAACATAGGGATGCATCTGTCTTTTTCAAACTGGGCTGCTGCATTCTTAGGGTAAATTCCTAGAAGTGTAATTTCTGGGTCAAATGGTATGTCTATTGTGAGCTTTTTGAGGAACCTCCATACTGCTTTACACAATGGTTGAACTAATTTACATTCCCACCAGCAGTGTAGGAAGGGTTCCCCTTTCTCCACATCCCGCCAACACGTTGTTTGTCTTTTCGATGGTGGCGATCTTTACTGATGTGAGGTGATATCTCATTGTGGTTTTAATTTGCATTTCTCTGATGATTAGCGATGTGGAGCATCTTTTCATGTGTCTGTTGGCCATCTGAATTTCTTCTTTGGAGAACTGCCTGTTCAGCTCCTCCACCCATTTTTTAATTGGATAATTTGCCTTTTGTTTGTTGAGGTGCATGAGCTCTTTATTTATTTTGGATGTCAACCCTTTATTGGGTCTTTCATTTATGAATATATTCTCCCATACTGTAGGGTACCTTTTTGTTCTACTGATGGTGTCCTTTGTGGTACAGAACCTTTTCAGCTTGATATAGTCCCACTTGTTCATTTTTGCTTTTGTTTTCCTTGCCCGAGGAGATATGCTCATGAAGAAGTTGCTCGTGTTCATGTCCAAGAGATTTTTGCCTATGTTTTTTTCTAGGAATTTATGGTTTCATGACTTACATTCAGGTATTTGATCCATTTCAAATTTACTTGTGTTATGGGGTTAGACAGTGATCCAGTTTCATTCTCCTACATGTAGCTGTCTGGTTTTGCCAGCACCATCTGTTGAAGAGACTGTCATTTCCCCATTGTATGTCCATGGCTCCTTTATCGTATATTAATTGACCATATATATACGTTTGGATTAATGTCTGGAGTCTCTATTCTGTTCCACTGGTCTGTGACTCTGTTTTTGTGCCAGTACTAAATTGTCTTGATTACTTTGGTTAAGTAGTAGAGCTTGAAGTTGGGGAGTGAGATCCCCCCCCCCACTTTATTCTTCCTTCTCAGGATCGCTTTGGCTATTTGGGTCTTTAGTGTTTCCATATCAATTTTTGAACTATTTGTTCCAGTTTGTTCAAGAATGTTGTTGGTAATTAGTTGGGATTGCATCAAATCTGTATATTGCTTTGGGCAGGATGGCCATTTTGATATGAATTCTTCCTAGCCAAGAGCATGGGATGAGATTCCATTTGCTAGTGTCCTCTTTAATTTCTTTTAGAGTGTCCTATAGTTTTCAGGGTATAGGTCTTTCACTTCCTTGGTTAGGTTTATTCCTAGGTATTTTATTCTTTTTGATGCAATTGTGAATGGAATTGTTTTCCTGATTTCTCTTGCTATTAGTTCATTGTTAGTGTATAGGAAAGCCACAGATTTCTGTGTGTTAATTTTGTATCCTGCAACTTTGCTGTATCTTGGTATCAGTTCTAGTAGTTTTGGAGTGGAGTCTTTAGGGTTTTTTATGTACAATATTATGTCATCTGCAAATAGTGACAGTTCAACTTCTTCTTTACCTATCTGGATTCCTTGTGTTTCTTTGTTTTGTCTAATTGTCGTGGCTAGGACCTCCAGTACTATGTTGAGTAACAGTGAGGAGAGTGGGCATGCCTGTCTTGTTCCTGATCTCAGAGGAAAAGCTTTCAGCTTCTTGCTGTTCAGTATGATGTTGGCCGTGGGTTTATTATATATGGCCTTTATTATGTTGAGGTACTTGCCCTGTATACCCATTTTGCTGAGAGTTTTTATCATGAATGGATGTTGAATTTTCTCAAATGCTTTTTCAGCATCAATGGAGATGATCATGTGGTTTTTGTCTTTCTTTTTGTTTATGTGGTGGATGATCTTGATGGATTTTCGAATGTTGTACCATCCTTGCATCCCTGGGATGAATCCCACTTGGTCATAGTGTATGATCCTTTTGATGTATTTTTGAATTCGGTTTGCCAATATTTTGTTCAGTATTTTTGCATCTATGTTCATCAGGGATATTTTCTTTTTTGGTGGGGTCTTTGCCTGGTTTTGGTATTAGGGTGATGTTGACTTCATAGAATGAGTTTGGGAGTATTCCCTCCTCTTCTACTCTTTGGAAAACTTTAAGGAGAATGGGTATTATGTTTTCTTTGTATGTCTGATAAAATTCCAAGGTAAATCCATCTAGCCCGGGGGTTTTGTTACTGGGTAGTTTTTTGATTACGGCTTCAATTTTTTTCCTGGTAATTGGTTTGTTTAGATTTTGTGTTTCTTCCTTGGTCAGTCTTGAAAGGTTGTATTTTTCTAAGAAGTTGTCCATTTCTTCTAGGTTTTCCAGCTTGTTAGCATATAGTTTCACAGTATTCTCTAATAATTCTTTGTATTTCTAAGGGGTCCGCCGTGGTTTTTCCTTTCTCGTTTCTGAGTCTGTTGATGTGTGTAGATTCTCTTTTTCTCTTAATAAGTCTGGCTAGAGGCTTATCTATTTTGTTTATTTTCTCAAAGAACCAGCTCTTGGTTTCATTGATTTTTCCTATTGTTTCATTCTTCTCAATTTTATTCACTTCTTGTCTGATCTTTATTATGTCCCTCCTTCTGCTGACTTTAGGCCTCATTTGTTCTTCTTTCTCCAATTTCAATAATTGTGACATTAGACTATTCATTTGGTATTGTTCTTCCTTCTTAAAAAATGCCTCTTAAGACTGCTTTTGCTGCATTCCACAGAAGTTGGGGCTTTGTGTTGTTGTTGTCATTTGTTTCCATATATTGCTTGATCACTATTTTAATTTGGTCATTGATCCATTGATTATTTAGGAGCATGTTGTTAAGCCTCCATGTGTTTGTGGGCCTTTTTGCTTTCTTTGTACAATTTATTTCTAGTTTTATACCTTTGTGATCTGAAAAGTTGGTTGGTAGGATTTCAATCTTTTGGAATTTACTGAGGCTCTTTTTATGGCCTAGTATGTGGTCTATTCTGGAGAATGTTCCATGTGCACTTGAAAAGAACGTGTATCCTGTTGCTTTTGGATGTAGAGCTCTATAGATGTCTATTAGGTCCACCTGTTCTAGTGTGTTGTTCAGTGCCTCTGTGTCCTTACTTATTTTCTGTCTGGTGGATCTATCCTTTGGAGTGAGTGTTGTGTTGAAGTCTCCTAAAATGAATGCACTGCGTTCTATTTCCTCCTTTAGTTCTGTTAGTATTTGTCTCACATATGCTGGTGCTCCTGTGTTGGGTGCATATATATTTAGAATGGTTATATCCTCTTGTTGGACTGAGCCCTTTACCAATATGTAATGTCCTTCTTTATTTCTTGTTACTTTCTTTGTTTTGAAGTCTATTTTGTCTGATACTAGTACTGCAACACCTGCTTTTTTCTCCCTGTTTTTTGCATGGAATATCTTTTTCCATTCCTTGACTTTTAGTCTGTGCATGTCTCTGGGTTTGAGGTGGGTCTCTTGTAAGCAGCATATAGATGGGTCTTGCTTTTTTATCCATTCTATTACTCTGTGGCTTTTGACTGGTGCATTCAGTCCATTTACATTTAGGGTGATTATTGAAAGATATGTACTTATTGCCATTGCAGGCTTTAGATTCTTGGTTACCAAGGGTTCAAGGTTAGCTTCTTTAGTATCTTACTGCCTAACTTAACTCGTATTGAGCTATTATAGACACTGTCTGGTGATTCTTTATCTCTCTCCTTTCTTATTCATCCTCCTCCTTTCTTTATATGTTGGGTGTTTTATTCTGTGCTCTTTTGTGTTTCCTTTAACTGCTTTTGTGGGTAGTTGATTTTTTTTTTTGGCCTTTAGTTAGTATTTGGTTGGTCTTCTTTTTTTGCTATGATTTTATTTTCTCTGGTGACATCTATTTAGCCTTAGGAGTGCTCCCATCTAGAGCAGTCCCTCTAAAATACTCTGTAGAGGTGGTTTGTGGGAGGCAAATTCCCTCAACTTTTGCCTGTCTGGGAATTGTTTAATCCCTTCTTCATATTTAAATGATAATTGTGCTGGATACTGTAGTCTTGGTTCAAGCCCTTGTTTCACTGCATTAAATATATCATGCCATTCTCTTCTGGCCTGTAAGGTTTCTGTTGAGAAGTCTGATGATAGTCTGATGGGTTTTCCTTTGTAGGTGACCTTTTTCCTCTCTCTAGCTGCATTTACTACTCTGTCCTTGTCTTTGATCTTTGCCATTTTAATTATTATGTTTCTTGGTGTTGTTCACTTTGGGTCCCTTCTGTTGGGAGTTCTGTGTGCTTCCGTGGTCTGAGCAACTGTTTCCTCCCCCAGTTTGGGGAAGTTTTCAGCAATTATTTCTTCAAAGACACTTTCTATCCCTTTTTCTCTCTTCTTCTTCTGGTACTCCTATAATGCAAATATTGTTCCATTTGGATTGGTCACACAGTTCTCTTAATATTCTTTCATCTCTCTCTGCGTCAGCTTCTCTGCGTGCCTGTTCTGATTTCTGTTCCATTAACATCCTCTTGCACCTCATCCAGTCTGCCCTTAAGTCCTTTCAGAGATTGTTTTATTTCTGTAATCTCCCTCCAGACTTCAACCCTTAGCTCTTGCATTTTTCTCTGCAGCTCCATCAGCATGGTTATGACCTTTATTTTGGATTCTTTTTCAGGGAGATTGGTTAGGTCTACGTCCCCAGGTTCCTTCTCAGGGGAGGATGTCTGGGTTAGTCTGGTCTGGATCAAATTCTTCTGCCTTTTCATGGTGACAGAGGTATAGTTGTGGGGAGCTGGCACGTGTGTCAGCTGGGAGAACATCCCTTCTTGCTGGTTTGTGGCCTTCCTCTCCTGGGAGAACGGCGACCCCTAGGGGCTTGTGCTGGGCAGCTGTGCGCAGAAGGGGTCTCTGATTCTTGCCTGGCCACTGTGAAAGAAACTCTGCCCTGCTGCTGTGGGCGTGGCCAGCCTCAGGCTGCTACTCCACTATAGCGGAGCCGCATCGGAGGGGAAATGGGCGGGAGGCTGTTTATTGCCGTGAGGTGCCTCCGAGCTGCACTGCCACCCAGGGGGTTAGGGCACCCAGAGTTCCCTGGGATTCCCAGCTGCTAGGCTAAGTGTCCCAGGATACTTCCGTCCAGCTGTGGGGTCCTTGTCCCTTTAAGACTTTCAAAAAGCAGTCTTTTTTCTTTGTCCCAGAGGCACCAGCTGCACGGACCCACTTGCAGGTTTTACTGTCCCATTTCCCTAGTATCCAGCACCCCATGCACTGTGTGTCTGTGCTCTGGTGCGGATGGCTAGAGCTGGGTATTTAGCAGTCCTGGGCTCTATCTCCCTCTCTGCTCTGACTCCTCTCCTCCCGCCAGAAGCTGGGGTGAGGGGCGCTCGGGTCCTGCTTGGTTGGGGCTTGTATCTTACCCCCTTTGTGAGGTGCTGGGTTCTCGCAGGTGTGGATGTAGCTTGGATGTTGTCCTGTATCTTCTGGTCTCTCTTTTAGGGATAGTTCTATTTGTTGTATTTTCAACAATATATATGGTTTTGGGAGGAGATTTCCGCTGCTCTACTCATGCCGCCATTTTGGTTCCTCTTTTGCTCCTGGCCTTTTGAGCTTTAACTGATCTCACTGAAGATGTCTGTCTATATTCCTAGTTTTGTATTTTTACCCTAGAGAATTAGTGTGACCTTGACTTTGCATAATGCTTAACAGAGTTTCAATAGGGACTTCTTTGCCCATTGTTACATTGCTCTGAGTGTAAATATCCTGCCTTGCTTTTTCCGGGAGGCCCTCACCCTACTCTGACTACACCCACAGTCCCTGTCTCATTCCCCCTCTACAGATGGAGACCCTAGCTACTTCTAGGGAAAGGGGGCGACTGCTCTGGCTGCTTCATGCTGAGAGGGGGCGCAGTAAAGACTGCAGTTAGGTCTCCATCAGTTGTTGATGGAGAGGGTCTTGGAAGATTGGCACTTCCATCTTGGGTTTCATTTCTATTACTATTTGCAGTTTTATGGCTTCTAGGCAAGATAGAACAAGTCGTGTTATTAGGTTAAGTAGCAACATCTGGAGTTGGATTTTCCATTCTGGAAGGACAAACTTGACGAGACTAAGAATGCATGGCTGATGCTCATATAATTGTACATTAATGATACCAAAATAAAAAAATAAAAAAAAGAATGCATGGCTGAATATGAGAACTAGAAATAGTAAAACTTTAACTGAAATAATAGAAAACTAAAACATCTGGAGAATTCATAGCCAGATATTTTGGGGAAACTAGAACTCTGGATATAATCTATGTCCCAGTGACTAGTATTAGGATTCAGTATAGACAAGGCTGCATTATTGAAATAATACTTTTCTCTAAAATTACCCTCATTTTTATTAGAAGTAACCAGATTATGAAAATTATTAATACTTGGCTTGATTATTTGAATAAGTGCAGAGCAAGAAGAGCAATTGATTACATAGGCTCTTTTAAATGTGCTTTGCTGGAACTTTTTATACGGAATTTCAGATTGGACTTTTAAAGGCCTCTCAAGGCCAGAAAGCCAAGCCAGACTTGCCATCAGATTTTGCTTGCAGAACCTGTAGATCTGGGTGACTTCCTCTCTTCTCGAGGTCCCCAAGACATCCTGAGGTTCCCCCACCTTCCAGGAAGTAACCTTCCATACTTACCTGGTAAGGCTGCTGGGAACCCTGTAAGCAAGGTACCAGGCCAGTTCTTCCAAGGGGCTTTGTTGGCTCTATAAAGTCAACCTTAGTTCCTTAAAGCTGTCTGTTCATATCTGAGTTTATGCACGTGTCTCTCAGGTATGACATTCCAGTCAAAGCCTTGGTAATATAACCTGTTTTGTAATTGGTCCTCTTACAAGGAAAGCAGATTCTTATTGAACTTATGCAAATAAACATACTGTCATGAAATATGAAAATAGTCATTGAGAGTTTTTAAATTCTGGAGGGATTAGGTAGAGAGAAAGTTGTGTCAATTCTGCCTAAAAGATATTGTCATTTAACTGAACTGTTGTCAACTTAAGAGAAAAAGTTTAAAACACTTTATCAGCAACATTTGAAACAAAAAGGCACAAAATCATCTTCCTTAGTTTACTTAATCCTATGTAACCAATACCTGTTCTGCTGAAATCTAGTTCTTTACTAGTTTAGGAGTAATAAAACAGTGACTATAAATGACAAAAGACTTACAAATGGCAATGGCTAAGGATCTGATGAGAGCTTACTATGAGACAGTTGACATAAGGAAATTTGGATATTTTTGTAACACAAAACATTTAGTAACAAAGTTTAGAATCATTCCCTTTGACAGTGCTTTCCAGGTAATTAAGCAGGTAAATTATGTATCAGATAAATAAGTCACATTAGCCAAATACTTTCCCCAATGAGAAAAAATTCCTCTGATATGTTTCAGGGGCCCTCTGGAAAATATCAGAGTTAACTAGAGGTAAAAGCACCTTTTTGAATTTGATTTTGGGAAGTTGTCAGAAGAAAGTTTCTTTGGCACTTGCTTAAATAAGATTATAGGTTGCCATGAAACAATACTTATCCATTTAACCAGAATGACAACAAAATACCTCAAAGGCAAATACAGAAGGTTACACAGTTGTTAGCAAGTTTAGCTTTTAGTCCTTTTAATATTAAGATCTCATTTTCTTAAATACTCAGACAACTCATTGAGACTTTAAGCATGAGAAACTGCTTTAATAAAACAATTAGAAAACCTTTTGCAATTTTTCAACATTAAGAGCTGACTAACAGTTTAAGAAAACTGTGTCCTTTTAACTGAAAACAAAATTCTCATTTGCTGTGTACTTGATGTCGAGACTCATTTGCTTTAATTTTACATAGCATGACCATATCAATTCTTCCACAGTTTCTACAATTTTTTTTTACATTTAGAGTTCTTCCTCTTTAAATAAACAGCTGTACTTTAGAACTAAGTTATTTTCTTTTATCAAGACATTCTTTAGCATTCAGAAAGAAATGTTTTCCTTATTATTTTAAGTAGTTTTAATTAGAACTTAAAACCATTAGGAACTTTAATTTTCAGTAAACACTGAGAAGTAGGCTATTGTAAACTTACAGCAGCATTCTTTAGACTGACAAATTTATGAACACATTTTATAATTCCTGGAACCGTGTGCTTTATAGCACAATCTCTCACTAAGCACAAAATATGTCTACTTAACTTAGCAAAACTTAAAGGTTTTAGGTTACCACAAAGATTCTCAGGCTGTCTGTAGGTATACACACTGTACCACACAATTATTAAGATGTTTACTTACTACACCTATTTAGTTTACTCATTCCTAACAACCATGCTAGATTACTTACAAAACCTTTACTGAACATTAGACAAAGTCAATCCTCTAAGCATTTTATTCTTGAAATATTTAACAGATAACGTCAACTTAAATGACTTTAGGTAAACTTAGGCAGCTGATAACCATAAGGACATGTCCATTTCAGTTCAACTTAAATTAGCATTAATACTTAATATCTGTTATTAGAATTTTCTGGAAGTTTTAGAATGCCCAATTTTCACAAGCACTTTAAGCATGAGAAACTGTCTTTAAATCGATTTTTATTAATACCATCCGGAGGTAGAAAAGTATTTTCCATTTATACACTTAGACACACAAACATGCAAATTGAGACGTAATGACTACAGTTAGCAATACTTTTCATAAAAGAACATATACACAAATTGATACAAAGATTTGAGTTACTAATATTCTATTTCTTTTTTCTTTTTAGCTTATTTGATTAAAAGTATCTCAGTTTTCAAGAACACATTCTAAGCGAGAGCAGTTTACATAACTGGGTTAAGGTTTAGACCGCCCGAGATGAACAGGGCTGATCAGAAGGCTCTTTACTGATAGGGACTGTGTGTGTCTAGGTGGCTGGGAATGAAATGCAAGTACAATTCTAGCACTAGTTATTTAAAGTCAGGCTGTACTGCAGAAGATAATAAAGAAGGGGTGTAGACGCTGACAGATACACGCCTGTAACTGAGAAAATAAAGTGTTAATAGGGCATTGTATAGTGCCCAACGTCGCAGTTTCTAAAAGAGGAACAGAGAAGCCAGTATAAGCAGAGTCGGTAACAATATTGAGAGGACCTGGAAAATTCTGTAAAGCTTGCAATACAGCATATAATTCATTTTGTTGTGTGGAAGTAAAAGACATTTGAGAAGTCTTTGATAAACCAGAACAAGCTGAATAGACTGCCTTAAAAGATCCTGTGCCATCTGTAAAACAAATAATAGTATTTAATAGTGGACTGAGGTAAGTTTTTGAGGAAGGATCCATTGATGGCGCTGAAAAAAGGAAAACAATCTACTCTTAGGATAATGATAGTCAATGTTTCCCAAAAAGTCAGAGACTGCAATTTGCCAATGAGTATTTTCTTGAAATACTTGTATAACATCTTGTTTAGACACCAGAAGAATAATGGAGTGAGGATCTTGACCAATCATTTGTCTTAGCCTCTGTCGTCCCTTGAGGATAATAGAGGCTACTTTGTTAATGTAAGGCTGTAATGAAGGTTTAGTCTGATACTGTAAAAATATCCACTCTAGCCAACCATCATATTGACAGAGTAATCCTGTGGGAGAGTGGGGTGTAAAGTAGATTAATAAAAGTAAGGGTTTGTGCAAATCTACTTTTGATAATTGAGCCTTTTGAATGTGTTCTTCTACCCACTAAAGTTCTTCCTCAGCTTTTGAGGTTAAGTATCTTGGATTATTAAGATCTGAGGGTCCTTTCAGAGTATTAAAAAGATGTTGTAGTTTATAAGTAGGAACACCTAATAATGGTCAGATCCAACTGAATCTCCCAATAGCTTTTGGAAATCATTTAGTTTTGAGATGATCTCTCCTTATCTGAACTTTCAGAGGAATTACTGAGTTTTCTTGAATTTTGTTCCCCAAGTAATTCATTGGGTATTGTATTTGTATTTTATCAGGGGCTATTTGTAAACCCTATTGCTTTAATTCAACTTCAGTCTCACTGAGAATAGTAGTAAGAGACAGGTATTTAGGTAGGGCTATAAAAATATCATCCATATAATGAATGATATAAGCTGAGGGCCATTTCTTACATATACGCTGAAGAGCCCTGTGCACATAATTTTGACAAATTGTGGGGCTGTTTAACATTCCTTGAGGAAGTACTTTCCATTGGAATCTTTCTGAAAGAGCTTGTAAATTTAAGGAGGGTCTGTAAAAGCAAACTTTTCCCTATCTGCCATAGCTAAAGGAATTGTAAAAAAACAATCTTTAAGATCAATGATAGCCATGTCCCAGTTGTTTGGAATCATAGCTGGAGAAGGGATGCCTTATTGTAAAGGTCCCATAGGTTTAGGGACTGCATTAATTTGTCTTAAGTCATGTAAGGGTCTCCATTTTCCTGACTTCTTCTTTATAACAAATACAGGGGAATTTCCATGGGTTCGTGGAGAATTCTAATATATTCAACTGAAGCTGTTCATGAACAAATATGTGTAAGGCTGCCAGTTTTTCTTTGCTGAGGGGCCACTGATCCACCCAAACAGGTATAAGGATAATGTTTCCCTGTCTGTGAGCCTTTTTGAAATCTCTTAATACATTACTCCAATCAGCTTGTCTGAGGGTTCCTTGTGGGGGCACCCAGTAACAATGTTTTTTAATATATTTATAAAGTTGCGCAAAATCTTTTAAAGAAATTCTCACTCCTGACGTTTTTAGGAGGGCACGGAGTAATTTTAAGTAATCCTCTGGATTATCTGCTTTAGTTTCATGTTGGCCCATTATAGTGTCTGTGACGTCTCGATCCTGTCCCTACCTACGCTTTCCCTGGAGTCTTACCATATCTACTATCTTCAGGAGCTTTCCCACTCTGAGGTCTCTGTTCGGGCGCCACTTATCAGCTCCCCCTGCCTCCGATTTGAAGGGAACGCAATGGAATGCTGAAGATCTGAAAGGCCAGTCAGGGGACTCAAGGCGTTGCAGCACAAGAGTAATGTCAACAAGGTACTCTTCATATTTATTGAGCAAATGAACTTAAACAGCTAAAGAATTCTGAGTAGGGGGTTCAACACATGATCAACACACAATCATTATCTGACCTATATGAGTCTAGCCCTAGGGTGTGATGCTCCTAAAGGATACTGAAACCATGTGAGGGTGGTCACGAGTTGTAGAAACTGTTTTGGCTCTAATCATTCTGTTTTTGATCACACATCAAGAGTTGTAGGAAAAACAATCAAGTCATATGTATTTGTACATTTGATTTCTATATTACTTGATTTATGTATTAATCCCATTAATCCCACAGCAAGCACTGACACTTGTGCATTGGGGAGACAATAGGAGTATGGAAATCAGAGCCTCCCTCCGCCTAGGTCTACTGACTAAGAACACAGGCCATGTGCTGCCTGCCTATCCTCCAGTTTTTCAAGATAAGCCAGAAATCTGGATTTTCTTTCTATGAAATCTCTCAATTTTAAATTATTTGCACCTAATTAAAAAAATACAGTGTAAGCCAAATATGACTGCAGGCCAAATGCAGTTGACCAGCCACTACTTCACTACCTCTAGGTTAAAGAATCACAGTGGATATACTTTATCTGATAAGGGGCTGACATCCAAAATATATAAAGAGCTCACATGCCTCAACAGACAAAAAGGAAATAATTCAATTACAAAATGGATTATTTGCAATTACATCTCATGAGACTTATCCCCACTTTCCCAATTTCTCTGAGGTTTACCTACGTGTAATTTTTAAATATACAAATACATTCACTTAATGATTTAAGTAACATCTGAACAGACACTTCTCCAAAGAAATTCAGATGGCCAACAGGCACATGAAAAGATGCTCTACATCGCTAACCATAAGAGAAATGCAAATTAAAACTACAAAGAGGTATCACCTCACACCAGTCAGGACGGCCAACAACCAAAAGACAAACAACAACAAATGTTGGCAAGCATGTGGAGAAAGGGAAACCCTCCTACACTGCTGGTGGGAATGTAAACTAGTTCAACCATTGTGGAAAGCAATATGGAGGTTCCTCAAAAAACCCAAAATAGAAATACCATTTGACCCAGGAATTTCACTCTTAGGAATTTACCCTAAGAATGCAGGAGCTCAGTTTGAAAACGACAGATGCATCCCTATGTTTATTGCAGCACTATTTACAACAGCCAAGAAATGGAAGCAACCTAAGTGTCCATCAGTAGATGAATGGATAAAGAAGATGTGGTACATATACACAATGGAATATTATTCATCCATAAGAAGAAAATAAATCCTACCATTTACAACAACACGGACGGAGCTAGAGGGTGTTGTGCTCAGTGAAATAAGCCAGGTGGAGAAAGACAAGTACCAAATGATTTCACACATCTGTGGAGTATAAGAACAAAGCAAAAACCGAAGGAACAAAACAGCAGCAGACTCACAGAACCCAAGAATGGACTAACAGTTACCAAAGGGAAAGGGACTGGGGAGGACGGGTGGGGAAGAGAGGGAGAAGGGGAATAAGGGGCATTATGATTAGCACATATAACATTGGGCGGGGAAGGCAGTATAGCACAGAGAAGACAAGTAGTGACTCTATAGCATCTTATTCTGCTGATAGACAGTGACTGTAATGAGGTATATGGTGGGGACTTGATAATGGGGGAATCTGGTAATACAATGTTGGTCATGTGATTGTATTTTAATGATACCGAAATAAAAATAAACCATAGTGGATATGCTTATTTCTCTTTAACATTTTTATTTTTTTAGGAAATTCTTCTGCCATTAAACATCACTCTCTTTTAAGGAATGTACCATATTTGCATTTGATACTATTTGGGGATGGATGAAATTCATCTTTAAATTTACAACTGCTCTTGAGAAAGGAAGTTTTCTTGTATCTATAAATATATGATCACTAAACACAGAGCTACAGTGTGCGAGACCCATTACTAAGCATTTTCACACTGGTATTTCATTAAAGAGTAAATTACCTAGTGAAGTAGATTTTATTATCTCATTTCACAGACTAAGTACTTAGAATAGTTCAGGAAGTTCTCGGTTTTTATTTCTCAGCAATAGAATCCAGCAGAAACTGTTGGTTAGGCTTGCTTTTTGACAGTTACCCTCAATCAAGAATAATAACAACCATCTTAAATCACAATAACAAAAATGTAAAGTAAAGCTACTGAACGACAATATCCGTTGAAAAATTTGCTGAACCTTAATTTCAACTCCTTAAATCCTTCAGTTTTGGTGACCTTCCAATCACTGAAATAGCCACAGTTAATTTAAGACAAGTAAAAATTGAAATCAGCTCTTCTCTTTGGTTAATACGTTTTTTCCAGGGCGTCTAAAAATGCCAGAAGTTTTACAAAAACCAAGCCTTCTTTATTAATTAAAGACAACTAAAAAAAGAGGATTAATTGCAGCCACAAAGAAGTTACGGAACACATATACTAGGCAAGACACTATGTCAGGCAAGGTAACACAATGAACCAAACAGAGCTTACTCACACAGAGCTTACAATTTCTAAGAATGGAAAGAAATCTTAAGGAAATGTTCATACAAATTATAATTTAACCACCATCACAAGGGCTGCAAAGGAAATTTAAAAGTTTAAGTAAAAAGACGTTACTGGGCAAAATCTCAATATAATTGGAGAAGTAAAAAGACAAGCTGTTAGGTGAAATTGTTTCTTTAAAATTATTATAGTCTGAAGGCTTACATTAAACCTTACAAATACATAACTATTTATATTTCACACTTCCTACTGTAAGTTTCTATAAGTCTTTGGTTTTCATGCTTTTAAAGCTATTCAATTCTCTACAAGACATGCACACATAAATAATAAACCTCAGTATTTTAAAAAATAAAACCCTTATCTGCATTTAAGTCCAAGATTCAATGAATATTTAAATAATTAAAGCCCATTATATATTTATAAAAATAAAAAACAGACAAAGCCAATAACATTCATCAAATAATGTGGAATGGTTAAAATGCTACTTTTATTAGCAACATGTCAAAAAAACTTCATTTTTGAAGTATGGAAATTGTGATAATGGGTCAATTACTTGATTTTTGAAAAAATATTAAAAACATAGGTTAGGAAGCTACAAAAGCAAGGCACTAAAATGAGTCATAGTCCTCTAGTAAAAAAATAAGCACCTATTAACAGAAACAGACATAAAAGTTTTTTAAATAGGCTTAAGAAAATGTATCAAAAATGTAACTCGTCTTATCAATTAATTTTTATGTCAAAATAATAGCAAAGGTACAAAGTGTTCAAATACAATGAAAGATTCAAAAGTCAAAAACATCTCATGAGACTTACCTCCACTTTCCAATTTCTCTGAGGCTTACCTACATGTAATTTTTAAATATAGAAATGCATTCACTTAATGATTTAAATTAACATCCTACAGTAGCATACTCTATTCTCACTAGTCACTTTCAAACATCTTCCCTATTTCATGCAGTCAGAGATTTTTTTTTAAAGTACAGGGAACCACATGTCGATCTTTTTGAAATGAGGTCCATACTTAAGAGACACGGGAAATTTAGAAGAAAAGACCACGATGGTGCCTAACAATATCATATGACTTGAAGAATGAAAAATTGACACAAATGTTAACAGACTCAGCTGCTCTTGCCCTTTCCAAAAAACACCTTTAAAAGAAAAAGTGAACTAAAATATGACTCATCACCTCATATTTATTAAGAATCGAATGTCTAAGATACCCTGTATGTGTAATAGGAGCTAAAGAGAGAAGACACTGACTAAAAACGTCCAGCACAGTGTAACTGGCTTTCACTCTATTTCAGAGGATAGTACCTACCTTACCAGGTTATTTTAAAGACCCACAATAATGTCACAGTACTTAGCATACTGTAGGTACACAAATGGTAGCTGGTATACCTATTTTAAATCAAATTAGAGACAGAGAACAAATACTTAGGAAGACAAGTGACATTACAAACTGCATCATGAGCCCTACAGGAGCACCAAAAAAGAAATAACCAAGGGACCAGATGAAAGTAAAGGCTTCATGCAGAGGCTTACATAATACTTGGGCTGAGCCTACCAAGAAGGCTTGGACTTACTAGACAAGCCGGGAGATGGAGGGGAATAGAGAAGCAAAGATAAGACTAAAGAATCAGGGCCACAACATAAAAGCCATATCCAACATCATTTGATTGAGCAAAAATATGTAAATAAAACTAGAACAAAATAATGAGCTAGAGAGACTAAAACTTGTATGAACAGGACAAAATAAAACATTAAGTCCCAATGCCCAACTACAAATTTTTATCAGGGATGGCTTTTCAAATTGATGAACATTAGTAGTACTTAAAATGACCTAGAAATGAGTTTTAAAAAAACAATTATTTTTACTGAACTGATAATGTTTAAGAGGTATAATCAGTTTACAAATAATGCTTAAGCTTACTAAAAACCTCAGACATATGAACACATGTCTATGGTATATAGGTATCCCCCAAGTGCTCAAAGTTTGAATTACACCACTTGCTCTTGTGAAAGACCTATATTACTACCTGTTTTCGCTAACTTCAAAGATTTTCACTTTTATGAAAAAAAGGTGAGAAGAGAAAATAGTGTTTAGTGTTTGCTTTACAGCAGCCATTATACAGGCAGCACGCACCGAAACAGCATGTGGCTCCACCAAGCTCCTTCCCCAGGAACCACACTCAGCACTTTGTCGGTGGGCTTATGAGCTTTATCATTATTTTGTACATCCATTAAGATGTGTCGTAAGGTATCAGAAATGCCTAAGAGGTTATTTTGTGGGTCTGGAAACTCTCAAAAAATGTTCCATATAAATTGGTAATAATTGCTTCTTTGCTTTATGCCATTACGGCTTATTATAGTTTTCATAGGAATGCTCTTTCAGATAGTCAAAAACCTGTACATTCAAATTTTAATAAACAATTTTTTAAAAACAACTCCTTAAAGATTAAAAAAAAGTTTATATTCCAACTAAAACTGAGCTGGGAAAGTTACATCATAAAACAAATTAATGTTCAGAATATGGCACTGGGATTTTTATGACGATTTTTATGTGAAAAATCTTTTTAAAGTATCCATTTATCTAAGAGCAGCAAGGAAATAGAACAAAAGAAATACAGTAACTGCTTTGGAACTTTTTACCACCACCTTTCGGAAACACACACAGAGTCCAATTCAAGCCATTCTACACCAAGAAAGTTTTTTTTACTCAAAATACAACTTAAAATACTCTCTAAATGTAACTCAAAATTGAGATAAATTTATGTTTAACTGTAATATTAAAATATAACTTGCAAGCCTCTCGAAGAAAGTTTTTTTTTGTACTATACAGAGAAATAATCTTTAAGCTTTTCTCGGAAGCTCAACTATACAAAAGTAAACCCTTTAAAGAAAAACTAAGTTGCAACTCTTACAAATATTTAAATTAAAATGATTTTCTTTTGGGGCCCTGTCAGGGAAAATTCTGTTTCTAGCTCCCTGAGTGGGGGGAGGGTCGAAGATACTGTGGCAAATGTGTATTCTAGCCTCACAAGTGCAGCTCCCAGCTCCAAACTTGAAGTGCAGTGGTAGGCTCTGGAACAAAGAATGTGTAACTTGATCTCTTCTCCTTCTTCCCTTCACAGCGACATTTAGAAAGTAATTTAACCTCTCAAAATGGCATCTTTGTGCTGCTTAGGGGAAAAACATCTATTCACTCTTACAGTTAAGGGAAAAAGTAAACCAAATCACTTTTTTAAAATGGTTTTTCCTTAATTATAGCGATATTTTTGTGTCAAACTTGGACAAGCCAATTATAAATGAAGACTTTAATTTTGCTCTTTGAATGTCTACAATGCAAGACTTTAAAATGCAGCTTAGGTTTTTAGAACAATTTGTCTTACTAATACAAGATGTACTTGGTATTTATTTTGCTTTTAGAACGAAGATAGCAATTAGCACCTAAGTTTTCAGAAGAGGAAATAATTAAGAGCTAATACAAATAATCTAAATAAATTTGAATCTTAAATCTTAGTGGATAAAGGTATCATCCAAGTTATGTACTTTCAATCTTCATATTATCTTTTCATTTCTCTTATAATAAAGGAGACAGCTAAATGTAAAAATATGGAAAACAATAAAAACCTGGGGAAAAAATGCTGACCAGGTAAGGATGTACTAAGTATTCTCGCCATTGACAAAAATGTTTAAGGTATTCTAGAATACCACCAAAATTTTATGTAATTCTTAAATATTTCAAAGCACTTCTACATTTATGATGTAATTTGATCCTCTCACAACCACCTTATGTCAGGTGGTCACAAATTTGCTTAGCAGTGACAGTCACAAAAAGGCTAGTGGAAGTCTCTTGACTCCAGCCAATAGCCCTAAACCATTATTCTATTTCAATACATACTAGTAAGCATTATTATCCCCATTTTACCAGAGAGGAAATAGGTTCAGAAATAAACAACTTGCCTAATGTCACAATGCTGATACACAGCAGGCCCTACTCCAACATCTTGCCAATTAACAACTACTGTAATCCTTATGTTTATCAAAATAAAGTTAACGGTTTAATGTTACATAAATAACTAAAAACGAATTGTGGTAGCAGAATAATGGTCCCTCAAAGACATCCACATGCTAATCCCTGGATCCTGTGAGTATATTACCTTGCATGGCAAAAGGGACTTCGCAAATGTAATTAAGAACACAAACCTTGAGGAGGGGAGATTATCCTGTTGGGCTCAATCAAATCATCTAAGTCCTTAAAAGCAGAAGCCCTTTCCCAGCTGTGGTTAGAGAGAAAGAGCTGACAAAGGGTCAGAGATGAGACCTTGTTGGCTTTGAAGATAAGGAGGAAGGATTACAGTGGCAATAGAAAAACTAATTTGCCAACTGTACTAATAAATGACTGCTAGAGACAGAATGTGTGTGTCCCTCCCAAATTCACGTTAAATCTTAACACCCAACAAGATGGTATTTGGAGGAAGAACCTTTGGGAGGTAATTAGGTCATGAGGGTGGAGCCCTCATGAATGGTACCGGAGCCCTTATAGAAGTAACTAAAGAGCTCCTTTGCTCCTTCTGCCTTGTTCGCATACAGAGGGAAAGATGGCTGTCTATGAACCAGGAAGCAGACTCTCACCACACACCGAATCTGTCAGCACTGTGATGTTGGACTTCTCAGATTCCAGACTGTGAGAGGTAAATGTCTGTTGTTTATAAGCCACCCAGTTCATGGTATTTTGTAATTATAGCCTGATTGGACTAAGACAATTGACTTTTTCTAAAATTAACTGAATACTGTCTTACAATACTAAAAATCAATCTGTCAGTGAGCAAATGTGTAATCAGAAATCCTTCCCCCTGAATAGATGAATAAAAACACAGGTACCCACCACTGTACAGCTGGATGTGATTTTGTTGTTAATGACATTCCAACCCAATGATAACCTCTTAACTCTTCTTCCCCCTCTCCTAACAAGTCAAATGCAAATACAAACTCTTGAAATCTCAAAATACAGATCCAATGTTCTTTTGCCTTGTCTGCACCAGCATGTGTGGGCAGATGCAAAAGTCAGGAGACTGATCAAAAGGAACAGAATAATTAGGGGAAAACTGCAATAATGGCCAAAAAAGAATGGCATCAACTAATCAGAGGTGACAGAAGAATTTTCAAAAAGCACCAGACATTGGGATATTGAACAGAGTATGGAGTACCCATATAGTTCAAAGAAAATTTGTCAAGGAACTGTGTTAGATACAGTAATAAATAACTTAGTACTTGACTTAGCTGCCATTATTATCCCATTTTACAGATAGGGGAACTAAGGACAGAACATAACATAACTTACCTAAGTCACACAGCTAATAAATAGCAAAGACATAGTTGTGCTGGTGCACTTTATTAGTAAATTACTTTGCAGAGCATAAGCCTTTCACTGACTCCTTTATGCAAAACAAAAGTAATAATTTCTGCCTCAAATAATTGGGTAAGATTAAAGAGTAACACATGTAAAGCACTTTGAAAAGTGCCTGGCATATACTTATTGTTCAATAAATGTAGTGACTAGTTAAGTGCTAGGTGCTATGATAATATTAATTTAAACCTCACAACAGCCCAGGAACTATATCTTTGTATCTGGTTATGGGAAAATTGCAGAGAGAGGTTAAGTAGAGCTGCACACCAGTAAGTGACAGAGAAAATTCAAATTTGGGATTTAACATATAAAGTCTAAGCATTTGACCACTGGCCTTCAACTACTGGTCAATGAATGTTTAGGCTTATGCATCCGCAAATGTAATTGTGAAACTTACATAACCCATCACACATTTTTGAGTTGACATCTAAAATCTTTCACAAGTCAGAGAAATTCAAAGAATACAATTTCTGGCATACAGTAAATACTAACATTTTAAATAAATCTGTGACATCACTCTTAAATGTGTTCAAAAGAACCCAAATACCATTGGGATCTGACACCTACCATTTTAAAGTGAAAATTTCACATTATTTTTTTCTCCTGGAACTCATCATTCCATGTGCTCTTCATGTAATAATTTTTATGCTTGAAAGTCTATTATTAATCACTCATACATGTCTGCAGTTTAAATGTGAATTTTTAAAAAATCCTTTGACCATAATAAATAAGCTTCTAGGCATTTACAAAATTATTCAGGATTCCCTTACTATTAGCATATACAACTGATTTAACTGACAAACATACTACAGATTTGATGAGTAATTAACATTAAAGGTAAAGTTTTACTGGAAATGTATCTGTTAATGAGATGGACAGAACTTTTTTTTCAATTAGTTCATTCATCTGTTTGAATAATTATTGCTAAAATTAGATGATTGAGCATATTCCTACTTTTCTGTTTTGGGTTTTGTTTTGTTTTTGTTTTTTAAAGAAAGCACTGAGGAATTTTGTTCACATGAACAGGTGAATGGAAATGGAAGGAATGTTGTCAGTAGACACAATTTTTTAAATTCCTTCTGAGATATTTGTTGAAAATCCCACAGTGATTTACCATCAAAAATATTTTCAATGATTAACAGCTACCAAATTGATTATTTTTGAATAGCGGAACTGAAAAACCCTTCAATTTTGCTGGAAGAAAAATGGAAACCATTAACAGATTTGTTCTCCAAAGATTAGAGCTACTTACTTTCTCAATACAAACACCAGTATTTGGAGTTACTATTTTAGGAGTCCCTGAGGTTTTGTTTAGTTTTTGAAGATATGATTCATATATCACAAAATTCACTCTGTTAAAGTATACAATTCAGTGGTTAACAGCATATTTTAAAACTTGTACGACCATCACCACTAATTCCAGAACATTTCAGCTCCCCAAAAAAGAACTTTGTAACCGTTAACAATCACACTCAAATACCTCCTCCACCTAGTCCTCTTAGTTCTCTATGAATTGCCTATTCTGGACATTTCATGTAAATGGAATCACACAATATGTGGTTCTGTATGACTGGCTTCTTTCACTTGGAATGACACTTTCAAAATTAATCCATCCTGTAGCATGAGTCAGCTTTTCTTTTCATGGGTGAATACTCCGTTTTATAGACAGACCACATTTTATCTATCAGTTGGGACATTTGGGTTGTTTCCACTTCTTGGCTATTATGAGCAATGCTGCCATGAACCTTCATGTACTAGTTTCATGTGCAACTGTTAATATATATTTTTAATTCTCTTGGGTATATACCTAGAAGTGGAACTGCTGCACTATAAGGTAACTCTAAGCCTAACATTTTGAGAAACTGCTAATCTCCTATCCAAAGCAGCTGCATCATTTTACATTCCCATAAGCAATATATAAGGGTTCCCATTTCTCCACATCTTTAGCAAAACCGTCTTTTTGATTATAGCCACTCTACTGTGTGTGAGGTAATATCACATTGTGGTTTTTATTTACATTCCTTTGATGACTAATGATACTGAGCACCTACCTATCTTTTCATCTATCTTACTCGTCACTTGTACATCTCCACTGGAGAAATGTCTATTCAACCTTTTCCCCCCCACATACCCCATTACAGTCACTGTCCATCAGCTTAGTAAGATGCTGTAGAATCACTACTTGTATTCTCTGTGTTGTACAGCCCTCCCCATACCCCACCACAAACATTATACATGCTAATCATAATGCCCCCTTTCTCCCCACCCCCCTTATTCCTCCCTTCCCACCCATCCTCCCCAGTCACTTTCCCTTTGATAACTGTTAGTCCATTCTTGGTTTCTGTGAGTCCTCTGCTATTTTGCTTGTTCAGTTTTTTCTTTGTTCTTATACTCCACAGATGAGTGAAATCATTTGATACTTGTCTTTCTCCACCTGGCTTATTTCACTGAGCATAATACCCTCTACCTCCATCCATGTTCTTGCAAATGGTAGGATTTGTTTTCTTCTTATGGCTGAATAATATTCCATTGTGTATATATATCACACCTTCCTTATCCATTCATCGACTGATGAACGCTTAGGTTGCTTTCCATTTCATGGCTCTTGTAAGCAGAGCTGCGATAAACATAGGGATGCATCTGTCTTTTTCAAACTGGGCTCCTGCATTGTTAGGGTAAATTCCTAGGACTGTAATTCCTGGGTCAAATGGTATTTCTATTTTGAGTTTTTTGAGGAACCTCCATACTGCTTTCCACAATGGTTGAACTAATTTACATTTCCACCAGCAGTATAGGAGGGTTCCCCTTTCTCCACAACCTCGTCAACATTTCTTGTTTGTCTTTTGGATGGTGGCGATCCTTACTGGTGTGAGGTGATATCTCATTGTGGTTTTAATTTGCATTTCTCTGATGACTAGCCATGTGGAGCATCTTTCCTTGTGTCTGTTGGCCATTTGAATTTCTTCTTTGGAGAAGTATCTGCTCAGCTCCTCTGACCATTTTTTTTTTTTTGTTCCCCCAGTGATGCTCCCCGCCTGGTGCCCCACCTCACCTATGCTCCTGCCTGGTCCTCCTGCCTGGTCCTCCCGCCTGGTCTCCCCGCCATTCCCCAGCAGTGGGATTCTCATCACAACCACAGGCCTAACCATCTAGTTTCAAAAGGGCAACCAGCTGGGCAGGAGCCCAGGCCCCAGAGCTCCCTTCAGACCACCCCTTCCACCCACAAGGGATTGGCTGCCCCAGGTAGGTGAGCCTGAGTGCATCCCCATAAAGGCCAAGAATGTGCCATCAGTCACACACCCTGTCGCCCATGAGCTCCACCTTGGAGAGCGTCCACTGGCCTATGCTGTCTCATAGCAGTACCACGGGGACACTTACAGTCACCGAGACAGTGCTCTGACCATTTTTTAATTGGATTTTTTGCTTTTTGTTTGTTGAGGTGTGTGAGCTCTTTATATATTTTGGATGTCAACCCTTTATCAGCTCTGTCGTTTATGAATATATTCTCCCATACTGTAGGTTACCTTTTTGTTCTATTGGTGGTGTCCTTTGCTGTACAGAAGCTTTGCAGCTTGATATAGTCCCACTTGTTCATTTTTGCTTTTGTTTCCTTTGCCCAGGGAGATATGTTCATGAAGAAGTTGCTCACGTTATGTCCGAGAGATTATTGCCTATGTTTTTTCTAAGAGTTTTATGGTTTCATAACTTAGATTCAGGTCTTTGATCCATTTCTAATTTACTTTTGTATATGGAGTTAGACAATGATCCACTTTCATTCTCTTACATGTAGTTGTCCAGTTTTGCCAACACCAGCTGTTGAAGACGCTGTCATTTCCCCATTGTATGTCCATGGCTACTTTATCATATATTAATTGACCATATATGTTTGGGTTAATGTCTGGACTCTCTATTCTGATCCAACGGTCTATGGGTCTGTTCTTGTGCCAGTACCAAATTGTGTTAATTACTGTGGCTTTGTAGTAGAGCTGGCAGTTGGGAAGCAAGATACCCCCTACTTTATTCTTTCTTCTCAGGATTGATTTGGTTATTCGGGGTCTTTTGTGGTTCCATATGAATTTTAAAACTACTTGTTCCAGTACATTGAATAATGCTGTTGGTATTTTCATAGGGATTGAATTGAATCTGTAGATTGCCTTAGGCAGGAAGGCCATTTTTACAATATTAATTCTTCCTAGCATGGGATGAGTTTCCATTTGCTAATGTCCTCTTTAATTTCTCTTAAGAGTGTCTTGTAGTTTTCAGGGTATAGGTCTTTCACTTCCTTGGTTAGGTTTATTCCTAGGTATTTTATTCTTTTTGATGCAATTGTGAATGGAATGGTTTTCCTGATTTCTCTTTCTGCTAGTTCATCATTAGTGTATATGAATGCAATAGATTTCTGTGTATTAATTTTGTATCCCGCAACTTTGCTGAATTCAGATATTAGTTGTACTAGTTTTGGAGTGGATCCTTTAGGGTTTTTATGCACAATATCATGTCATCTGCAAATAGTGACAATCTGACTTCTTCTTTACTAATCTGGATGCCTTGTATTTCTTTGTTTTGTCTGACTGCCATGGCGAGGACCTCCAGTACTATGTTGAATAACAGTGGGGAGAGTGGGCATCCCTGTCTTGTTCCTGATCTTAGAGGAAAAGCTTTCAGCTTCTTGCTGTTAAGTATGATGTTGACAGTGGGTTTGTCATATATGGCCTTTATTATGTTGAGGTACTTGCCCTCTATGCCCATTTTGTTGAGTTTTTATAATGAATGGATGTTGAATTTTGCGAAATGCTTTTTCAGCGTCTATGGAGATGATCATGTGGTTTTTGTCCTTCTTTTTGTTGTTGTGGTGGATGATCTTGATGGATTTTCAAATGTTGTACCTTCCTTGCATCCCTGAGATGAATCCCACTTGATCAAGGTGTATGATGCTCTTGATGTATTTTTGAATTCGGTTTGCTAATATTTTGTGGAGTGTCTTTGCATGTATGTTCATCAGGGATATTGGTCTATAATTTTCTTTTTTGGTGGGGTCTTTGCCTGGTTTTGGTATTAGAGTGATGCTGGCTTCATTGAATGAGTTTGGAAGTATTCCCTCCTCTTCTATTTTTTGGAAAACTTTAAAGAGAACGGGTATTGTCTTCTCTATATGTCTGATAAAATTCAGTGGTGAATCCATCTGGCCCGGGGGTTTTGTTTTTGGGTAGTTTTTTGATTACCGCTTCAATTTCGTTCCTTGTAATTGGTCTGTTTAAATTTTCTGTTTCATCCTTGGTCAGTCTTGGAAGGTTGTATTTTTCTAGGAAGCTGTCCATTTCTTCTAGGTTTCCAGCTTGTTAGCATATAGATTTTCACAGTATTCTCTAATAATGCTTTGTATTTCTGTGTGGTCTGCCATGATTTTTCCTTTCTCATTTCCAATTCTGTTGATCTGTGTAGATTCTCTTTTTCTCTTAATAAGTCTGGCTAGGGGCTTATCTATTTTGTTTGTTTTCTCAAAGAACCAGCTCTTGGTTTCATTGATTTTTTTATTGTTTTATTCTTCTCAATTTTATTTATTTCTTCTCTCATCTTTATTATGTCCTTCCTTCTGCTGACTTTAGGCCTCATTTGTTCTTCTTTTTCCAGTTTCAATAATTGTGCCTTTATTCGTTTGGGATTGTTCTCCTTCTTTAAATAGGCCTGGATTGCTATATACTTTCTTCTTAGAAGCGCCTTCACTGCATCCCACAGAAGTTGGGGCTTTTTGCTTTGTTGTCATTTGTCTCCATGTATTCCTTGATCTCTGTTTTAATTTGGTCGTTGATCCATTGATTATTTAGGAGCATGTTTTTAAGCCTCCATGTGTTTGTGGGCCTTTTTGCTTTCTTTTTACAATTTATTTCTAGTTTTATGTCTTTGTGGTCTGAGAAGTTTGTTGGTAGAATTTCAATCTTTTGGAATTTACGGAGGCTCTTTTTGTGGCCTAGTATGTGGTCTATTCTGGAAAATGTTCCATGTGTACTGGAGAAGAATGCGTATCCTGCTGCTTTTGGGTGTGGAGTTCTGTAGATGTCTGTTAGGTCCATCTGTTCTAATGTGTTGTTCAGTGCTCCTGTGTCCTTACTTATTTTCTGTCTGGTGGATCTGTCCTTTGGAGTGAGTGGTGTGTTGAAGTCTCCTAGAACGAATGCACTGCATTCTATTTTCTCCTTTAATTCTGTTAGTATTTGTTTCACATATGCTGGTGCTCCTGTATTGGGTGCATATATATTTATAATGGTTATATCATCTTGTTGGACTGAGCCCTTTATCATTATGTAATGTCTTTCTTTATCTCTTGTTATTTTCTTTGTTTTGAAGTCTATTTTGTCTGATACAAGTACTGTAACTCCTGCTTTTTTCTCCCTATTGTTTGCATGAAATATCTTTTTCCATCCCTTCACTTTTAGTCTGTGTATGTCTTTGGATTTGAGGTGGGTCTCTTGTAAGTAGCATATAGATGGGCCTTGCTTTTTTATCCATGCTATTACTCTGTGTCTTTTGATTGGTGCATTCAATCCATTTACATTTAGGGTGATTATTGAAATATATGTACTTATTGCCATCGCAGGCTTTAGATTTGTGGTTATCAAAGGTTCAAGAGTAGCTTCTTCACTATCTAACCATCTAACTTAACTCGCTTATTGAGCTATTATAAACACAGTGTGATGATTCTCTATTTCTCTCCCTTCTTATTCCTCCTCCTCCATTCTTTATATGTTAGGTGTTTTATTCTGTACTCTTTTGCATTTCCTTTGACTGCTTTTGTGAATAGTTGATTTTATATTTTGGCTTTAGTTAGTATTTGGTTGGTCTTCTTTCTTTGCTGTGATTTTATTTTCTCTGGTGACATCTATTTAGCCTTAGTAGTGCTTCTTCCATCTAGAGCAGTCCCTTTAAAACATCCTGTAGAGGTGGTTTGTGGGAGGCAAATTCCCTCAACTTTTGCTTGTCTGGAAATTGTTTAATCCCTCCTTCATATTTAAATGATAATCGTGCTGGATACTGTATCCTTGGTTCAAGGCCCTTCTGTTTCATTGCATTAAATATATCATGCCATTCTCTTCTGGCCTGTAAGGTTTCTGTTGAGAATTCTGATGATAGCCTGATGGGTTTTCCTTTGTAGGTGACTATTTCTCTCTCTGGCTGCATTTACTACTCTGTCCTTGTCTTTGATCTTTGCCATTTTAATTATTATATGTCTTGGTGTTGTCCTCTTTGGATCCCTTTTGTTGGGAGATCTGTGGGCTTCTATGGTCTGAGTGACTATACCCTCCCCCAGTTTGGGAAGTTTTCAGCAAGTATTTCTTTAAAGACACTTTCTATCACTTTTTCTCTCTCTTCTTCTTCTGGTACCCCTATAATGTGAATATTTCCGTTTGGATTGGTCACTCAGTTCTCTTAATATTCTTTCATTCCTGGAGATCCTTTTGTCTCTCTCTGAGTCAGCTTCTCTGCATTCCTGTTCTCTGATTTCTATTCCATTAACGGTCTCTTGCACCTCATCCAGTCTGTTCTTAAGTCCTTCCAGATATTGTTTTATTTCTGTATTCTCCCCCCTGACTTCATCCCTAAACTCTTGCATATTTCTCTGCAGGTCCATCAGCATGATTATGACCTTTATTTTGAATTCTTTGTCAGGAAGATTGGTTATAACTATCTCCCCAGGCCCTCTCTCAGGGGTTGTCTGGATAATTCTGGACTGGACCAAATTCTTCTGTCTTTTCATGGTGACAGAGGTCATCACAAGCAGATGGCGCATGTATCAGCTGGGAGAACAAAGTCCCTTCGTGCTTGCTGGTTGCCTTGCCCTTCTCCACTGCCTGTGCCGGTTACCCGCACACTGGGAGCAGCCTCTGGGTTAATCCCCTGAGCCGCCATGGGCGGGGCAGCCATCGGGGCAGCCCAGAGCCCTGCAGGGAGTGGCAGGTGCACCAGGTGTGCTCTCCTGCGAGAACAGCGCCTCTTCGTGCCTTGCCCCAGGTTCCTCTGCCTCCGCCAGGCTGCTGCGTGCCGGTGGCGGCCTCTGGGTCTGGCCCGGGCAGCCATGCGCCAGGAGGAGACTCTGGGCGGTTCCTGTGGGCGCGGTCGCTCTCTGGCTGCCCCGCCGCTGTGACTGCGCCGTGCCGGCCGTGGTAACGAATGGCAGGCTGCTTATCGCCATGAGGGGCTTCAGAGCTGTGTTGCCACTCAGGGGGCTGGGGCACCTGAAGTTCCTCAGAATTCCAGCCTGCTCGGCTGAGTGTGCTGGGACAATTCCATCCAGGTCTGAGGCCCCTGTCCCTTTAAGACTTTCAAAAAGCACTCGCTTTTTTTTTTGTCACAGGGGAGCCGGCTGCGGGGACCCGCTCCCAGATTTTACTTTTCCATTTCCCTAATATCCAGCACACCATGCAATGTGTGTCTGCGCTCCTGATGCAGATTACTAGGACTGGTTATTTAGCAGTTCTGCACTTCCACTCCCTCCCTGCTCTGACTCCTTTCCTCCCACCAGTGAGCTGGGTGGGGGGAGTGCTCGGGTCCCGCTGGGCCATGGCTTGTATCTTACCCCCTTCGTGAGATGCTGAGTTCTCACAGATGTAGATGTAGCCTGGCTGTTGTACTATATCCTCTGGTCTCTCTTTTAGGAATAGTTGTATTTGTTGTATTTTCAAAAATATATATGGTTTTGGGAGGAGATTTCCATTGCCCTACTCACGCCGCCATCTTGGCTACTCCTCAAGTCTATAGGTTTTTCACTTTACACCACTTAACCAAATATAAAAGTTCACTTCCATTCCCTATTTTACATGAAGCATACTTGGGTCAATGGAATGGAATTCTTTTTTAAATTTTCAGTGCAAGAGTAACATAACAAAACAGCAACACTAAGAAATTCTGCCTTGAGTCCACTGGTTTACTCACCTTACGTCTAGGCTCCCCTGAAACAAACCCTAGCCAGACTAGGGATATAGTACACCATCACTGAGTAGAAATTTTAAGTATCTTAGTCCCATGATACACCACTTCCCTTCCCCCGAAAATGTATGTTTAGTCAAATTCTTTTCCCGTGAGACTGATCCAATTTATGATAGTGGCAAACAGACGCATGAAATAATTCTGTCAGTTTAAGAGGTGTGTAGTATAACCAGGGGGTTATTTCATTTCCCATGCCTTTAACTGGGATTAACACAAACAGCATTTTTGCAGATAGTGACTTACTACTTTTGCCCATATAACGTAACTGTCTACTCATTGCCTTTTCTCCTAATCTTAAGTACTTACCCAACAAACCATATTTTATTTTGGATTAAAAGCTTCCATTTGGTTATGTATTTCACACCCCACTTTTCCCTTCCATTTTTAATTTGTTTTATTGCTTTTTACTGTATAAAGTCAATTCTTTATTGAACTAAAAGTCAAGTATCCAAACATTAGTGAGCCCTTTCTTCACTGGTGTGTTTGTTGCAAGTGTACTGCATGCCTAATTTAAAATGTGACTCTTTCTGTATTCTTCCTCAATTTGCTTAATTATTCCATTGTCAGTTATTCTACTACACATGGTTGTGCTCTGAATTGATAATATTTTTAAAGAGTGTGAAATCTGTAAAGCAAGCATTAAATGGTATTCTTTTTAATCCTGATATCATTCACAGAATGATAATGATGAAATTTATTTCAACCAAATAAAAAGTTATTATTTAATAAAGAGTGTTGTAAAACTGGGTAGACATCTGGCTTTAAAAAAAAGAGAGAGCTCTATCTCACTCCTTAGACCAAAAATAAATTGAGTCTACAAGAAAAGTTTTAGTCTTTTTAAATAGTCTCAGACAAGAGGAAGCCATTCTAAGCCTGACACATTAAATTACTGAGGGAAAAAATGGTAAGCTCCTTTTAAGAAAAGTTACATTTTAGTTGCCTATTAGACAGTCAAGTGGAGTATAAATTAACATTTCTGAGGAGGGTTTCAGGCTGCAGACTAAAAATTGGGTGTCATCAACACAAAAAGGTTTCAAAGCCTTGAGGTCAGAGAAGATCAACCAGAGAATGAATATGGCTAAAAAAGAGGTATAAGAACTGAGCCCTGGAGTATTACAGGACAAAAAAAGACTGGGATAGAACCCAAGATGTGTGCAGTTCTGGAAGCCAAGTCAAGAACGTGTTTCCAGGAGGAGAGAATAAGTGACCACTTGTGTCAAATACTGTTAATGGGTCAAATAATTCAAAGATGAAAAAGGAAGAGTCATGGGTAACCTTCATAAGAGCACTTTAGGAAGAGTGCTGGAAGGGAAAACCCAATTAGAGCAAGCTGACTCATAAGATACTAACAGACACTAAACAGAACACTCCACCCCCAAAAAAAGGTAGGGGGAGAAAAATGGAGCAACAATTAGAGGGAAAAGTGAAGTCAAGAGAGGCTTTGTTATTAAGATGAGAGAAGTGTAAGTATGTTGTTGTGCAGATGAGAAGATGCAGGATGTAAGAGAGAAGGGATAGAATTAGAGCACAGTGGAGGTTGTGGTCACTGCCAGAAGCATGGTCAGTTCATTCCATAATAACAGACAGAAGTGAAAATACATGGAGCACAGATGAAGACAGATGGAGAGATGCCCCACCACAGCAGGGGCTCTACTTATGGCATCTGCTTTCTCAGAGAGATGAAAAGCAAAGTTGTGTACTGAGATCAAAGAATATGGAAGGTAGTGTTGGCGGTTTGAGGGGGAGGAGGTTTAAATAACCACCTGGTGAGATTAGGAGAGTAAATGGACTATGAACTATTTCTGAGTAACATTATGGGCTCCTCTAACTTTTGTGGCCCTTAATTGAAAATAAGACCAGTTACCAAAGCTAATTCTCCAGCCACTCTCAGCAGCAAAAGTGCAGGTGTAGCAGCACCCAAATAAGAAGCAACCACTGACAGAACCGAAGGGGGAAACAGCAACACAGTAATAGTAAATTTCAACATTCCAATTTCAATAATGGACAGAGCAACCAGATAGAAGACTGGTAAGAAAAAAGAATCTGAACAGCACTATGGACCATCTGGGCCTAGGAGACATAAACAAAACACTCCACCCACAAGCAGCACAATACATATTCTTCTCAGGCACACACAGAACATTCTCTATGACAGATCACATGTGAGCCCACAAAACAAGTATTGACAAAATTAAGAATACTGAAATAATACCAACTGTCTTTTCCAACCTCAACAGAATATAACTAGAAATCAACAGTAGGAAAACTGGAAAATTCACAAATACATGAAAATCAACACGCTCTTGAACAATTAACAGTTCAAAGTAGAAGTCACAAGGTAAAATAGAAAATACATTGAGACAAATGAAAACAAAGCACAAAATGACTAAACTTATGGAAGGCAGCAAAAGCAGTTCTAAGAGGGAAGTTTATAGTAGTAAATGCCTACAATTAAAAAGGAAGAGACATCTCAAATCAGCAGTCTAACTTTATACCTCAAACAACTAGAAAAAGAACAAACAAAACTCATTTATAAAGTAGAAACTCAAAGATTACAACAGAAATAAAATACAGAATAGAAAAAAAAGGAAACTAAGAGTTTGTTTTTTGAAAATTGGTAAAATGGATACAACCCTAGCCAGACTAAGAATAAAAAGACTCAGACAACTAAAACAAGAAATTAAAGGGAAGACTTTACAACTGATACCACAGAAATAAAAAGGATTTAAGAGATTACTATTAATAATTATACAGCAACAATTAAGATAACCTAGAAGAAATGAATAAATTCCTAGACACATGCAACCTACCAAAACTGAATCATGAAGAAAACCTATAGAACAGGCCCTCTAACTAGCAAGGAAATTGAATCAGTAATCAAAAATCTCTGACAAAGAAAATCCTAGGACCAAATGGTTGCAATGGAGAATTTCACCAAATAGTTAAAGGAGAATTAATGCCAATCCTTCTCAAAGTCTTCCAAAACACTAAAGAGGGAACACTTCTAAACTCACTTTATGAACCCAGCTCTACCCTGATACCAAAGTCAGCCAAAGATACTATTGGAAAAGAAAACATACAGATCAGTATCCCTGAGAAATATAAATGCAAAAGACCTAAACAAAATACTAGAAAACCAAATTCAATAGCACATTTGAAGTATTACAAGTATTATATATATATGGGATTTATCCCAGGATACAAGGATTGTTCAACATAAGAAAATCAATAAATGTAATTTAGCACATGGAAGAAAAAAAAATCACATCATCATCTCAATTGGTGCATAAAAAGCATTTGACAAAATTCAATATTTCATGATGAAAACACTCAACAAACGAGAATAGAAAGTAATTACTTCAACATAAAAAAGGCCACATATGAAAAGCCCACAGCTCACATACTCAACTGTGAAAATTGAAAGCTTTTCCTCTAAGATCAGGAACAGGGCAAGGATGACTGCTCTCACCACTACTATTGAACATAGTACTGAAAGCCCTAGCCAGAGCAATTAGTCAAGAAAAAGAAACAAAAAGCACTCAAATCAAAAAGAAGTTGGTAAAATTATATCTGTTCACAGATAACATGGTATGTAGAAAACTCTTTTTATATGTAGAAAGAATCCAACACAAAAATTGTTAGAATGAATTCAGCAAGGTTACAGAATGTAAAATCTACATTCAAAAATTAGTTGCATTTCTATACATAAACAAATAGCAATCTGAAAAGGAAAGCGAAAGAACCCATTTACAAAAGCACCAAAAAGAATAAAGTATTTAGGAATAAAGTTAACCAAGGAGGTGAAAGACCTGTACATTGAAAACTACAGAAGGTTGCAGAAAAAAATAAAGGAAGACAATAATAAATGGGAAGATATCCTGTGTCCATGGATTGGAAGGCATAATGGAAGATCAACAAATGGTGCTGAGAAAACTGTATATATCCACATACAATAGGACAAAGATGGATCCTTATTTTATACCATATACAAAAACTAACTCAAAATAAAGAGTTAAATATAAGAAACTACATGTTTCTGAAACTATAAAACTCCTAGAATATAGGGGGAAAATTTCATGGCACTGGAATAGATGATTTCTCCGACATGACACCAAAAGCACAAGCAACAAAACAAATATTGACAAATGGGATTACATCAAAGCTTAAAACTTGGGCAGCAAATGAAGAAATCAACAGAGTAAAAAGGCAAACTACAATAACATCTTCCTATGCTGACAGTGACTGCAGTAGTGTGAGTGAAGATTTAATAATATGGGTAACTACTGAACCACTGTACTGTATATTTGAAACCAATATAAGACTGTTTATCAAAGATACTTCAACTAAAAAAAAAGGCAATCTATGGAATGGGAGAAAGTATTTGCAAACCACATGTTGGATAAGTGTTAATATCCAGAATATGCAAAGAATTCATGCTAATAACAAAACATAAATGAATAACCTGATTAAAAATGGGCAAAGGACTTAATAGACACTTCTCCAAGGACAAATTACCAAAAAGCACATGAAAGATACACATCATTAATCAGCAGTGAAATTCAAATCAAAGTCATAATGAGAGATCATCTAATACCTGTAAGAATGGCTGCTATGAAAATAAAAAAACTAACAACTGCTGCAAGAGATTGGTGAAATTAGAACCCTTATACAGTGTTGGGATTGTGAAATAGTGCAGCTGTTTTTAGGGAGTATGAGTGCTCTTGAAAAAAAGAAAAATAGAACTACCACATGATCCAGCAATCCTACTTCTGGGTATGTATTCAAAGAATTCAAAAACAGGATCTTGAATAGAGATTTGCACACCCATGTTCACTGCAGCATTATTCACAATAACCCAAGAAGTGGAAGTAACCTAACTGTTCATCAATAGGCGAATGGATAAAGAAAATGTGGTATATATACATAGAATTGAATATTATTTAGCCTTAAAAAAGGAAGGAAATTCTGGAAGGAAGGAAATCACATGTTACAACACTCATGAACCTTTAAGACATTATGCTGTGAAATAAGCCAATCATAAAAAGACAAATACAGCATAATTTCACTTACATGGAGTATCTAATTAAATTCATAGAAACAGAAAATAGACTGGTGGTTGCCAGGGCTGGGGAGGAAAGGGGAATGGGAAGTTGTTGTTCAATGGGTACAGTTTCAATCAGGCAAGATGAAAAAGTTCCAGACCTCTTGTACAACAGGCACATAATTAACAATACTGTGCTGTACACTTAAAAATCACCGAGGATAAATTTATGTTATGTACTTACCACATACACACACACACACACACACAAAGTGTAGAGTAGGCACAATTGTATTTATACAGCATTGGGGTTTCTCAACTAAGCAATTAAGTGAGGGCAAGAGTGTTGAGAATATTTCCAACCAAGCAATTATGGCAGACCATAGAATTTAAACTGAATAAGGAGAAGGGTGAGAACAGAAGGAAGACTGTGATGAAGAACAGTAAAAAGGTAACAGAGTCAATCGGCTGTAGGTTCCAGTGAGGTAAAAGGATTGTACTAGAAGGCATGAGCTGAAAAGATGCAAAGTGATGATCAGAAAGTAGGGTACTTGAACTTGGAATTACGGAGAGTATAACAGTTACTGTAACTACAAACATATTATCCTGTAACAGATCTGAGGTATGATCTGGCTTAAAGTAAAGTAAAGGACACTGAAGGAGACCAAGTATAACAGGTACTGTAACTACAAACATATTATCTTGTAACAGATCTGAGGTATGATCTGGCTTAAAGTAAAGTAAAGTAAAGGACACTGAAGGAAACCAAGAGGCCAAGAAAGTAGTGGAATAAAATCACCCACTGGTACACTGAGATCATCAAGAATTAGAATAAAGTAGTATTGGAGATAGTGAGCCATGTAAGATAAAACCTTCTTGTAATGGGGGCTGTAAGCCAAGGTTTTGTGGAAAACTGCAGGAAGCAGCAGTAGTAGGTGGTACTATCTGATGAAAAGATTCAAAATCATGTTTCCTGTTTCACGTACAGTAAGGGGGGAGAAAGAGTGGTATGGAAGTAGCTAAGAGGGTCAGGATAACCCACGTCCAGGCCCAAAGGAGAGGTATTCTGGAAGAGAACAACATTCCACTACTTGAGCGAGCTGCAAAATAATCAGTGTCCCCCAGTGTGAATCAAGTGTCAGTTGCAGGGGCTCTTAATCAGAAGCTCACGACCTCAAAAAATTCAGGCAGTGCATGAACTTAGAAGGGGAAAAATTGTATCTTTAGTCTCATCAACCTCTAACTGAAATTTAAATTTAACTATTTAATTTTGAGAGTAGATAAAACCCACAGAAGTATTAACAGTACCTGTAAATCTGTAAAACCAAAAGAAATCAGATATTCTCATCAAATTACACTGTTGCAGATAACTCAATATATTATTTATATTCATCATTATTTAAAAATTAGGGCAGCTGTTAAAACTCTTCACTGGGTTATTTAATGAGTTAATTAAAGAATACACATATTACTGTATCAAAAAAATCTTTAATTACTTTAATAGTTATATGTCAATAAGACTGGTTTCCTTTATAATCCAATGTATTTTACACATTTGAAAACATTAGTCTGAGAAGGGGGACACAGACTCCTGTGATTCCCACTCTTTCAACACCAATTGCAATGGTGTATTTTTTCCCTGAATATATGTAAAACAATAACAATATTATACACAGCACAGTAATAGTAGTACTTCATTCAGGTACTGAGACAGATTTCAATATGTGTAAATATGTGGGAGGGGGTCTTCCCACACATATGTAACCAAGCAATTCTTGAACACCAACAGGGTGTTAGAAAAATCAACTCAATTCTGATGCTGTCTGTCCAAAGACAGCACCAGATTCCCAGGTTAAGGGTTCCATCCTACAAGACTGCCCTCCACCCCCTACTACAGATGCCAGTCACAAGCCTCAGGCAGTTACCTGCACTTCTGAACTACAAGCTACAGATTGGAGGTTCACATGACCTCCCCATTAAGTTAGATTAATTTGCTAGAGCAGCTCACAGAACTCAGGAAACACTAAACATTTACCAGTTTAATAAAGGATACTATAAAGGATACAACTTAACAGCCAGATGAGGAGACACAGGGCAAGGTCCCAAATAAAGCAGCTTCTATTCTTGTGGAGCTTGGGGCCTGGCTCAGCGGCACATGGAGGTGTTCTGGCTTCCCAAGCACAGAAGCTCTCTCTGACCAAAAAGCAGAAGCCAACTGATCAGAGGGTAGCAGAGCACAGAAGAGAGAAAGCAAAAAACTCTTCTCCTGGGTTTTTGGGAGGGCATCACGGTATAGGCAAGATTGACTAAATTATTGGCCAATGGCTGATTCAGCCTCCAGCCTCTGCCTTCAGGCGCTGGTCCAAAAAATCTCTCAGTACATAACAAAACTCCCATTTCACCTTTAAGACTGCAGTGTTTTCAGGAACCATGGATAGACCAAATAGACCTGGGAAATATATATTTGGTCGAATGAATGTCCAAATATGTATTTCTTATGACTCATTATATCATACTGCCCTAAAAACGTTGAGAACACTTGAGAGCAAGAAGGTGAATAGAAAGGTCAGAGAGGAGCGATGAAAAGGTTTCAGAAGTGGGAGGGCAGTGGTAGAAAAGGGTCTGCCAAAAAGACTGATTATACAAAGCCTCATGGGGAATAAAGCTCAATGGGAGGTTAAAAAGAATGAGGGAGATGTAGAAAATGTTAAGTGAAAAAGGCAAACGCAACACAGAATGCATGACACCCTTTACACAGAAAACAAACCAATGGAAATATGTATTTATAAGTGAAGAGAAAATTTTAGAAGGATATATAAAGTGGCAACAGTGGCTACCAATGAGAAGTAAACTGAGAAGGGACAGGGAAAGCAACAAGAGAGAAGGAAAAGAGGAAAGTTCACTTTTTTGTATTGTTTTGTTTACTATAAGCATGTACTACTTTTTTTTATTAAGGTGTCATGATATACACTTTTATGAAGGTTTCACAAGAAAAACAATGTGGTTACTACATTTATCCTTATTGTCGAGTCTGTCCCCATACCCCATTGCAGTCACTGTCCAACAGTATAGTAAGATGCCATAGTACTTGTCTCCTCTGTGCTACACTGTCTTCCCCATGACCCCACACACACCATGTGCACTAATCATGATACCCCACAATCCCCTTCTCCCTCCCTCCCACCCGCCTAAGCATGTACTACTTAAAAAAAAACAAAAACTAGTTATTTTGGGGGAAATCCCTTTTCTACTACCTTAGTGTATTCTTTATTCTTGCAGGACACTAAGGGGTAGACCTCCAGGGAACTCAAGAGATGCATTCTTGCAGAGGATGTTGTCCAAACCAAATTTTTTGTATAGCAGGATGTGGTGGGCATCATAGGGAATAGTATTAGCTATCTGGGGTTGTCATGAAGTAATCAGCCTTGTATTAGCCCTCCAAACATTTGACTTTTGTGTTGAGGCAAGCAGCAAATTGGGAGCTTCATCTCCTGGACCTCTCTTTTCAGGATTCGAAGGATGTCCGGGATGGAAAACTACCAAGCAGGCCAAAATGAATGGGCACTCCTTACCAAATGTAGCAAACATTGATAGCACTTCTCCAGCTAACAGCTACTTTTGGTATACAGAGAACCTACTGATTTTTTTGTTCACCATGCACATAGCCATCTTACTGAACTTGTTAGTTTTCCAAGTTTGTCAACTGATTCTCTTAGTTTTCCTAGGTAGATTATATACTCTGCAAACAACATATGCAAAGAGTACAAGTTTTGGTTTCCCCTTTCAAATATTTACACCTTTGTTCTTTAGCCTCTCTTATTCCACTAGCTGAGGCCTCAGGATAAATGTTTACCAGTAGCATTAAAAATGAGCTCTCTTAGTATTGTTCTTTCTTTCATGGGAAATATTTTGCCACTTGAGTTGGCTATATGCTTTGGGTAGTTTTACCCTCATCAAGTTGAGAAAGTTTCTTTTTCCTAAACCTAGTCTATCAGAAACGGTTACTGAATTTTATCTAGTATCTTTTTTTTAATCTAGTCATCAACTGAGACGATCATATTGTCTTCTTTCTTTGACTTATTAATATGGTATAAATGACACTAATAGATTTCCTAAGGTCAATTCACACTTGAACCCCTAGGCTAGCTTTACCCTGTAGTTTTAATATACTATTGGATTTGGTTTGCTAATATTTTATTTTGGATTTTACAATTAGGTGATAAGAATAGCCTATTGTTTTCTTTTCCTGTGCTATTCTTTTTGCTAGCAGAATTATGCCTGCTTCAGAAAGCATCTTCTCTTCTGCATTTTTTTCTTTCCTCTGGAAATCTGTGTAATATAGGAATCGTCAATTACATAACATCTCTTTTTAAAAATCTGGCCCTTTTCAAGGATATATTTTTGACAATTCTTTCTTCAGCTATTGGTGAAGCTCTATTATGCCTTTTCACTCCATCTGACAATTTCAATAATTTGTATTTTCCCAGGAGTCTATTTCATCCAATTTCTAGGATGCACGGCATCAAGTTATCTATAATATTATCTTATAAGGCTTTGATTTCAGAATTTACTGAGATGTCCCTAGCTCATTTTTAATGTTTATTTCTATCTTGTTTTCTTCTTAATCAGACTTGCCCAGTCTGCCAGCTTTTGATTTTACTTATCAAAAGCTGTTTTGTTTTCATTAACTTATAGTTTTATATTTATTAATTCCTTCACTACTTTATTTGGGTTTATTTTGTTGTTTTTAATCAGCTTAAAATGAATAACTTCCTCATTAAGTTTTAATCTTTCTTATTTACTAATTAACATTTAATTGCTATGAATCTCCCATACAGTTTCACACTGGCTACATTGATATGTAGTGCTTTCACTGTAATTAGCTTCTAAATTGTGAGACTTTAGTTACAATTGTTCCTTTAAGCTACTACTTAAATAGTATGTCTCTTCCCCCAAAGAAGGTAGGTATTTTTTTTTTTTTTGGATTTATGTTTTGTTCATTCTGCATGTTCTTGTTTTTGTTTTTGGGTTGGAGGTGTGAGGCATGCTACTGCTATTAAATTCTATCATGCTGTGGTCAGAAAACATAAATATAACCTATCTGATTTTTGCTTTCTGAAAGTCTGATTTTCTTTGTGGCAAAAAATGTACTATTTTTGTGAATATTTCATGTGTCGGCATGAAGCATACATATTGTCAAGAAATTTCTGTGCAGGAACTATAACCAGTCTTTATTAACGATCCTTGAATCAGGGAATGTTGTCCAAAAATAAGACTATGTATGTAATTAGTACTGAGAAATGAAATGCCACTGAACATCAATACAGTTATTATTTTCTTCCCAAAACTACCTTTGGGAATACCTTATTTCTGCAATGAATCTATTTTATTTCTCTCTAATAAATCAACTTCTGGTTACTCAGCTACTTGAATTCCACCATCCGTGATTGGAAGCAAAGCCTGTGTCTAATAGCCTGAGCACTTCGGTAACTGCTAACTCCAGTCTCCAGAGATCCAAAAGCAAATTGCTAGACAAAATTAGGGGTCCATCCTCACTCTACTCAACTATGGCCAGGAAAAGCAAGGTCACTATTGTAAAGACTTTTTAAAACTCACTCACTGCCAGTTCTCTACTTCCAGGAACATAGAAGAACTACACTCTTCTATACCCCTGCAGTTAGGTAAAGCCAAATGACTAGTTCTGACAGTTGAAGTTACATAACTGCTGGTTACAAGACTTCCAAAGTTCCTTTCCTTTCTACAGCACAAGAAAGCCATGTGTCCCAGAGTACAGCTACAAGATGGCAGACACTATGACAGGCTTTATCTCAATTACCTACTTGACCAAGTTGGACATGGAATGAGAAATAAACGTTTTCCTCTGTCAAGCCCCTGAAATTTAGGGATTCGCTCATTAATAAGGCATAATTGATCTGCATCTATCCTGATTAATATTGTTGTCCTATTAACCAACACTTCCCAAAGCTGTGGGAAGGTCAAATTCTTGGATATATTCTCTATTTAAAATAAAATTCATTATCTCTAGTACAAATGAAATTTGGGGAAGAGGGTCTTTCTTTTCTACAGTCTCCAAATTTTTCTAAAAACAACATAGTTTTCACAATCAGAGGAAAAATACTCTAAAATGCTAATAAGAGTTTCATTGGAATTGAAGAGCACTTTGGAACTAGCACTTTGGAACTAGCAACTTAAGTCACTAGCTAGTCTAGTCCTGACCACTTTCATTCTATGGAACAGAGAACTGAGACCTAAGGCATGTCCTGAATAAGACTATCTATCTAATTAGTACTGTATATAAGGATAACTACTCAAGCCTCTGAATTGTTTAAGTCAGTCAAGATAACACATTTTAAGATCTTTTTCCTCATCTTTTTTTTTTTCTTGTTATCATTAATGTACAGTTACTTGAACAACATTATGGTTACCAGACTCCCCCTATTATCAAGTCCCCACCACATACCCCATTACAGTCACTGTCCATCAGCATAGTAAGATACTATAGAATCATTACTTGTCTTCTCTGTATATACTGCCTTCCCCATGTCCCCACCCCGCTACATTATGTGTGCTAATCGTAATGCCCCATTTTCCCGCTCACCCCTCCCTTCCCACCCATCCTCTCCAGTCCCTTTCCCTTTGGTAACTGTTAGTCCATTCTTGGGTTCTGTAAGTCTGCTGCTGTTTTGTTCCTTCAGTTTTTGCTTTGTCCTTATACTCCACAGATGAGTGAAATCATTTGATACTTATCTTTCTCCGCCTGGCTTATTTCACTGAGCATAATACCCTTTAGCTCCATCCATGTTGCTGCAAATGGTAAGATTTATTTTCTTCTTATGGCTGAATAATATTCCATTGTGTATATGTACCACATCTTCTTTATCCATTCATCTACTGATGGACACTTAGGTTGCTTCCATTTCTTGGCTATTGTAAATAGTGCTGCAATAAACATAGAAATGCATATGTATTTTTCAAACTGGGCTCATGCATTCTTAGGGTAAATTCCTAGAAGTGGAATTCCTGAGTCAAATGGTATTTCTATTTTGAGTTTTTTGAGGAACCTACATACTGCTTTCCACAATGGTTGAATGAATTTACATTCCTACCAGCAGTGTAGGAGGGTTCCCCTTTCTCCACATCCTTGCCAACATTTGTTGTTGTCTTTTGGATGTTGGCCATCCTAACTGGTGTGAGGTGATATCTCATTGTGGTTTTAATTTGCATTTCCCTAATGATTAGCGATATGGAGCATCTTTTCATGTGTCTGTTGGCCATCTGAATTTCTTCTTTGGAGAAGTGTCTGTTCATATCCTGTGCGCATTTTTTAATTGGATTATTTGCTTTTTGTTTGTTGAGGTGTGCGAGCTCTTTATATATTTTGGATGTCAACCCTTTATCGGATCTGTCATTTATGAATATATTCTCCCATACTGTAGGATGTCTTTTTGGTCTACTGATGGTATCCTTTGCTGTACAGAAGCTTTTTAGTTTGACATAGTCCCACTTGTTCATTTTTGCTTTTGTTTCCCTTGCCCAGGGAGATATGTTCATGAAGAAGTTACTCATGTTTATGTCCAAGAGATTTTTTGCCTATATTTTTTTCTAAGAGTTTTATGGTTTCATGACTTACATTCAGGTATTTGATCCACTTTGAGTTTACTTTGGTGTACAGAATTAGACAATAATCCAGTTTCATTCTCTTACATGTAGCTGTCCAGTTTTGCCAACACCAGCTGTTGAAGAAGGTGTCATTTCCTCATTGCATATCCATGGCTCCTTTATCATATATTAATTGACCATATATGCTTGGGTTTATATCTGGACTCTCTAGTCTGTTCCACTGGTCTATGGGTCTGTTCTTGTGCCAGTACCAAATTGTCTTGATTACTGTGGCTTTGTAGTAGAAGTTGGGAAGCGAGATCCCCCTGCTTTATTCTTCCTTCTCAGGATTGCTTTGACTATTTGGGGTCTTTTGTGGTTCCATATGAATTTCAGAACTATTTGCTCTAGTTCATTGAAGAATGCTGTAGGTATTTTGATAGGGATTGCATTGAATCTGTAGATTGCTTTAGGCAGGATGGACATTTTGACAAAATTAATTCTTCCTAGCCAAGAGCATGGGATGAATTTCCATTTATTAGTGTTCTCTTTCATTTCTTTTAAGGTGTCCTGTAGTTTTCAGGGTATAGGTCTTTCACCCTCATCTTTTTAAAACATATTTTCTATTACTTTCTATGGGTCTATTTCCCCATTTTATTCTAATCAGTTTTTTACATATCTCATCACCTTGTCAATGTAAGTAAGCTTATTAGGAATGCTATTATCCACTTTCTTAGTCCTCTAAACTTTCTTTCCTAACACCCATACCACACTGTAATCATCTAACTGGGTAGCCTTGTGTTTTTTAATGCTGTTCTGCCCTACTAGAACATAAGCTCCATGAAAGCAGAACTTCACTAGTATGGACCAAGCCAGGTCAGTCTCTGGTCTGTAACAGGTGCTCATTCATGCTTGTCAAGTTGAATTACACTTTCCAAGTCTGAAAGACGTAGAAATAATTACGAAGACTAAAACTGATAATCTCAGAGTTCTTGCCTCTGCTTCCTCAGAAAGCTTGTTTCTTTCCCCTTAGAAAAGTCAAGGGCTCTATGGAAGGCCCAAGAAAATGTAAAGTTTTAATAAAGGATACTGAGATAAAGCCTCCTAGAAACCAAGTAGAGTAGGAATCAAGTTTTGGGAAGAGGGATTTCAAACGTACTAATGGGAAAATAAAATAAACCTCCTTTAGTCAACCATACCTTTCCTCCCATCTTATGAAAAAAGGAATTTGATTCAAAACATAAAATTCCCCCACACTCTATCCAATCAAATTTTAGAAAGAGGAAATCCTTATCATTTTAATTTCTTGAGATGAACATTTAAATCACTGACTTTTCTACTTTTCTAATATATGTATTTTAGGCTATAACATTTCCTCTAATACAGAATTAACTGTATTCCAAATTTTCGTATGACGTGTATTTTCATTATTATTGAATCCAAAACAATTTTCAATTCCTTTGTAACTTATTTGTCCCATGTGTTATTTAAAAGTGCACTGCTTACTTTCAAAGATTTTATTATCTTTTGTTACTGATTTCTAACTTAATTCCACTATGGTCAGAGGACACTGTGTATAATTTCAACCCTTTGTTGTTGTAGCTTGCTCTATGACACAGCAAGTGGGTTATATTCTATCCTTACTGGGTGTGGTATTCTATATATATATATATATATATATATATATATATATATATATACTAATTAGGTTAAGTTTTCCGTTGTGTTGTTAAATTTTCTATATCCTTAGCAATTTTTTTGTCTGCTAGTTCAATGAGCAGTCAGTGCAATTATGGCCCCTCATCTAAAATTTTATTAGGAAACAAACTTACACAGTGCTTACTATGAGTCAGATATGGTTCTAAGATATAAAAGGTTATACACACACACACACACACACACACACACACACACACACACAAACACGTATGTGTATATATACAGATGTACTTACAACCATTCCATGAAGTTGGAATTCCCATTTTACAGATGAGGACACAGACACAGAGATATTAATTTGCCAAAACTGCTGGGAAGAAAATGTAGGATTTAAACCAAATCAGGGTTGGGATTTAAACCCAAGTTCTTAACCACTCTCCGTATCTATAGATATAGATACACAGACAGAGGTAGAGATAAAAAAATGATCCTAGGATAAAATGTTTTCCCTCAAATAGGAACAAATTTACTGAAAAGGTATCTCCAAAAAATGGTTAAGAATAATTTTTTATCAAAAATAGTTAAGACTATTATTCAGCCATAAGAAGAAAACAAATCCTACCATTTCCAACAACATGGATGGAGCTAGAGGGTATTATGCTCAGTAAAATAAGCCAGGCAAAGAAAGACAAGTACCAAATGATTTCACTCATCTGTGGACATAAGAACAAAGCAAAAACAAGGGACAAAACAGCAGCAGAATCAATCACAGAACCCAAGACTGGACTAACAGTTACCAAAGGGAAAGCGACTGGGCAGTGGGGCGGGGGGGGGAGAAGGGGAGTGAGGGGCATTATGATTAGCACACACAGTGTGGGGGAGCACGGGGAAGGCAGTATAGCACAGAGAAGACAAGTAGTGACTCAATAGCATCTTACTAAGCTGACGGACAGTGACTGTAATGGGGTATGTGGTGGGGACTTGATAATGGGGGCAATCTAGTAAACACAATGTTGCTCATGTAATTGTATATTAATAATACCAAAAAAAAAACTTAAGATGTGAATTTTAACACACAAAATTATTAGATGCTCAGTATCAGGGCAAACTATTCAAAAAATATAAATAGAAAAAGAAGACTGAAAGGAATTATACTAAATGTTAATAATGATTCTAAGATGTTGGGGACATTTTCCTTTTTGTTCTACTTTTCCATGTTTTCTAAATTCTGACGATGCATCACCTTTATAGTTAGGAAAAACTAACAAGCATTAGAATCACTAATTAAATTGATAATGTTCTGTCTTAATTTTCAAGTTAAGAGAGTAAAAAAGGTTATTAGCAAGACAATGAAGATCACAGGGGATAATGGATATAAAAGTGCTTTTTAAACTATAAAGCTATACAAATGTAATTACAAAGCAGCTTAGGACTAAATAACATTTCACGCCTTTCCATTTTTAAATTGCAACTGCTTGAAATTGCCTGATCGTTCAGACAACTCAGAAGAGCTGACTTTTAAAAGGCTGAACACTGAAGGGCCACTTATCCCAAATACTGACAAAAAGGAAAGCGGCTAAATTCACACAGCACCACAGTCTTCATTATCACTCACGAGCCCATCTGTATTTTAATAAAATGTTGATTCAGTACTGAAGATATAAATAGGAAACCTTAGTTTACACAAAAGTGATGTTATTTTTGAAAAAGAATTTTTACAACTCCTAAAATAGAGTAATCCACTTAAAGATGAATACACTGTGTAATTTTAAATATACGTCATAGTGATAAAGAATATATGCTCCATCTATTGACGATAGTTTTCTTTCCCAAAGTTTCTTTTGCTATTTCTACAACAGAACCTATGAATAAGGAATGCACAGCTGCCTAGCAGATGCATAATTCCAGTGTTTAGATTCCATTCTTTCTGGCTTCATTCTGCTAGAGGTTTTGCATTTTCTATTTCCATATGGTTTCTGACTTCCCTCAGTTTAGGTTCTACCGCCCCACATCTTATTCTATTTCAGCTCATTATTACAGAAAAACACATCAAATTTGAAACATCTTAACTTTTTCTTTAAAGCTTAGAAGTTGCAAAGCTGAAAATGGGAAAATATACATGAAAAAAGATGATCAGGTAACTCAAGACAGCCAAATTTCCAAATCTTTGTATTTCTGTTTAGACAATTCTCCTCCCTTAATTCTAACTTTCTTGTATTTCAGGTTCAGACATTCAGGTTTAATGCATGAACAAACTTACACAAGGAACAACAGAATTTCATCTTTCCTCACCTGGTTTTCTCAAATTCTTAACTTATGGGAGAAATATTCAGTAGTAAGATTATTTTTAAAACTTACGTTGTGTATACCAAAAAGTTTCAGATGTTATCTCTGAGTAGTATGAATATGAGGAACTTTTTACTTTTTTCTCAGGGCTTTTCTGTGTTTTAAATTGGTTCAGTGAGCATCACTTTTGTAATCAGGAGACAAAAAAAGCTTTTGTTTTGAAGAAAAACCTGAAAGTAAAGGGATTATTTTTAAATGTCTACATGCCGGTGATTATGTTTAAATAATTTGGAGCAACCTAAGGAATTTAGTAATATTCCAGGAGACAGTCTCAGCATCATTAACAGGTAAATAAGTATCAGATTTCATTTCTCAACTTACTTGACTCCAAAAACTGCCCCACAGATGGGCTTATTCACTTTCATTTTCAATTGAGTGATGGTATTTTTTCTTTTTTTCTCCCTGTTCTCTCACAGGGTAGATTTTAAATGTATTCTAAAACTACACAAATAACGTAATTATGTCATGCATATATCTACCCAATTTCCACTATTTTAAGAGTAAGAGCCATGGCAAAGCTGTGAAAAAGGCTTGTCTGTGTGATCATTATCAACAATTAAATTTCTATATATATCTCAAAAATGAGATATACAATAGAGCACTGGTTTTAAAAAGTGTTTACAGGAAGGATTCCGGATAAATATTTAAAAAGTAACTGCATTCCACTGACCTTTTAATATTCTCTATGATGCAAAGGAAAATATTAGGCAACTCAAAGAATATCAATCAAGAAGTTACCCATGAAAACTTTCTAACAAATCTTAAATATTAAAAAGAGAACTAGGAATTGTTTAAAGTCAATCAACTTTAACCCATCAAATATATATATATGTGTATATATATATATATATATATATATATATATTTAGACCTGGAGATAGTGGAGATAGCAGAGATGTTTTACCAGGTACCTCAGGTAACACTACAGCAAACACGGGCAAACTCATCTACTCTTAAGTGGAAAACAGGGAATAAGAGGAGGCAGGCAAAAAACAAAGTAAAACATGTTTATGTGCCTGTGTAGTACACAGCCTCATTTTAAGATTATCCTATTCCGTTTGGGAATGAATATAATTCTGTATTAACAACATGGACGCTAAATAGGATACCTAAGTTTGAATCCCAGCTCTGACACCAGCTGGGCAACTCTTGACAAGGTGTTTAACTTCTGTGGCCTCATTTTCTTCATGAGTAAAAGGGAACTGATAATAACACCTGTATCACAGAATATCTGTAAGGATTAAATGGATTAATATATGCAAAGTACTTAAAACAGGGCCAGGGAGAAAGCAAGGAAAATATAGTAGGTATTGTCTAATCTATCTCCATCTTGTATTTTCTTGCTCTACATCACTTAAACTAGAATCCACTTGCCTTTTCTATATAACAGCTAAAAATTAACTTGAAACTTCATAAACTCAAAATCTCTTAAACATGCTTTTTATTTTATTTAATGTTTCCAAGGTTTGATAAACCCAACAACTCCATAAAAACTAAGGGAAAAAATATTTTATAATGTTCCAATTAAAAAGGTTATCATAGTTTATAAATGGAAGTAGTTAGAATTAAGTAAAATCTGCTAAATGCTAAGATTACATTGAACAAAACTGGAATGCACTTGGAAACAGAACCATTAAGATCAAACAGTCATGTCTAATACTCTAGCAGCTTTATAGAGAAAAGAATGAGGTCTGGTGTCAGAGGTGCTTTAGTAGGAACTTAAACTGATACTTATATAACTTAATAAAAGATCTGAAATCAGTAAAAAAGTGAGAAATGGTTTTATTTTTCTCCAGTATCTACCCCAACTGTGGTTGGTCCAGTTTCCCTTTCCTACCCCTTACTGACATCTGGAGCAATTCCTAGAGCTTTCCAGTAGCTTTCAGTTATTAAAAGTCAAGTCCAATTTATTGCTGTTTAAAACTTTAATTGTCAATCTTATAATGACCCCCTTCCTCTCAGGCCTACGGTCTGAGAAAGCTCAGGTGGGAAAGAGGTGTGATCTGATCTACTTTGAGGGAGTTGAGGGATGAAGAACAGAATAAACCATCTCAGTGTCTGACTATTTTTGTCCTCTGTGGTTGTTGGCACTTCCCTGGCTAATACTGACTATACTGTCCATATCACAGGCAGCCAAATGATGGCTTTCCCTCTGGGGACGAGCTGAGGCTCCTTGGTGACTGAGGGATGAGGGGCTCTAACCCACTACACATTTCCCTACCTAAAGATCTGCTTATCTCAACCTCTTCTAACTACTTGTAGTTACCCTCTCCAGAAGAGTCAGCCCTGCCAAGATAGCCAATGTCTCCTTACCTCCTGAATTACCCACATGAACTTCAAAACCAAATTCAAAAATTCAAAACAAATGCAAGCTCTTCCACTGCCACCCACTCTGTCCACACTGAGATCTCACTCCAATTTTCTTTATCCCTTGCTCAGACAGACACAAATAAATGAATCAGCTGCATAATGGCTATCGCCTAGGTAATGAGATGTTCTGCTCCACTTTTTGCTAGTATCCCTGACCTTCAGGACCAGTTCTCTTAGACCTCTCCATGTGAAGCCTGTTGGGAAGGCTACCCTAAAGGGAGAAAGAAAGGAGCAAAAAATTAGGTTCCCCCTAGGCAAACTAGCCTCTGCAGGGACTGGTGCACCCAACTGCCCTCCCCAGCATCTGGCAAGTTTCTGTCACATTAGTAAGCCCGGAAAAGATTCACTACTAAGTGCTTGGGCTTTTTCTTTAGAATGCAGAGGCCTCAATTTCACTTTATATCTAACTCTGAGGTTCTAATCCCTTTTCTGAGATAACCAGGGAAAACCTCATTCTAGCTGCTTTCTTCTCTTACTGTTTGACCTTACTAAGACAATTAACCTTTATTAGCCTCAGACTGAGGTATAAAACAGGAAAAGCAACAAAGCCTCTATGTCAATTTGCCAGTACTGTTGGTATACGTAAGTACTTCACAAATTCCAGTGTTGTACTAATACCAACAAAAATAACACTTTCAGAAGGTACTGGGATTAGATTTCATTTTCAAGGACCCCATATGTGCAGCCATTCAAACTGCCTTGAAGATAAAACTGACGTCAACTTCTCACACACAAATATTCATCTTCACCAGCATTCGTTAGGCATTACTATGTGGCAAGAACAGTGGTCAGTGCTTGACTGCACTAACTCATTTAGTCTTCACAGCAACCCAGCAAGAGGACTATTATCCTCATTATATATATGAGGAAATAAGACTTTGAAAGATCAACTAATCAACTACTTTGATGCAAGGTCACAAACCTAATAACAGGAAGGTACAGAATACAATAAATATATATGGACAGATAACATATAAGTAGCTCAAGGTTAATGAACCTTTTAGGTTATTTGGAATCCAGAAAAAGTCACTGTAAATGTATCAAGATTCCTTTACTCTTTTAAGAAATCAGCACCTTCTTGCTATAAAGATTTTATTTGCTTAACCTTAACAAAATGAACTTTGTTGTTGTTTCTTCTCAATGAACCTGTCACAAACCATCTTCTATGTAAATTGATAAAATACCAAGAAAGAACAAGAAACACTGAGTAACTTTACGAAGAACAAAAGTTTACTCAACACAGAGAATTAGGCCACTCAATTAACAAACAGACTTATTACTGGAGGAATATATTCAAGGGAGAGGGAGTTGTCTAACAGTATATTCTTCATTTCACAAATTTTTAGTTTTAGAGAATGCATTTTTAAAAATGCAGTTTAAAGAAATTTGACTTATGCTCATATACATTCAGTGAAAAAAGAAAAGTTAAAGAAAAGACTTTATTTTTTTTTGGACTGGGGAGAGGGAAAGAGAAAAATGAAGATAACGAAAAAGAAATATTACACTCACCTCTATACTTTTTTTTTTTCATTTTCTAAAGTTTATTACTTCACTGGGAGAAGTCAGTGGAAGATGGAAGAGATAATAGATACCTATCTTTCACATCTGATTTTTTTTTTTTGGTCTCATTAATCTACAATTACATGAAGAACCTTTATTTACTAGACTCCCCCCTTCACCAAGTCCCCCCCACATACCCCTTCACAGTCACTGTCCATCAGCGTAGTAAGATGCTGTAAAATCACTACTTGTATTCTCTGTGTTGCACAGCCCTCCCTGTGCCCCCCACACACACTATACATGCTAATCATAATGCCCCCTTTCTTTTTCCCCGCCCTTATGCCTCCCTTCCAACCCATCCTCCCCAGTCCCTTTCCCTTTGGTAAATGTTAGTCCATTCTTGGGTTCTGTGATTCTGCTGCTGTTTTGTTCCTTCAGTTTTCTCTTGTTCTTATATTCCACATACGAGTGAAATCATTTGGTACTTGTCTTTCTCTGCCTGGCTTATTTCACTGAGCATAATACCCTCTAGCTCCATCCATGTTGTTGCAAATGGTAGGATCTGTTTTTTTCTTATGGCTGAGTAATATTCCATTGTGCATATGTACCACATCTTCTTTATCCATTCATCTACTGATAGACACTTAGGTTGCTTCCGTATCTTGGCTATTGTAAATAGTGCTGCAATAAACATAGGGGTACATAGGTCTTTTTCAAACTGGAGTGCTGCATTCTTAGGGTAAATTCCTATAGGTGGAATTCAAATGGTATTTCTATTTTGAGCATTTTGAGGAACCTTCATACTGCTTTCCACAATGGTTGAACTAATTTACATTCCCACCAGCAGTGTAGAAGGGTTCCCCTTTCTCCACAACCTCGCCAACATTTGTTATTGTTTGTCTTTTTGATGATGGCTATCCTTACTGGTGTGAGGTGATATATCTCATTGTGGTTTTAATTTACATTTCTCTGATGAGAAGCGATGTGGAGCATCTTTTCATTTGTCTGTTAGCCATCTGAATTTCTTCTTTAGAGAACTGTCTATTCAGCTCCTCTGCCCATTTTTTAATTGGATTATTTGCTTTTTGTTTGTTGAGGTGTGTGAGCTCTTTATATATTTTGGATGTCAACCCTTTATCGGATCTGTCATTTATGAATATATTCTCCCATACTGTAGGATACCTTTTTGTTCTATTGATGGTGTCCTTTGCTGTACAGAACCTTTTTAGCTTGATATAGTCCCACTTGTTCATTTCTGCTTTTGTTTCCCTTGCCCGGGGAGATATGTTCATGAAGAAGTCACTCATGTCTATGTTCAGGAGATTTTTGCCTATATTTTTTTCTAAGAGTTTTATGGTTTCATGACTTACATTCAGGTCTTTGATCCATTTCGAATTTACTTTGTGTATGGGGTTTGAGAGTGATCCAGTTTCATTCTCTTACATGTAGCTGTCCAGATTTGCCAGCACCATCTGTTGAAGAGACTGTCATTTCCCCATTGTATGTCCATGGCTCCTTTATCGTATATTAATTGGCCATATATGTTTGGGTAATGTTTGGAGTCTCTACTCTGTTCCACTGGTCTGTGGCTCTGTTCTTGTGCTAGTACCAAATTGTCTTGATTACTGTGGCTTTGTAGAAGACCTTGAAGTTTTGGGAGTGAGATCCCCCCCCACTTTATTCTTCCTTCTCAGGATTGCTTTGGCTATTCGGGGTCTTTGGTGTTTCCATATGAATTTTTGAACTATTTGTTCCAGTTCATTGAAGAATGCTGTTGGTAATTTGATAAGGACTACATAGAATCTGTATACTGCTTTGGGCAGGATACCCATTTTGATGATATTAATTCTTCCTATCCAGAACCATGGGATGAGTTTCCATTTGTTAGTGTCCTCTTTCATTTCTCTTAAGAGTGTCTTGTAGTTTTCAGGGTATAGGTTTTTCACTTCCTTGGTTAGGTTTATTTGTAGGTATTTTATTCTTTTTGATGCTACTGTGAATGGAATTGTTTTCCTGATTTCTCTTCCTATTAGTTCATTGTTAGTGTATAGGAAAGCCACAGATTTCTGTGTATTAATTTTGTATCCTGCAACTTTGCTGAATTTCAATATTAGTTCTAGTGGCATCCCTGTCTTGTTCCTGATCTCAGAGGAAAAGCTTTCAGCCTCTCGCTGTTCAGTATGATGTTAGCTGTGGGTTTATCATATATGGCCTTTATTATGTTGAGGTACTTGTCCTCTATGCCCATTTTGTTGAGAGTTTTTATCATGAATGGATTTTGAATTTTGTCGAATGCTTTTTCAGCATCTGTGGAGATGATCATGTGGTTTTTGTCCTTCTTTTTGTTGATGTGGTGGATGATGTTGATGGATTTTCTAATGTTGTACCATCCTTGCATCCCTGGGATGAATCCCACTTGGTCATGGTGTATGATTCTTTTGATCTATTTTTTAATTCGGTTTGCTAACATTTTGTTGAGTATTTTTGCATCTACGTTCATCAGGGACATTGGTCTGTAATTTTCTTTCCTGTTGGGGTCTTTGCCTGGTTTTAGTTTTAGGGTGATGTTGGCTTCATAGAATGAGTTTGGGAGTATTCCCTCCTCTTTTATTTTTTGGAAAACTTTAAGGAGAATGGTTATTATGTCTGCTAAATTCCAAGGTAAATCCATCTGGCCCCGGGGTTTTGTTCTTGGGTAGTTTTTTGATTACTGCTTCAATTTCGTTGCTGGTAATTGGTCTGTTTAGATTTTCTGTTTCTTTCTGGATCACTCTTGGAAGGTTGTATTTTTCTAGGAAGTTGTCCATTTCTCCTAGGTTTTCCAGCTTGTTAGCATACAGGTTTTCATAGTATTCTCTAATAATTGTTTGAATTTCTGTGGGTCCGTCGTGATTTTTCCTTTCTCATTTCTGTTTCTGTTGATGTGTGCTGACTCTCTTTTTCTCTTAATAAGTCTGGCTAGAGGCTTATCTATTTTGTTAATTTTCTCGAAGAACCAGCTCTTGGTTTCATTGATTTTTCCTATTGTTTTATTCTTCTCAATTTTATTGATTTCTTCTCTGATCTTTCTTATGTCCCTCTTTCTGCAAATCTTAGGCCTCATTTGTTCTTCTTTATCCAATTTCGATAATTGTGACATTAAGACTATTCATTTGGAATTGTTCTTCCTTCTTTAAATATGCCTGGATTGCTATATACATTCCTCTTAAGACTGCTTTTGCTGCGTCCCACAGAAGTTGGGGCTTTGTGTTGTTGTTGTCATTTGTTTCCATATATTGCTGGATCTCCATTTTAATTTGGTCATTGATCCATTGATTATTTAGGAGCATGTTGTTAAGCCTCCATGTGTTTGTGGGCCTTTTTGCTTTCTTTTTATAATTTATGTCTAGTTTTATACCTTTGTGGTCTGAAAAGTTGGTTGGTAGGATTTCAGTCTTTTGGAATTTACTGAGGCTCTTTTTGTGTCCTAGTATGTGGTCTATTCTGGAGAATGTTCCATGTGCACTTGAGAAGAATGTATATCCTGTTGCTTTTGGATGTAGAGTTCTATAGATGTCTATTAGGTCCACCTGTTCTAGTGCGTTGTTCAGTGCCTCTGTGTCCTTACTTATTTTCTTTCTGGTGGATCTGTCCTTTGGAGTGAGTGGTGTGTTAAAGTCTCCCAAAATGAATGCATTGCATTCTATTTCCTCCTTTAATTCTGTTAGTATTTGCTTCACATGTATTGGTACTCCTGTACTGGGTACATATATGTTTATAATGGTTATATCCTCTTGTTGGACTGAGCCCTTTATCATTATATAATGTCCTTCTTTATCTCTTGTTACTTTCTTTATTTTGAAGTCTGTTTTGTCTGATCCTAGTATTAAAACACCTGATTTTTTCTCCCTGTTGTTTGCAAGAAATATCTTTTTCCATCCCTTGACTTTTAATCTGTGCATGTCTTTGGGTTTGAGGTGAGTCTCTCGTAAGCAGCATATAGATGGGTCTTGCTTTTTTATCCATTCTATTACTCTGTGGCTTTTGATTGGTGCATTCAGTCCATTTACATTTAGGGTGATTATTGAAAGATATGTACTTACTGCCATTCCAGTCTTTAGATTTGTGGTTACCAAAGGTTCAAGGTTAGCTTCTTTACTACCTTAGTGTCTAACTTAACTCGCTTATTGAGCTGTTATAAACACAGTCTGATGATTATTTCTCTCCCTTCTTATTCCTCCTCCTCCATTCTTCATATGGTTGTTTTGTTCTGTGCTCTTTTTAGGAGTGCTCCCATCTAGAGCAGTCCCTCTAAGATATCCTATAGAGGTGGTTTGTGGGAGGCAAATTCCCTCAACTTTTGCTTGTCTGGGAATTGTTTAATCCCTCCTTCATATTTAAATGATAATCGTGTTGGATACAGTATTCTTGGTTCAAGGCTCTTCTGTTTCATTGCATTAAATATATCATGCCATTCTCTTCTGGCCTGTAAGGTTTCTGTCAAGAAGTCTGATAATAGCCTGATGGGTTTTCCTTTGTAGGTGACCTTTTTTCTCTCTCTGGCTGCCTTTAATACTCTGTCCTTGTCCTTGATCTTTGCCATTTTAATTATTACGTGTCTTAGTGTTATCCTCTTTGGGTCCCTTCTCTCGGGAGTTCTGTGTGCTTCCGTAGTCTGAGCAACTATTTCCTCCCCCAGTTTGGGGAATTTCTCAGCAATTATTTCTTCAAAGACACTTTCTATCCCTTTTTCTCTCTCTTCTTCTTCTGGTACCCCTAAAATGAGGATATTGTTCCTTTTGGATTGGTCACACAGTTCTCTTAATATTGTTTCATTCCTGGAGATCCTTTTATCTCTCTCTGCGTCAGCTTCTATGCGTTCCTGTTCTCTGGTTTCTATTCCATCAATGGCCTCTTGCATCTTATCCGTTCTGCTTATAAATCCTTCCAGAGATTGTTTCACTTCTGTAATCTTCCTTCGGACATCATCCCTTAGCTCTTGTATATTTCTCTGCCACTCTGTCAACATGTTTATGATTTTTATTTTGAATTCTTTTTCAGGGAGACTGGTTAGGTCTGTCTCTACAGATCCTCTCTCAGATGTTGTCTGAAGTATTTTGGACTGGACTAAATTTTTTTGCCTTTTCATGGTGGTAGCGGTGGCTGTAGGCAGGTTGCGGGTGTGTCAGCTGGGAGAAGAAAGTCCTTTTCTGCTTGCTGGATGCCTTGCCCTTCTCCACTGCCTGTGTCGGTTACCCGCACTCCTGGAGCAGCCTCCGGGTTAATCCCCTCAGCTGCTGTGGGCGGGGTCTCCATCAGAGCAGCGCAGAGCCCTGCGAGGAGTGGCAGGTACGCCAGGTGCGCTCCTCTGCAATAGCAATGCCCCTGCCGGGCAGCTGTGTGCCAGGAGCAGCCTTTGGGTCTGGCCCGGGCGGCTGTGCAACAGGTTGGGATTCTGGTTGGCTGCTGGGAGTATGGCTGCTCCCTCTGGCACCACTGCAGGTGCACGCGGGCCTCTCCCACGCGGACCTCTCCCTGGCTCCTCTGGTGCCCGCCACTGCCACCGACACGCTCAGGCCGCACCCAGGCTGTTTGGTCACCGCTGCGGCGGGCTTGCACGAGCCGCTCCTGGTCCCGTCGGCGCAGGCGAGCCACTCCCGGTCCCGTCCAGCACCGCTGCCCCCGGTGCGCACTGCCACTCTCCCACTACTGGGTCAGTGTGTCGGGGTCCGTGCCAGTTGGAGGAACGACTGGCAGGCTGCTTAGTGCCATGAGGGGCTTCAGAGCTGCACTGCCACCCTGGGGTTTAGGGCACCTAAAGTTCCCCGGGATTCCCAGCTGCTGGCTAAGTGTGCCGGGACGACGTCGTCCAGCTGTGGGGTCCCTGTCTCTCTAAGACTTGCAGAAAGCACTCGCTTTTCTTTGGTCTCACGGGCGCCGGTTGCGGGGACCTGCCCACAGGTTTTGCTTTTCCGTTTCTCTAATATCCAGCACCCCATGCACCTTGTGTCTGTGCTCCAAGTGTGGATTTCTAGAGCTGGTGGTTTAGCAGTCCTGGGCTTTCACTCCCTCCCTGTTCTGACTCCTTTCTTCCCGCCGGGTTCTGGGGTGGGGGAGTGTTCGGGTCCCGCCTAGCCACGGCTTGTATCTTACCCCCTTCGTGTGATGTTGAGTTCTTGCAGATGTAGATGTATCCTGGCTGTTATACTGCATCCACTGGTGTCTCTTTTAGGAATAGTTGTATTTATTGTATTTTCATAAATATATATGTTTTGGGGAGGAGATTTCCACTGAACTACTCATGCCGCCATCTTCCCTTGATCCCCCACCTCTATACTTTTAACTGGTAATCTGTGGTGTGGGCAAGGGGAGGATTACAGAAGACTTTCACTTTCTACTTCACCTCTATTGTTTGAAGTTCAACCACAAATACATATAAACTTCTGTAAGTAGAACAAACAAAGGCAGGTTCTATGGTAATATACAGTTAGGAAAACTACATTGGAGTTACACACTAGATTAAAAGCTGAGAAGGCTTGTAGTAAAGAAATCTAATGTATTGATAGATGGTACAAGAAACACCAAAGTAATGCCTTTAAACAATGATGCAGAAGAGCTTTCTGCCTGGATCACTGGGAGGCTTCACAGGAGATTTATGATAGATTTAGAAGCATTCTGGTAAGTAAAGAATGGGGATGGAAAGTCCAAGGCAGCACTGTCTAACAGAATGCATAATTGAAAAAAATTTTAAGAGCCACATTAAAAAAGCAAAAAAAAAAAAAAACTGGTGAGATTATTTTAAATAACTTTATCCAATACATTAGTAGTATATTCAGAACAGTATCATTTCAATAGTAATCAATATTTTAAAAGCACAAGGAGATATTCTACATTCTTTTTTTTCTTATTAACTTCAAATTCTTATTAACAACATAATTCAGACTAGCCATATTTCAAATGTCCAACAGCTACATGTGGCATTGGCTACTGTAGTGGACAATCTAGGTCTAAGAATTCTAATCCCAAACCCAGAATTGGATATTCAGGCGTCACAGGCTAAAAAAAGAGTAATAGGAAGTGAATGAGACAGAAAAGGATGATTGGGCCAGAGGAGGCGGCCAGTCTGAGACAATGTGAATTTTATATTGTAAGCAAATAAGAAACCAGAGAAAAATAGTCAACAAATAGGAATGATGACCAAAAGCAGTATTTCAGGAAAATTAACTTGTTTTTCTTTACTCAGATACACATATGAATTCAACATGCAGTTTTTCCCCCAACATTTATATTACATGAAAGATTATTGAAATGAAGCAATAAAAAAAAATCTGTCATCAAGAGAATGCATTTTGCTGATTTAAGATACTTCAGAATAATTATCATCTAAATATTCTTATTTCATGACATTTTAAAATTAAATATGTAGTATGAAGAATTTCACCAAAATTTTAACCTTTAATACTTATCTTTGTAGCCAAAAACCTAAAATATTCTTAAATACAAATTTTCACCACTCAAGATCTTATGCTCCTGAAATACACTACAAAAAATTTTCATTGATAGTAAGAAAACTACCCACCAATTTCAATATACATAAAACAGTATCACAACCATAAAAGTCTCCTCCAAATTTCTTAACTTCAAAACTGAGAGCTTATAACACTTCAAATAGTTTCTAAAGGCTGAAGAAAAAAGATTAATGCTCAAAAAAGGAGGTAAGAAAGCAGGGCATGGAAGAACACCCCTGGTCATATGCCATTCCCTTCATTACTTAAAATGACTGCAAGGGCAGGAAGTGACTTTTCAGCCAAAAGTCAGAAATCCAGTGATGTCATCAGTGCCAAAAGCATTACATGACCTGCAATTTCAGCAACTAACTGCTCCTCATTAAAGTCACAGAATTTTCTTTCATTTTCTTTTTAATCAGACCTTAAATTTCTTCAAGTCTCTTTCACTTTTTCAGCCTGGAGATCCAGTTAGGTTTTTTTAGTGTAGTATCCAAGACTGCAGAACTAATGCAGTGATACAAGCAGTACTAGATGTTATTTTATAACACCAGAAGCCAAAATTTAAGTGCTCTGCTGCTTCTTTAAAATTTTCTGTATTTCTCAAATTATCCACAATAAATATATTTCTTCATAGGTTTACAAAAGAAAAAAAAAGCTAAATCTCAGCTTTCAAAACTACTGAATACTTCCAGAGACATTCTCCCTCTCCTTTATGGTCTGAGGTCTCACTCTATGGACCACTTTCTCAGGAAAGCCTTCCAAAGCACCTGCACTCCAAACACCCCATATTCCCTTACCACACACTCCCAAATACTTCATGAATACTTTCCCTTTTGTAGATATTAATGTAACTACAATTAGAGGATTATTTAATTTCTTCTCTACCTAGGTCTTCAACTGGTGTTTCTCAGGGCTGTCCTAGGTTTTTGGTATATATACCAGTAGTTCCTGACATGAGGTCCATAAAATAACCATAAAATTACATACAAAAGGAAAACATTGGCAAAAATCTCTTGGACATAAACATGAGTGACTTCTTCATGAACATATCTCTCCGGGCAAGGGAAACAAAAGCAAAAATGAAAAAGTGGGACTATATCAAGTTGAAAAGCTTCTGTACAGCAAAGGACATCACTAAGAGAACAAAAAGGCATCCTACAGTATGGGAGAATATATTCATAAATGACAGATCAATAAAGGGCTGACATCCAAAATATATAAAGAGCTCATACACCTCAACAAAGAGCAAATAATCCAATTAAAAAATGGGCAGAGGAACTGAACAGACACTTCTCCAAAGACGAAATTCAGATGGCCAACAGACACATGAAAAGATGCTCCACATCACTAGTCATCAGAGAAATGCAAATTAAAACCACAATGAGATATCACCTCACACCAGTAAGGATCACCACCATCCAAAAGACAAACAACAACAAATGTTGGGGAGGTTGTGGAGAAAGGGGAACCCTCCTACACAGATGGTGGGAATGTAAACTAGTTCAACCATTGTGGAAAGCAGTATGGAGGATCCTCAAAAAGCTCAAAATAGAAATACCATTTGACTCAGGAATTCCACTTCTAGGAATTTACCCTAAGAATGCAGAAGCCCAGTTTGAAAAAGACAGATGCACCCCTATGTTTATCGCAGCACTATTTACAACAGCCAAGAAATGGAAGCAACCTAAGTGTCCATCAGTAGATGAATGCATAAAGAAGATGTGATACATATACACAATGGAATATTACTCAGCCATAAGGAGAAAACAAATCCTATCATTTGTAACAACATGGATGGAGCTAGAGGGTATTATGCGCAGTGAATAAGCCAGGCAGAGAAAGACAAATACCAAATGATTTCACTCATATGTGGAGTATAAGAACAAAGAAAAAACCGAAGGAACAAAACAACAGCAGAAACACAGAACCCAAGAATGGACTAACAGTTACCAAAGGGAAAGGGACTAGGGAGGATGGGTGGGAAGGGAGGGATAAGGGGGGGGGGGAAAGAAAGGGGGCATTACGATTAGCACGTATAATGTAGGGGGGTGGAGATGGGGAGGGCTGTGCAACTCAGAGAAGACAAGTAGTGATTCTACAGCATCTTACTATGCTGATGGACAGCAACTGTAATGGGGTTTGTGGGGGGGACTTGGTGATGGGGGGAGTCTAGTAAACAAAATGTTCCTCATGTAATTGTCGATTAATTATACCCCCCCAAAAAAAATTACACACAAAATTGTTAATTTGTGTTTTTTTCTTCAGATACTCAAAAAATGACCTTAAAGAAATTAAGGACCAAGAGATGTGGACTTACGTTGTTTACCTGCCCAGAGCCTTTCTTTGGGGAAAACAACCATGTCCCCATCTCATATGGTCTCAGGTAGCCATCAGTCCCAGTGTTTAACCAGCTCCCTGACTGATCCCATTGGCATGTAAGCCAGGCCTGGCCAATGATCGTACCCAGACTTCATGTAGATCCAGTAAAAATCTCTCCATGAGACAGAATAAAATAGACGGACCTAGGAAAAAGGTGCCTATTTCATACCCTTTTGAATCCACAGCAGTAAAACCCATATAAGCCTGGAGTTGCCAGTGGTCCTCCTCTGCCAGGTCAAAGTACCTGTCTGAAAATGGGGCTAAAAAAGTGGACAGAAAAGACAGATCCCTGATTATATCATCTGAACAATCAGATTTAGCCATGTCTATTTCCTGTCTTCAAAGAACGTGACAGGGGGATAAAGCCTTTTTGCCCTTTAAGCTAGTCTAAGTTTAGTTTATCACTTGCAAGCAAAAGTCACTTGAGAGAGTCACCCAATTCCTGTTAGTGGACTACAGAACCTACATGATAATCACTCCCAAATGCCTATCACCAGCCCAAACCGCTGTCAAATTCCAGATCAGCATGTGCAACTGCCAAATGGAAATTTCTACTTGGTTGTTTCAGAGGCACCTCAAACTCCTTAAGATCAAAACTATTACCACAAACTACTTTCCCTCCACATCTTTCATCTCAACCAACAACATACATTTACCCTACCAGGTTCCCAAGATAGAAACCTGGGAGTCCCTGCCGATCCCATTACTTCTCTCTCCCACAGATAACTATCAAGTCCTTACCATTCTAGGCCCTAATTACCTACTACCACCCTAAGTCTGTGCCAGGATAGAACAGTGTCCCTAAAAGTTTCAGTACCTTCAGTCTTCCTCTGTTCGAATGGATTCTCTACTATGTAACTAATCTCCCTAAACTGCAGATCCTGTTTTATCCTTACACTTGACATACCCCATCCTTCTTAGGTCACAGCCAATTACATATGGCTAGAGCAGTAGCCAAGCTCCACTGTTTCTGATGTTATTAGTGGTAGAACATATACTGTGAAAATTTCATCAGAAATACAAAAAGTATAAAAGTAACAGTAACAGCATCCACAATATCAGAATAGCTCAGATTCACCTGTTTTTAATAAAAGATACTCAAGAATAATTTCCTTTCTATACAATGTTCATTCATTAGTCCTATATTTAACCTGCCCATATGAACTTGGTTTAGGGACCCAATGGGCCAAGAGTACATTGAAATGGAGCACACTGATCACCTCAGCTCAAGCTCCTTCTCTAACGAGCACATTCTTCAAAAAAAAACACTGTTGGGGCTTGGTATGGTGATAGCTGGTACCTAGAATTGTCATGTATATAAATGTTGAATCACTATGTTGTACACCTGAAACTAATGTAATGTAATACCATGTGTCAACTACCCTTCAATAAAAAAATAATTATCTAAAAAAAAAAAAACTGACACACACACACACAAAAAAAAACACTGTTGGGGGTCTCCAAGCACATCCATTTGTTTATATATTTTAAGAACTGATTGCCTTAAAAATATTAGCTATAAAAACTGATACACAATATAATTATGATTTAGGAAAACATCCAAACATTTACAATTATGTTTGTATTTACTTTTTGAAACATTAAGGATTTGATGAATTTTAATGATAACATACAAATACTGGATACTGTCTTTAAAATAACCCATAAAACTGGCTATCACAACTCTTCCACAATTCCCCCCTTATGTTATATGTGCCATTTGGTGAAAACTACCAGCGCTTAGAGAACCTCTGAGTTCAGAAAATGAGTGAAAGAAATTAAGGGGGGAGGGAAGGTATACATAAAGCTGTTGTTCAAACTGCCCTGCAATCAGACTGACATACCTAATTGTGGGAGACCCCTTCCAAAAATAATATTTCTCTATAATGCCTGGAATAGTTTACTTGTTAAAGAGGTTTAATAAGCATTCTCTTTTAAAAAATAACCTTTCATAGTAATAGTAGAGCTATAAATCACTCCTATATAAGTGTGGTTTAAATTATTTTTCCCAACATCTACACTAAAGGAATAGAACTTTTGATGAATAAAAGAAACCCTAGTCATCAATTCTAAGGCACACATAATATTTTTCATATTTTAGGATCTCCAACATTAGAGTGCATCTTATAATCAATGGATTCTTAAAATTAACTAGAAGTATATTTTTTTTTACAAGTGGTCTATTAAAAAGTATGGTACATCTTTTAACTGGCATAATACAATACAACTCAACTGTAAATCTTTTAAGTATTAGAGAGTTGGAATGACCTGGTTAATATGAACCTTGAGGTATTAAAAAGGCATTCTAAAAGCACAAGCACTAATAAATGGTGGAAGAGGGGAAGAAGGAAAGACTTTTCAAGTCTAAAATTTAGCTTGAGAGGAAATCCATTTTCCTTTCCATGGCTCCCTGCTCTCAAGATCCAAAAGTCAGATCAATACAACTATAAATGATACCCAACCACTCCTGGGCTAGACAGGGGCTTTCTCCATTTATTCATTTTAACATGTAATATAGTCAGTTACAGACCCAGTGTGCAGTCTAGTAGCAAATCTAATACTTGTATAAAAATTCCTACAAAAAAACCAAATAACTCATGGAACCTCACACTTAACATGTGTGCTTATCACTATATATAAATTATACTTCAATAAAGTTGATTTTTTTAAATACAAATAAGTGGAACAAGAAAATATCTAAAAATTTCATGCTTAAAAAAAAAAAATCCCTTCCCTCAGAAGGGATTCTATTCAGAAGAAGAAAATGGAGAAGAGTTCAGAAAGAGACGGAATCTGAAATTGGGTTTGAAGAATGGATAGGACTTGGACATACACCAACCGGCCATATATGCACCTTAAACAAGTAGAGGGGAGTATAAGCAATAGCAGGAACAGGGCAAAAAGAATATGTGCAGGAAGCAAAAATCATGGGAGGTAAGAATAAGGAAAATCCAGGGGAGATCCCATGGAAAGGACTGCATTGAACAGAAAACTGGAAACTTCCAAACAGAGAAATGACAAGAACTGGACTTCAAGTTTTAGGCAGAAATACATTAAGATAACCTGGGTAAAGGCAGAAGTGAAGGCAAGAAGACCGTAACATTGGCCCAACTGGGATGAGAACCTGATTCCATTAGGCAAAAAAAAAAAAAAAGGAACATTACCAAATATAATCAGTATAGAACACTGCACACTAATATACATCAAATCCAAGAAATTCAGAGAAAAAAAGAACTGAGTAAAAAGCAAATAACACTAGATTAGAAAACTCAAATTTCTGGAGAGAATATCGAACATTAAAATTCACACAAGCAGCAGAAAACCTATACAGAACAGCTATTAAGTTGAAACTGTACTCAAAAGTCCTCTCCAAAAAAGGAAATCTAGGGCTGAATGGTCTTACAGGTGAAGTCTGTAAATTCTCAACCAAAAAAAAGTATCTTAGGCTAAACTCCTGAAAAGAGAAAAAGGAAGACAACTACCCAACTCATTTTATGAGTCTATTGTAACCCTGACACCAACACACATTAGGAATGATACTAGAGTTTGCAGGGACAGAGAGAACCATGGCAATACCATTAAAGTAGGACCAAAAGATGTTAGCTACAGACAAAATGTCATGGAATGGGTAAAGGTTTGGATATGCTATGACATCAACAGAAATAAGGAACAAGGGAAACAAGTTTGGTAAGGAAGAAGAGTTCAATCTGAACCAGAACAACCAGATAAAGATATACAGAAAGCAGTTGGAAGAACAAGGATTTAAATGGCAGAGAAGAATAATGAGTAGAGATCTGAGAATTATTCAGACAAAAGAGACTGCACAATAATGTCAAAGGTCTAGAGACATACTGAAGAGTGAAACTTGGAGAACACTTATTACTAATTGGGAAGAACGAAGAACAGAAAGCAAAAAAGAGGGCACAGAGGAACAAAGTCAGTATAATGCCACAGATGCCCTCTTTTCATCTAGTTAATTCCTACTCATCCTTCAGAATTGCCCTAGGTTTCAAAGTAACATTTTTGAAAAGGACTTCTCAGATTCTCCCTGCCCCACCAGCACCAGGTCAAATTCCCATTTTAAGCTCTGATACTACTCTGCATTTTAATTATAATCACAATTATATTTAATTATAGAATTCATTCAATATATGTCACCCCCAGTTTTAAGCTCCATGAGGGCAAGATGCTTATTTGTGTTGCATCCTACTGCCTTACATGGTATGTTTGAACACAGTAGTATTCGTTGAATGAAATGGACAGATGAATAAAAGTCATGTAAAGGCATTTCAAGAATGAAATTTTGAAGCCTTTTTAACAGAGAGCTCAGGGAGTTAATTTAGAAAAGGAATTTAAATGTGTTGATTAGGTTATAGGTGACCTTTGTGAAGGTGAAATCCAAGTAACAAGAGGTTAAGATGTGGATGGATGGCCAGGAAGTGAAGGCAGAAAAATAAAATACTTCTGGCAATCTTTAGAGATGGGATTATGAAAGACTGAATTTTAATTTTACTTCAATTTGGCTCACAAGCTTTACAATTTATCTTTATTGAACATGTATTACTTTTATAAGGACACACTTTTAAAAAATATTAATATGACTTGAAAAGGAAAAGCAGCAACAAGACAGCTTGAAAGAATAGCACACGCAAGGGAGGAAATCCAGTAAATTCTGCAAGGAGCTCCCACTGGATGCCTCAATCGTTTCAGTAAAGGATGTGGAAAAATGAAGGAAACAAAGTTTTAAATGAGTTCCACGGAGAATGTGCAAGGAGGTTAAAAAAAAAAAAACGAATAGAATGAATACCGGTTTTAATAGAAGTGCATTCTAAATTTCAAGCTGCCTTTTTGTAAACTCACCCCATTTCCAGCTCAGAACTATCCGTGTTTTAAATGCTTTAAGTTTAAATATTTAAATAATTCTGGTTCACAAACTTTTTATTTCAAGAACTGAAAACAATAAGCATGAAGTTATATTCTACTTTAATTCAGAATTGAACTCTTATAAGTAAATACAATAAAGTTGTTTTCAACTTAAGCAACAGAACAATCTTTTCAAGTATAGGTAACCGTAAAGTGCTCCCAAACGTAAAAGTGCAAAAAGATGTTTCTGTTGTGGTTGTTTTAACTCCTCGTATGTCTCACTTGAACAGTTCCTGAATAATAGAGAAAATTCTGGGTTCAAATCCCAGCTCCCTTCAAATAAGCTCTTTAACCTCCTTGCGTCTCGGTTTCCTCGTCTGAAAATAAGGAATACAGTAACCAGCAATAACCAGTTATCGAAGGATTAAATGACGTAACACAGGTGAATGTGCCAAGTTCGTACTATGTACTCAGAACAGTATGCTAAGCGTTTGAAAGAGAAAACCTGCAGCACTCGGACCAAATTAAAATATCCAAGAGCATGAAAGAGTACAAGTCACAAAACGCCACACTAACACACTGCACATTATTTTTCCTCCCTGACGCAAGCTTTTTTTCTTGCCAAACCTTTCCACTAGGAGTCTGGAAAAAGCAAAGAAACGGGCTACATTCAATCCAGCAGAAAGTTTTCAGAAACCGAAGTGCAGAATCACAACAGACATGGCAGCGGAGGCAGCGCAGGACAACAGGTGAACCTCCGAGAAACCTGGCACCTTCCCGCCAGCAAGTTTTGAGGAAGGACATGCAACTCCTCCGCGCTCTACCATCTCACGAAACAGATATTTTCTTTCTTTTTTGCAAAAGCGGAGAGAGTCAGATCTTGAATATCAACCTCGCAGTTCCCGGGCAAGGGAGGTGAGCGCCTTTCCCATTTAAGGATTCAAGAAGCGTCCTAGAAGTCAGCTTTCGTCCACACCGCCTCCCCAAACTCGGCCCGAAACCCGGAGTTGAGGAACAAAAGAGGGGCCGGGCTGCGGGGACTGCCGGGGGCCTCACGGGCCCGACGTCGGCCGTCCCGTGGGCCGGGGTCTGCGGCGGGGCCGAGCCCAGAGTGGGGGCGCAGGGCGGCGGGGCCCAGTCGGCCGCGGCCTGACACAGACGGGTTGATGAGACCCCGCGGGGCCGCCGGGCCGGGCCGCCCCCATCTCTGGCCTCCCGCGCGCTGCCGGTTCCTTCCGAAACTTCGCCCCGAGCCCGCTCCGGCCTCCCCGCCGCGGCCGGCTTCTCTCGGGGCGCACACGCACGCTCCGGACCAGCCAACTCACCCGGACCCCGGGAAACTCATCCTCTAGTATACGGCGCGGAGCGCGGTGGGCGCGGCGAACCGCCGGGGCGCGGCGGGGACCCGGCTTGGCCTCCGCCCTCGGCGCGCAGCGGCCCCGGCCCGGTCGCCCCTCGCGCGGCCGTGCGATCCTCGTCTTGCGCGGATGGACGCACGGGAGCCTGAGCCTTCCTGCCCGCTCTCCCCGTCCGCTCTCTCCGCCCTCCTCCCTCCTCCTCCTCCTCCTCCGCCGAACGCCAGCAGGCGGATTCCAATCTCGGCAGCCGCCGCCGCCGCCGCCGCCGCCGCCGGCTCTCACACGGGGGGTGGGTGGGGAGAAGCGGCGAGGGCGGGGGGGCTGGGGGGAGGGGTAGGCCTCCACGAGACGCGGCGCTGCGCGCGCGCACTGAGAAGGCGCCGGTCCCGCCCCGCCCCGCCCCGCCCCGGACACGAGGGGAGCCGAGCTTGCGGCGGAAGCGGCCGAAGGGTCCGTGGGGCCCGGCGCCCCTCTGCCGGCAGCGGTACCTCCTCCCGGGCAGTGGGGCGCCGGGCTGTCGTTGTGGGGCGGGGGCGACTTCTCCTCCGTACGGCCCGGCGACCCCTCCTCACAGAGCAGCCCTACCGTCGCCTTGGCGCGGCCGGATTGTTTCCGGAAGCCGCATCGAATAGACGCAGAGCGCGCGCCGCACACGACGGAGCTGCGCGTTCTCAGGAGTTCGTCGCGTGGACCACCCCCCACCCCCGCGTCTCGACAACTTTAATACCCCACGTGAGCGCCAGTCAGCCGGCATGTGAATAAGCCTGGAAGCTCAGAATTCACGCACCACAGCTGGGAACTGCCAGGTCGTGGTAGCAATTGCCACAAAGAAAAGAAAAATGTAGCCACACTACACACATTATTCACCCACCGCTCCCCGGCTTCTCTTTCTGGGTTCTTTGCCAATGTGCTGAGGCACAGGTTAGGGAGATGGAGGTGGGCGCCCTCCGAGAGAGCTGCAGGGAAAAGAAGCATTGCCTTGGTCCAGGAGCTCTGAGGCCTCGCCGGCCTGGGCCCCGTGATCTGGGAGCCGGTGAATTCCAAAGACAAGATGAGGAGTGGCCTTAACCCAAAAGAACTGAAGTCAGCCGACTATAAATATCGCTCCCTTCTCTACGTTTGGCTCACTTTAGTGACCTCGTATACCCTCCAGAGTTGCATTCCCTCCAGTTGGAAAATGTAAATACTGTCACTAACTTTTCTGCCATTTCCTCTCATTCTTTGTGGAAAATGTTATTAAAAGTATTAAATGTCCTGTATGTGATGAGTACAGGCATACCCTGGAGATGCTACAGTTCGGTTCCAGACCACTGCGATAAAATGGATAGAGCAATGCCAGAGGTCAAATGAAGTTTTTGTTTCCCAGTGCATAATAAAGTAATGTTTATACCACACTATATTAAGAATGCAACAGCATGAAGGCTTAAAAAAAGCAACATACATGTACATACCCTAATTGAAAAACACTTCATTGTTAAAAAATGATATCATCTGAGCTTTCAGCAAGTGGTAATCACTAATCACAGATGGTAACAAAGTAATAATGATGAACTTTGAAATATTGGCAGAATTACCAAAATGTGACACACAGGCATGAAGTGAGCAAAGGCTGTTGGAAAAATGATGTTTATACACTTGCCCCTCATGGGTTGTTGCCACAAACCTTCAATTTGGAAAAAACAGTATCTGTGAAGAGCAATACAATGAGGTATGCTTGTATAGACCCCTTTTTAATGAGCAAATGTGACCTTAATCTTTTTGGTAAGTGTTTCAACAAATGAATTGTGTTAAATAAGTCTCTTTACAAAAGTCTCTTCTTTTCAGGTCCCTTTATAAAATCACTTTTTAAACTGTGGGTGAAAAGAAGGAAGGAAAGAGAAGAATGTTCCTGCGCTGATCATTTGTTTTTACACACATTTTTTTTTGAAGAGATGTTTGGATTCCAGAGTATTCCCTTATATTCTTGTTTAAACATCTAAATTCCTTTACATTCTTGTCTTAAAGATTTTTTTTCAGTCCACCCTTTATCGTTTCCCCCTTTGCTCCTTCTTTTACCTACCCTTCCCTTTCATGCCTAAGATACCCTCTGTTATTCTGAATTATTTTTCAATTCTTAGTTATTCTCTAATTTTTTTTCTGAACTCTTTAGCAGTCTCAGGCTTGACAGTACCATGTTGCACAGAAGAATGTTTGATACATAAGTTTCCTTGCATCAAATAAAATGTATCATTTTTCCTTTTCAAGTTTTCTACATACTACACTGCTTTAGTTTGGGGGCACGGGGCAGTAATGGTCCTGTTGCTCAAGGAGATTCAGACTGGTTGGCCAAAGACCTCACTGATGTATGCTAAGCAATATGTCATGGCAGATGAAATCATGACAAGTGTGTTAATATACACTCTAAAGCTTTGTCTGATTTTCAGACATATGAATCAGTCTATAAAATAAACAAGAATCTCAGGTTGGAACTTCAGTGCATCAGGTTTCCAAAATGCACAAATCGATGTTGCCTGGATTGTGCTATATGCCACTGTAGAAATGGAAGCAAAACTGAGGCATCGAATTTTAAGCCGTATCTTTGCTTCTCTGCTAAAGGATCTCCTTTTCAAGTCTTTGGGAATTTGGCTTGACATCTTTTTGCTCTCCTTAGATAAGGCCCACTTAGTGCCCAGGCTTAAATCCTCAGTGTTAAATCACAGCAGGCAGCCTACCTAAGAACAACTAAGCAGGGCATGGTGTTCTCTCAGGTTCCTGGCATGTGTATGCATGCCGGCCTGTTTCTCCGGTTTGCCTGCCCACTAAATGAATAGAGCAGCCAGGAAGCCCAAGGAGATATCCGGACAGGTATGGTCTGGCCCCCAAACTCAAAGGCAACACCTTGACATCCACATTTAATGCTCTCTATTGTGATAGTTTTCCTTTAAGTAGGTTAAAATGGGCTGGAAAGGTGCTTTTTCGTGCACACTTAGGTTGAGCTATGTAGGTCCCAAGAATGGTAGTTGCATGCCCAAATCATATAACATTAGTTTGGAATGGAAAATTACCTTCTCATACAGTTCTCAGATCTTCAGGGACACCTTCCCTGGTCGCCTGTCTTAAATTAGCACCCCAACACAGACAACTTCCTTTACTTTATGCCACTTTTTACTATATGAAATGTCCTTGTTCGTTTAGTTATTTGTTTACAGTCTGAGTTTCACTGCCCCACTAGAATGTAAACTGGACAAGAGCAAAGACCTCATCAATCTTGTTCTCAACTGTTTCCTTGGGGCCTAATTCCTGGCACATAACAAGTGCTCAATATTTGTTAAATGAATGAGAGAGATAAGGCTAGAATTTCCTCTAAGCGTATCTGAACCTTGTCATCAAGCCCCAGTTTTAAAGGATGGCATAGACGACAATGTTGAAAAGGGTGAGGCTGGATCAGAAAAGCTCTGAGTTGTATATACCCTCTTTCGTGAAGTGGAAATTCTGCTTTCAGAGAAGGCTGTAGTTCAATAGATTAATCCAAGTTAATCCATCCAAAGTCATTTTCCTGTTGTAAAGACTTTATGAGGTAAAGGCAACACTAAATCTCTGTGGGCATAGAGATAAGTTAGAGTCCAGTAAGGAGGGACTGGGGAAGGAATGCCTGTGGCAGGGTAATGCCTTAGTTTGACTTCAAACCAGATTTTAAAACAACAGATGCAATGTGAAGAATTGAGGAAACAGCTACATTTTTCAGCATGAAAAGTACTACCTTATTTTATTGGTGAATAATACCCCATCCTGGTTTAGAAGGACCAAGCCAGCAGAGAAATTGTGTTTAAGAAAAAATAGTTATATGTAATTAATTCAGTGTACAAAATTGAGAAAAGTTTCAAAATCTAAATCTGTTCTTTTCTTTGTAACAGTATATTTTACTCCCCTTCTATTTTTACTTCTAAATAACTTGCTCCTTTTCCCATTTCCATTTCCATTTTGCTTTGCCTCAAAGCATTTGTTTACTGTCACTAAAAGACCATCCACTGCAGCTGTTGCTGCAAAGTAACTACCACTTGGTCCTTTCTAGTCCGCAGGTCTCTGTAGTCCTTCCTCCCTACACTCTTTACCAGAGAACCTGATCCTCTCCTGACCCTGTGGCAGGAAGACTTCCCATAGCTCCAATCCCAAGCCCAAGACTCAGCTGCCTACTGCCTTTGCTACCTACTGGGTCCTCGGTCCTAACCTTGGTCCCTTTCTAAGAACTGACACACAGCCCTTGTCTTGTGCTTGAAGCCCTGGCCTATTAACCTGTGTGGAACTTGATTTCCTCTGCTATTGTCTGGACTCTGCTCTCTAGAGTCTGCCCCAACCCTGCAACACAGACTTTGCTATGAACTAATAGTCACTCCTGGTGGCAACACTTACTTACCTCTAGCTCGTTCTTCCTAGATCATCAGTGTCCATTTTCTACCCATCCCTTGGGCCTTCTTTCCCCAACACCTCACCTGGGACATCCTGATGCCTGCTGCTCTCCTGGGCTACCACCTGTTGTTTGCTCACTGCTCTCTGGCTCTCAGGTACTGCCTAGAAGTCTGGAGTTCCTCCCACCCAACACCTGGAGCTGGGGCTTCCTCATTTCCTCACCCCAGCTCCCACTCAGCCCAGGTAAATCTTGTCCTTCCCCATCCTGTAGCACTTCGCCACCCTCACCACCCTGTTTTCTTCTGTCCTGAGAACAGTGGGTTTATGACCTATTACACTTTATTTTTTTAACCAGATAAAAACAAAAACCAAATACAATATGTAAAAGTGCATCAAAAATAATAAAAGTGTAAGAGGTGTGTCTATATATGTGTATATATGTATATGTATACACATACACAGTTGACCTTTGAACACATAGGTTTGAACTGCATGGTCCACTTGTATGTGGATTCTTTTCAACAAACACATTGGAAAATTTTGGGAGATTTTAACAATTTGAAAAAGCACTTTCTTTTCTCTAGCCTACTTTATTTTAAAAATACAATGTATAATACATACAACACGTACAAAATATGTGTTAATCGACTGTTTATGTTACCAGTAGGGCTTCTGGTCAAAAACAGGCTATCAGTAGTTAAGTTTTGGGGAAGTCAAAAGTTATAAGCAGTATTTCAACTGCATGAGGTTGGCCTCCCAACTCCAGCTGCATATTTATATTTATACATATATATTTATAACCCATATCTGATTCTACTTACTATTCTTAAACAGTGATTCTACTCAAGACTAGAGGACCAGAAATCCCAGGATCTGGAACTGAGTTTGATTACCTGGTGAATGAATCGTCAAAGGAAGACAAGTTGTGATAAAGATTCAGGCTGAGATACCTGGGGAGATATGGTAGTGAATCAAGAATGCTGAGTCATTAACAGCCATACTGTCTCTACTGTACATGATCTACATGGTTATCTGGATGCATTCCTAGGTGTGGTGTAGTTCCACCAATATGACCAGGCATACTAGTTTATCCACCACCTATGTTGGGGTACCCTATCTCTGTGCTAGATACAAAGTTCTAGAGGACAGGAACTGTCTTATTCTTATTCCACTGTACCCCTGTGATCTAATGTGCTGCCTGGTATATCAGTAGGTAGTCAATAAATACTTACTGAATGATTGAATATACTAGGCATTATAGTGGACTCCTGTTCTCTGAAAGTTTAAAATCTAGTAAAAATAAGACATGTACATAATTTCTTCATTTAATATTTGTTTCTGAGTCAGGATTTGTTGCCCTTAAGATAGTTGATACTTGGTTTTGTTCCCTATTGATAGTTTGTCCTCATTCATTTATTTTTATCAACCAAAGTAGGGTTGCTTTTTGCTTTGGGGTTGGTTTTTTCTTTTAGTATTTCTGAAGATTAATGCTAAAGCACTTATCTTGATGGAATGATAATCTAGCTGATGCTGTCCATGATAACAAAGAACTATCATCGACTTTCAATTCTAACAACTTGTTTTCAACAAATAATGCTTGAGTTCTGAAGTTACATTTGTTCTTTAAAACAACATCCTCAATTTTTTCAACAGGAAGCATAATCAAATATTTAATCAGTAACCAATATCTATCAGTGTTTCTTTCAAAATATAGGTTATTTTATATCCATTTATTACCCACCTTAAAACCTGTCTTCCTCACTATATAACCGAATTAGACTAGCCTATTCTCCTAATTGGTCTTTCCCTTTTTTCAACTGATCTTGCTCAGTTTTTCCAGATTTCTCTTGATGAAGCATCCATCAAAACATCTCATGAAAATCTGGGAACCCCTGATGTATGACAACATTCTGTTAGACTGGTCTCTGCACTTCCTACAGAATGGGCCACATTCATTCTCCTTTCAATGCCATTCTCCTGCCTGCAATGCTTAAGTCCTACCTCTTGTAGGAAGTCTTTGACTGCTTCACCCTAAACTCCTTAGGCTTTCTTCTCTATAGTCTGTATCACTGACTTTTTTTTGCATAGTTTAGCTGTTTCTATGTCTTTCCCCCAAAAAAATTTCATCCCTTTATTCACTTACATGTAAATAGGAGTTTCCCAGCCTTTATTCACTTACATGTAAATAGGAGTTTCCCAGCCTCCCACACTAGGGAAGGATGGTGTAGGGGGTATCAAAATACACAAGGTATCAAAATAGCAGCCCCAGGCTGGGACCTACCATTGTAATCATTGAAATCCTGGCTTCTGCCAATCCATCTGTTTTCAAGGTCCAGCTGGAGGGAGAGTGTGGGAGTCCTGAGCTCCTCCAGGCATCTGCTGTGCTGCTCTGTCCTTCAAGGTCAAAGAAGGCACTCCCGTTCCTCCCTCCTTTTTACCCTCCCCTGCTCTGGTTGTTTGCCACCGTTGCTGTGGTTAGGCTGAGCTCCAAGGTAGCTGCACTGCAGGACTCCCAGGGGCACCGTTCAAGTCCTGCTGTGTGGGAAAGGTGGTCCCAGAAGTCGTGTGGTGCAAACCTGCACTTGGCCCTACTGAACTCCACAAAAGATGCAGCTCCAATTGCAGACAAAGAGCCTAGTCCCTGGCTTGCTTAAAGGACCACCTTTTTTATTGCTTAACATTATATATTATATATATGTAATACTATATATTATTTTATAGCTGTTATATTTATATATTATAATAGCTATTATATAGATTATATATATAATATAAATATGTAATAGAATTATTACATATTTATATTATATATATAAAACATTGTATCATATTGTATGCCTTTCAGGGCATTTAGGGAAAATGAAAGTGGCAAGATGCATATTTGTCAGGATTAAGTCAATTAGAATCTCATATAAAATGAGTAACTAATCAAAAGTTTCATTAATTTGATCAATGTGAATGTTCTTAATAAAAGGTATTCTGTGGTTATACTTGCAATTATGCATCATATTAATCAAATTTTAACTATATAACCACTATATTTGATCAGAACTAAGATATCATTGATTATAAGAGGCATCATTATTTTATGTACACCTGGGAAAGAAAAACACTGCCAATTAAATTATGACACATCATCAGTTACAAGACATCCTAATTTCAGAGATGATAAAATGTCAAAAAATGTACATCTAAAAGTTAATGAAATACAGTGTGTTTAAATGCATCTAAAAGGCAAAACACCAGACAGACCAATAGTTTGAAATGTTGAGTCTCTAGGTTTTTTACATATCATCTTGTTTGTTCTTCACAATCATCGAATAGCCACACTATGAATGTTCACCACGAAAGCAGAGACGGTACAAGTTCAATTGAGCATAAACACCTAAAACAAACAAAAGTGAATAACTTATGATTCAGTTCCATAAAGTTTAGAAGAAATGCTAGCATCAAGTGATATGCTTGGATTACATTGTAAATAACAAATTAACTTTCTGACACCTGCTTGTACTGAAAAGGTACAATTACCAAGAAGAATTTAATTTTAGCTGTTACACATGTTTTCATCTTTGGAAAATTCAAACTCAACAATCAGAAAAATCTCAACTGTGCAGTAGAATGATTCCACATCTCTCCCGGAATCTGAACAATAGGGCTTGTTGCTTATGGAGCCATCAGGAAAAGCCAGCTGTGGATTTCTTTCGAGTACAATTAATTGCTTCCGCTGTATATAAAATTGAAAGAATTGGGCGCTTTAGTGCGGAAGAAGGATATCCTGCTACACTGCTCCTATTTCCTCACAAAGGCTATTACTGAGCCTTTTGCCATTAATTCACAGGTATTGGATTATCCTGTGATGAAAGAGCAAAAGCCTTTTCATTTTTATAGTCTCTTATCTCTTATTTATTTGGTACCTCTCTGGAGATACCTGCTCTTCTCCCAAGACTGGTTAATTGCTAGGATGTCAGAAGGTAGCTAATGACTGATTTCCTTTTCTAATTGTGAGCCTATCTCTATACTTTTTCTTGGAGTGGCATTTCTCATTGCTGAGAAATATTCTGAGTTCTGTCATTATTTGAAATGACAGATGAAACATTTTCAGTGTCAACTTTCAATCCCTGCCCACCATACACTTTGAGGCCAGCAAGTGACTCATTTAAAAATCCTTTGTGTAGAATTGCATTGTCCGATACAATAGTCACATACTGTGTGTGGCTATGTAAGGTTTAAATTAGTTATAAGTAAATGAAAGGAAAATTCAGTTTCTCAGCCTAGGCCCATTAAGTGCTCAATAGCCACATGAGTTAGAAGAGTACAGACATTTTCTGTTTTCACAGAAAGTTCTAGTACACAGTATTGGTGACCTGTGACAGACTGTGACCTGTTCAGCTCAGGGCTCATGAACAGTATCTGAGCCCATCTCCTGAATGGCGGTTTCTGTTCTCACCTTTCAAAGCAAATGGTAATAAAGCTACTTTTAGGGATCATTACTGTAGTTTGTTACTCGACAAGTTTCTCTGAACATGCAGAGCACTAGAAATTGCAGGTTACTATTGAATACGTATAAAAGTTACAGGTGTGTAAGAAGTGTTCTTACCATTACAAATTTCAAAACTTTTTAAATGGTAGAAAATTGGCATAATGTTAATAGTGGTTGTCTCCAGAGAGTGAGACTATAGTTATTCTTTCTTCTTCATATTCATATATGTTTTTCAGATTTTGTTCATATTCCTTTCTTAATTAGTAAAAATTACATTTAAGAAACATAAGCTGTTTTTATCACAATTTCAAACTAAGATGGTTTTTTCCAGCTCCTTTCTCTAAAAGAGGGAGTAGTCATTTAGAGCAAATGTTTCTTTAAAAATTACGATTTGAGAGATCTGTATTCCCTTCTATTCTAACATGAAAAGCATCAAAGAAACTGTGTTTGGGGTGCCTTGGGGCCCTGCTAAATAGGATCTCAGCACATCTCTCTGGAAGAGATGGCTCATGATTGCCAGCAATCCTCTCACTCAGGCATTTGTCGGGTGTTTTCCCAGGATCCCTGCGTTTCTAGACTCAAGAGTTCTGAACTCTGAATCAAACAAGTTAAGGAAGCTCGTGGAGCAGAAGAGTTTTACCTCTGAAAATACAATGTAGAAAGAAGTCCTCATTTCCTAAAAGTTCAGGCATGATCATACAGGTTTAATTAGGAATAGCACGCTGTTTACAACAAATTATAAACTGTATAAAGAAGACCTCAGTGGACACTCCCAAAGGATGTCCCATGAACCCTTGCTTCTCCATGTCCAGATTCAACAGATCTGGCTTGGTGAGGGAGGGTGCTGCAATGCCAGCCAGGGTTGTATCCCAAAAATTCCTTTCCAGAACTTTCCATAACCAGAGGAAATAGCCAAAAGTGCATGGAAAGCCTCTGTTTTTCTTTCCTTTCGTCCTTGAAATGTGAAGCCAACCCCCCCTGTTTTCTTGACTGCTACTGTACCCAGTAGAGAGACACTTCAGAAACAGACTAAGCAATACAATATGATGGGAAGAACACCAACTTTGGTGTCAGAATTCTGGCTGAACTTCTTAATTTTTGACCTTGGGCAGAGTTTGTAAACTTCTCTGAATCCCAGTTTCTTCATCTATACAATGTGGATAAATAATAGCAATCTAATGAGACAGATGTAAGAAGAAGTAACTGAGAGTGTATGGAAAATAGTTGGCATAGAGTCAACAATTAATTTAGTTGCCTTTCCTTTTCCTTCTAGAAAGTGATTGATCCATCATTGTTTATGTTGAAGGGAAAAGAAAACAAACTGTAAAATTCTTAATGAGCCTGACTTCAAATACAGCCCACTGCAGTTCAGTAATTAGCGTATGAGTTTTGCTTCAGCGTGGGCTAGGCTCCAGTTCTTATTTCCAGCCTTAGCTCAGGAATTTACTTCTTTAGAAAGCCTCCATTGCCCAGTCCCAGGCTGAGTTAGTGTCCCTCCTGAGTAGTCCCAGGACAGAGGATCATTTCTGTCCAATAGTTTACCTTACATTCTGCTTTTTAAAGCAGGATACCTGGCATTGGGCACAGAGTACATGATAATATAAAGCATCTTCTCCATGGCAACAGTTTTATCTGATAGCAATAACTTAAAACAAAGGACGTAATTTTGTTTTTAGCTAAAATATTACTTTGTAGAAGAAATTTCACAATTGCAGAGTGTCTCTAGAGGACATGTGTTTATTGTTGTTTCCTTTTCAGTCTGCTTTGCAGAAAAGTTGGACAAACATTTATTGCCATATGATAGTGAAAATTATGTGGTACCAATATTTCTTCCACCAGACAATGAGCTTTGTTAGGGCAGTGACTGTACCTCACTTGTCTCTGAATTCACAATACTTAGTTACTCAGCCCAAGGCCTGCTTCAAGTAGAGGCTTCATGAATGTTTGTGGAACTAAACTCAACTCTCTGTGTTCCCCCAGTACTTTGGGCAGAGCATAATATATCCACCAAGGAGAGGAATTTTGAAACTGGTTAACTGACAGGACTTCACATCAAGTGCCTATTGGAGAGAATACAATCCTACCTGTACTTTTTGAGAAAGGTATTTAACCTACCTTACCTTTGTCTTCCCAACCTGGTGCTGTTGTGAAGATTCAATGGGAAAAGGTCCATGAAGTGCCAAGCACTTTACCTGGTACATAGAAAGTGCATGAGAAAAGGCTTCTTTCCTATCCTCTAAAGTCAAATTCTGGTTTTTAATCTACAAGGTAAGAGATAATTCTGGTCATTTTAATCATCCCCAACAATTCAAACAGGACCTGGTGCCCATGGCTCAGGCTGACCTCTGCCTGGGTCTTCTTCTGCAGCACCACAGTCCTTCCTCCTAAACCGCCAACCTTATAAGACTACTTACTGCCTCAGTTTCCTTCACACTAAACCTGGTTTATAGGACAGGGATGATTCAACTAAAAGGTGGAGAAACATAACCACCTGTTAGGAGGTGGGAGCTGCAGAGTCAGGGCCCATTTCAAGCCCTGCCTCACTCAGGAACCTGATTTACTCTCCCAACTCCAAGGCATGTCTTGGTCGTGGTTCTGGAGGCAGCCCTGACAAGTGTTGTCAATTCCTAACATTCAACATGAGCCGGGGAATTGGGATCCCAAAATGGCTGTGTCTTTCATTCTATTGGCCTGGGTCCAGAGTAGCTGTACCAGGAAACTAAAGAAGCTTAAGCTGCCGAGTCCCTCACTTTCAAAGGCCCCTGTGAGTGCTGAGAGTTGCTAGAATGTCCTAGATTGAGAAGGTAAGTCAGGTTGCAATCAAGGAGCATTGCTGTGTAAACTTTTCTGATAAGTTGCCAAAAGACATTTCAGAAGAAAGAGACCTAGAAATTCATGGTTCCTATAATTTGTTGTTATTCTTTCTTCTCATTCTAAATGGATACTCACTTTTGTCACCAATTTTATGTTTGAAATTTTATATTCTTTTTCTTAAAGACAGTACCACAAACCCTGGATCCCAGGCTGGATCAGGTTCCTTTCCAATCCATGTCTACTTTTTTCTAATGCCTCCCTACCTGCAGCTCACCAAAAAGTCACCCATATGGGAGGAGACTCTACAGGGGTCTCTGTAACAATGATCACAACAAAACAGAATCACCGTCGCTGCTTGTACCACAGGCACACATGGGATGCCTTGTACTAATTCTTCTTCCACAAATGCTAGGGCCCTCTAACACCCCCAAATTCTTCATTAGAAGTAAAAGATAAAACCTCTATTTGCTGGCTTCTTCCCTGAATCTAACAACTATTTTGAAATAGTCTCCTCATATCTACTTTCATGCATCAAATAGATTTTGAACTGGAGTTAGATAAGGGAATAAATGACTTGCAAATGGAAAGGTAGTCTTTAATAATTTACTTAATAAAATGTTTTGGTTTTTTAATAGAATTTGTTTGTAAAAAAAAAAAAAAAAAAGACAGTTTCCAGCTAAGCAATAACAATGATGACATCCTTTTGTCATTTCAGTTCTAAATTTCTCCAGTCAAATGACTAGCTGTGGATGGAAGAAACACAGAAAACGTAATCCGATGTATCCACTACTGGAGAAAAGGATTCAGAATTTTTCAGTTTGGCCAACACATAAAAATGCTCCAAATAGTCATTCCTTGTAGCTGTTTTCTTGTGTAAATATGAGAGCAACATATATGTCAAATAAGTATTAAATAATGTAAAAATGCAAGGGTGTTACGGAAATACTGAGAGGGAATGCTGTCCCACTGAGTGACCAGGATAATGTCGTGTTAGGAGACAGTACGTCCATGATGGGTTACAAGGCTAGTGAGGTCCATGGGGCTAGCACCCAGGGGTCTTATATGCAGGCTGGTTTGGGCCCTATCAAGGGACAATGGGAAGCCATTTATGAGTGTCAAGCAGGACCATTATATGGTCAGACTTATTTCTGAAGATCTCTCTCCAGCTGCAGTGTGGGAAATGGTTTAAGGGTAGGTGGGAGGCGAAATGGACCCAACAAGGTCACTTAGGAAGCTGGGGAGATAGCTTAGATGAGAGATGGTTGAAGGCAGGAAGGAGTCCTGAAGATGGAAAGGGGAGAACAGATTTAAAGCAGTTTCAGGAAGAAATTTGAGAGCCTGTGGTAATTATCGGTTGTCAGAAAGAGCAGCTGTGGGAGAAGAAAGACACTTAGGATACTCCCAGATTTCTAGTTTCAATGACTGGGTGGTGCCTACAATTCCTTGGAAGAAAGAACACAGCGGAGCAGCAGGTTGGTGGTAAGGTGGTAAATTCAGCTAGTGACAGCTCCAGAATTCCTGCACAGAAGAAGTGTAGGGCGGCAGGACTGGGGGATTTCTCTCAAAACTATGTTTGCAATAAAAAGCACTCTGTTTGTGTGTATGTTTAGAGGAGGGGCATGGGTCAGATGAGTGTCATATCACGGAGGCTTTAAGTCCCCACCCCAAGCATCCTGAATTCAGCATGGGCTGAATTGTATTAGTTGAGATTCTTTTGGTTGCAAGTGACAGAAACCAATTTAAACAAGGTCAAAGATCAAAGAGAACTTTATCAAACCAAGGAAGAGATAGACATGGAGCCTCAGCAATGACTAGATACAAGAGCCCTCAAGTTGGCAGAATGCTCTCTCCCTTCCACTGCTAATCTTTGTTTCTCAGCACCTATTGGCTTCGTTCTTTCCTAGTGCAGACACCTTTTCCACACAGGAGGGAGCAGAGGGCCTTTGGATTCAACATTCTTCCAGCTCAGCCACCAGTGAGAAAAGAAAATCTCTCTCTCCAGCCTCCAGTTTTAATCATATCTTGGGGAAAGGCTCTGATGGCTTTGATTTGGTTCACAAACCCACTTCTTGAACCAATCACTGTGCCTAAAGGAATAGGGTCTATGCTGGAAGAAAGGCTAAGAACATACATGGCCATTCCTCCAACCTATAAAACAGGCAGACTTGGAGATGGTGGGGCAACGTCCTGGTGAGGCAGGAGAGCAAAATCTGGTTATGTAAGCCTGAGGCTTAGAGGACAGCAATACACTGAAGACACAGATGTCTAATGGTTCAGAAAAGTAGTTGATTGCCTCAACAAAATTAATGGCAGGATGTATTCCACAGGCTCAGTAAATAGATTAACTCATGAGCATTATTACTCAGATAACCCTTAATACATGTTTTATAGAAGGTTTGGATAGGATCAGACAGTTAAGTTCATAGTTTAAAAATAGTTTATAAAGGAAAGCAAATCTCAAGACAGTATGTATAGTATGATTCCAATTAGGTAAAACACAATGTGTGTATATGCAATTTTGTGTGGGTGTGTATACAAGCATAGGTCCATGTTTCCCAGACTTCAGAAAACAATACTGTGCCATATCCACTGTAGCTCCTGTGAGTAGGGTGTTCCCGGCCTGGGTGAATTCTCTATGAGACCAGTGAAACTGAAATAAGTCAAGAGAAAGGATAGGTTGGAAGAAACTGTTTTTATTGCCCACAGCTTGCTCAAATTCACTAGCTAGGCCTGGCCCTGTCTGTCTTCTCCCACTGCCACTCACTCTGTGCCACCTTGGCCCCTTCTGGGAGGAACTCCATGGGTGAGTCCTTGGTGAGTGGCAGATGCCAGACCAATTATATACTAGGAACAAAGGAGAGGAGAGAATGGCCATTTTCCTTTCCACCACTTGCTCGAGATCCGTGAGAGGCTCTGAAGTGGTGAACACGTATTGATATGTAAATGAACTAAGGCTAGGCAGGAGATTCTGGAAATTCCACCATTTACCCACACCCACACAAAATTGATGTTTCCCAGGCTTCAGAAAACTCTATACAACTTTGACATTTTGTCATATTCATCTGGAATTGCTTGATGAACAGTGAAAAGTCTTATAGGAGAAATAAAATGTATTCTTTTATCAAAAGTGAGGTCCCTATAGTCAAATACTTATTTTATCTCTTTGCAACTGACAGGTATTGGAAGGCATTGTCTGGCATCTTCCCAGGGCCTACAAGGCCTTCTGTGCTGTCCACCTCATTTCTTCCTACCCTTACCTTCTGCTCTCAAGCCCTGTGCCTTCACTGTTGCAGAACTGTTCCCTTAATGTCTTCACATTTATATTCCCCTTATCTAGAACATTCTACCTCAAACTTTGATATGATTGGTTTCTTCTCATCATTCAGACCTCAGCCCAAATATCACCTCCTCAGCAAGGTCTTCCCTGACCACCCAATCAAACATAGCTTATTCCAGCCTCCAACACATCGCTCTGTTTTATTTTCCCATATCTCAAATTATGTCGACTATGTGTTACTTGTTTATTACCTGTCTCTACCATTTTAAGTGTAAGCTCTATGAAAGCAGGAACTTTGTATTGTTGTCTTCCATCCTGACAACAGAGCTTCACCACATGGAATGTTTGTAGAATAAAAGGATGTACTGCTGGGATATTTTTCAGTGCTGAGAAGATATAAGCTATGAAGCCATGAAAAGACATGGAGGAAAGGTAAATGTGTACTGCTTAGCGAAAGAAGCCAAATTGGAAAGGCTACATACTGTATGATTCCTGCTATATGACATTTTGGGAAAGGCAAAACTATGGAGACAATAAGACAATTACTGGTTGTCGGGGGTTAAGGTGGAGGGAGGGATGAGTAAGTGGGGCATAGGAGATTCTCAGGGTAATGAAACAATTCTGTATGATGCTATCATTATGGATACATGTCATTATACATTTGTTCAAACCCACAGAATGAGCAACACCAAGAGTGAACCCTAATGCCAACTACGGACTCTGGGTGATAAGGATGTGTCAATGCAGGTTCATTTATTGTAACAAATGTACCAAATGTATCAGATGGTGGAGGAGCTTGACAAGGAGGAGGCTATACATGCATGGGTACAGGGGTAATGGGAAGTCTGTGTATCTTCTGTACAATTTTGCTGCAAACCTAACACTGCTCTAAAGGTACAGTCTATTGAAAAGAAAAGGAAAAAAAGGATGTACTGCTCATGTTGTCAAAATGGTTTAAGTGTGTGAGTGCATCGTCAAGAAAGATTATTTGAGGTTAGGATTGTCCTGGGAAAGCTGGAACTCAGAAAAGCCTTAACCAAAACTTCAGGCAGTGTTCTCCAAATCAGAGTTCCATATTCTGTGCCCAGATAAGTTTAACAGTTTTCTTTGTTGAGGGACTGAGCACTTGCACAGTTCCTATGTGTGTATTGTGGAGCTCTAAGGTGAACAGCATATGCAGCTGTATTCCATGTTCCAGCACCCATTCTTCATGCCTTGTTCTTTTCATCAGTGAGCCTAAGTCCAGCTGAATGCCAGTGTTACCCTCTACAGCAGCTTTAAATAGACAAAATATTTCCCCTCGGAACTAATCCAACATAATTTTGTTTGGTTATTTCCAAACTACTAGAATCTAAGTTCCATGAGAACAGTGTTTTTTGTCTGTTTTAGTCACTCTCATGTTCCCAGTGTCCAAGTAGGACCTGGCACATAGCAGGTGTTCAATAAATATTTATTTGAGAAAATGAACAATTTTTGTCCTGCCCTTGAGTCCACAAATCCTCAGTGAAGAGGGCAGAAATTTTGGTACAAGGTAGTTATACCAAATCCTGGTCCATGTGGTTCATATTTCTGGGCTTTTTGTGTGATATTTATTCTTGTTGCTGATATCCCCAGTGCATTTTTTTTCTGGATGGACAAGTTGGAGAAGTTAAGAAGATGAGACAGGTGTGTGGGCCTTGGGTTCTGACTCCACTCTGGTGGTGGTAATAGTAACTAATATTTGAACTGCAATTTTCTTCCAAGTTACTGCATTTGGTTCTCAAAATATCCCTGTGAAGCAGGTGTTATTACCTTCTTTTTAGGTAGATCCGCAGGCTCAGAGAGACTCTCCCGATTCACTCAGGTGGTATTAGATCAGCCTTGATCTAAACCCTAGTCTTACCATGTCAAAGTCCACATTTGTTCCCTGGCACCTGCTGCCTCCCTGGCTGGTTCATATGCTGGGAAACTACTTCCCCTTTCTCGGTTCCCATGTCTGCAAAATGCCCAGGTGATCTCTCAGTTTCCTTCCAACTCTAAATTCTATGACATTAAGCCTTTTCTTTAATCTGTAACCTACTTTTAAAATTTCTATAGCTTTTAAAAGTACTCAAATAATGATACCTTATCTCTACTTGTAATTGCACAGTTCTTTCAAACTCTGATTCAGGCACTAAAAATCAAATAAATTATGAAAAATTTCTTTTTCTTTTAAAGTAATGTCCAGAAACAGAATACCTTAAAAAGAAATGAATTGGTTTCGTTAAGCATAGCACTCTCAGGAGGGTCTTCATTAATCTTAAAAAAATGCCAGAAGAGGATTTTTCTCTCAGCTTATTTCAAAACAACAGATATGGAAGAAAATATAACTTTTCTAGAAATGAATCCATTTAAGAACAGAATAAAAATAAATAAATCTGAAGTATTTAATCACCAAGTAGCTAAATAAATAAACCTCTCCAAAATAAAAAGAGGCAGAGCCTGGTCTTCAGTTTATTATTTACATGGTAAATTCTTTTTGTATGCAAAACATTTGTATTATTCACATATCCTTGTCTGTTTAAACAAGGCACTGGGCCTCACAACCAATAAAGCAAGCAAATTGTATGTGTTATTTCCCTATAGGGTATTTTGTTTAGTCTCAAACTTTTATTTGCAGCCATATAGAAATGATCTATTTTCGGTGTCACATAAAAAAACTACACAGAAAAATCTGTGTTTGCACATCCTATTTTGGGTTTTATTTTGCTAAAAAGTAGGATTCACACTAGCAAAAAACAAGATAAAACATGCAAAATACTTTTGTGCAACCTCAAACACACAACATTCCACTTTTGAAATCTTAAAATTAAAAAAAATCCGAAGTAAGAGTACCTGGGTTGAAAAGTTAATGTTATAAAAGCTAGATTCCTAACACAAACACTCCAGACACTAGTCACTCAGTTGCAAAAAGTTAATGTTTATAAATGTTAAATAAATGTCAACAATGAGGAGACAAGAACTGTAGATTCAAAGTGTACTCCTCACCATGAACTATGAAAAACTGTGTTTGGTGGTATAGGACATCCATGATGTTAACTTGACACAGACACAACCTTAACCCCAACACTATACCAAACTTACAAACACCAAAGAGACCATTCTCAAAACTACTTCCTTTGCCTGCTACTTTTAAGATTTTTTTGTTTTGTTTTGTGTTTTGGTAAATAAAAGACTTCCTCAGAATCGACACTAGCTCTGAGATGGAGAAAACCTGATTCGATAAATGACTATAGTGAAGGCCTCCTTTGAGATACTTCACTTTTCTTTTTAAGAATAATACACTTTTAAATGATCACACACACACACACAAGTGTGTGTGAGAGAGAACAAGTGTGTGTGTGTGTGTGCCTGCGTGTGTGCATGCATACACATGCAAACCCTTTTAAAAGATATTTTTGGAATCTTAACTCTAGGGAACTTTTCTCCTTTCCTTGAAACCAGTCCCTGATAATTTAATAACTTTTTTTTTTAAGAGAAAACCTGCCTACAGCTTTCTGTATAGTCAGCAACCTCTTTGTCCTTGTACATTTGAACTTTCCAAAAATAACAGAATGCTCCAATGTACTTGTTTGCAACTCCTGAAAATCCCCAGGCATTCCCAGCAGATATTTACTCTGGTGCTTTATATTCACTTTCTTAACACACCAAAGGTGAAGAAGGGCCCTGTGCTAGGAGCACATTCATGTCCCACCTGGTGCTTCCTGGGGGACATTGGTGGCTTCACCCTTGGACAAAGAAAAAACACAGGCTTACTCCTAGGGACCTGTCTACCTCCTTCCTTCTCCCTCAGGGAGAAGGGTCACATTCAGGCAGAAGAGCAGTCCCTGGAAGCCTTAGTTCTCAGAAGAAACAGTGTTCTGATGCTTTCTCATAAAATATTTTCAAACGTGCAAAGAGAAAATCCAAACAGGAGTGAGGAGAGAATAGCACCGAGTTGTAAGAGTGCCTAAGTATTGTGCTCAAGTGAGAAACATCCACTCAAACTGCCTGCTTCAAGGCCACGTTCAATAAGCAGAGTAACAGTGCTTCCTAAAAGAGAGACTATACTGTTTCCAATCTCAGAAACTAAGCTTCTTTATCACCAAACAGCTTTAAAATGCTTATTAAACTCATACTGTAACTAATATTTAAAGAAGTTTGAAGGCCCAAGTCTATTTCGATAAATAGTTCAGTAACTGCTAGATCAACTCAGCTCATATAGTTTCAAAATATTGGCCAAAATGGCAAATGAGTATATATCAGTTCATTTTTTCCTTCTAACAGCCAACAACTGTACATGATCAGTGTGCTGTATGTAAAGGAACCTCGGAGAAGGATGGTGCAGATCTAGGTGGGAGGTCCTGCTAATCAGGGGTGCTTATTGAGCCGGCAGGAAATAAGGTTCCTCTTCCCCACCCAGAGTTTGCGCACGTTCTCAGCCTACCCTGCCATCCTGTCTCAGACACTGCCTCTCTCTTCCTTTCCAGAACACTAAGCCTGTAGAGGGAAGGGGTGCAGAGGAAGACTTCATAAGTGAGCAGTCACAGAATGGGGGTGAAATACCTGCACAAGACTGGACATTCATTCTAGTGAACCTCATAAAGCAAAACAAAGGCCAAACACAACCCAGCCTCATTTTAAAATCTCTTGCACACAGCAAAGCAAAACTGGAAAAACCCAGTTCCACTTTCCCATCACAATTCCAAAAGGAGCTAAACCTTCTGGGGACGTTGGGAGTTTTAGACAGAGAGAGGGTCGCTCATCTGCAGCATGTGCCAGGGCCCTTCCCAAGGCTGTGCGATGTGCCCAGCAGCTCCCAGAAGACATCTCTTTGGGTACCTGGGCTGCCTTAGAACATTCAGGTTTGTTAAGTTCTGAAGTCTGATGCGCAGAGGTAGTTCCATGACACTAGTAATGGAATAACACTTCCTTTTTTGGTGAGGAAAGTCCAATGGGTCTTAGCTAACAAGCTCTCAGCTATGGCTCTAAAAATACCCCACAGCGAGTACTGTCTGGCACTTCATCTTGTTGGCCAGAGAAGCTCTAAAAATCTGCACAGAATGCTCCAGATTCTCCATCACTGCTCTGAGCTCTGTCCTTGCTCTCATGACTTCAGGGAAGTGTAAGTGTATCCCTTTAGGAAAGTTACTTGCTGTTTTTCCCTTTTGAGTTTTTGGAATTCTGTCCTAAACATTTGAAGTACGGTTCCAGTCTTGGATTAATTACTAGCTTGGTTTAGGAATCTTCATTTGGCTTCTAGTCTAAACTATGCAAATACACAATCTGTGTGCAGGAGAAAGGAGTAAAATTTTACTTCTAAAAGGCTCAGTAGCTTTCTGTCTTCCCCTAACACCAAAAAGAAGCATCAGCCTCCTTGAATCCTTTGTTGCCAGCAGCATGAGTGCTCCCAGCCGGTCCACAGCAGATGTCTGGGGCTCCCTACACGTTGATGGCATGTGCATGTTTCTTGCACAGTGGTTTATCCTTCTTGGAGTAGAATGGCTGCCCCTCCAGATTCACGTGGCAAACCTGGGACAGAAAGCAGACAGGCATGAGACAGGGCCTCACAGCCCATGAGGCAGGTGGACATGAGCAGAAGATTTCAGTCACGCCTTTAAGACAACCCTGTCACGTGCAGATAGGAGAAAAGGCAACGGCCTTCTTCTCCCCACTACAAATTTGTAACGACAAAAGCAGATAGATGGGTTGAGCTGTATGAAATGTAAGGCATCCAAAGAGAAACACAGAATAAAACTCTAATTAAAATAAAATAATGAAGTTTAATGGAATACAGAAAATATATACGATGCAGATGACCAACTGATGCTATCCAAAATTATAAGGAACCAAAACAAGTTTATAAATCAATATCCATAGAGATAATTAACATCTACAGAAGTAGCATTAGTAAACTAACAAACACATTGGAAACAATTGTCCTCACTAATAATTAAAGACAAATAAGTTAATAAATCAAAAGTCAGCAATGCCAAAAGGGAATGAGGCCTAGTTGTGTATTACGAGGGACATGTGACTCAGCTCAGTCTACTGCAGGGATGCAGCAGCACTGAAGATGAGCCACAGGGATGTGCCTGCCCCATACCCCAGTAATAACACTCTGGAGAATCCTATCTGACAAAAACTATGGCACAGAACAAGACAGCACCATGTGCTCAACTAAAAGCTGAAAACCTCTAAAATTTCTCTTGATTGGGTGATGATTAAGTAAGTTTTTATGGTACATTTTTCCAATGGAATGCCACCGTGAAACAGATAAATCAAATATAGAAAAGTGTATGCAGGGAAATATTATATTTAAAAATGGAGGCAAAATTTTACATCCCTATGATCAACATATGAATGCATTTTGAAGATGGAGACATCAGAGAAAGAACAGCTAGGTAATGACTGTTGAGGTCACTGTGGGTCAAGCTGGATACCAGACACTCCATATAAATGATCTCATTTAATTCTCACAAAAACCTTATGGGACAGGTATGACTTTTCCTCATTTCACAACTGAAAAACTGAGGCTCAGAGAGCCCAAGTGTCTTGCTTAAGTCATAGACCTATGATGTCATAGAACTAGGAATCCATGTCTAGCTATTCTAAGTTCATTTCCCCCATACCCCACAGCACAGAGGGGCTGTTTACTTGAAAATGTTCTGGGCTTCCAGACTTGTACAGGGGTAGCCCTCCAAGTTTGTTGGACTCCCAGTATAGAGGCGGCCCTGGGTGGGCAATATGCTGATGTGTCAGTCAGCAGGGAAGGTCACGTTGGCCGGGATGGGCCCCAGCCTTGGAGAGGGTGCTGAGGATCCCTAATGGGGAACAGAATGGGGACCACATCCAGGACATTGCAACGGTAGAGTTCCCACACACAGGCAGGCATGAGGTTAGAGAAATCACCCTCCTGAAATGAGTTTTGGTCAGTGAGCATGTGTCTACTTCAAGAGAAATGGAAAGAAAAGTGGCATCATGGTTGCCCCATGTGCAAGGCCCTGATGGCCCAGTTGGAGATGTTATACTTGGATCACACACAGCTGCCAATGGGCCCTGAAGGCCAATGACCTGAAAAGGTCTTTGAAAATATTCCAAGTGGATGCCATGATATTGAGTGTAACCAAGCTCCTAAACTGGCTTCAAGCTGCTAGTGACAACTTGAAGTCCAAGAGGGTGGAACTTAAGATCCAACTGGTAAGGAGGGTTTTCAGGGGAAATAGAAAGGCAGTTCTGGAGTGAGTTGGCCAGGAGCTGCCTACCAATATCTGAGGCTCTGGTGGGGAGACCCTACCTGGTCTGGGACAGCACTGGCTCCTTGTGAGAACTTCAGACTGAGTCAGACTGAGAGGGTCCTGGGAGACTAGAGACCAAGGGGTGAGGAAGGGCCAGAGCCTCAGAGGTGACCCACTGATAAGAGGGGGCTGAGGGCAGGAACCATCATAGAGAGATTGTGCTCAGTGTCATTGGCCAGGATGCTGCAGACAGGATGCAAGGTGACTTCATGGTGGAGGAAGACTCCAGCCTACCTAGCACAGGGGCACTGCAGGGATGTACAACCCCAGACTCTGTGGTCAAATGGCATCAGGGCGTGGCTAGGAAGGAGTGGTGGCCATGGACAGTGTTAATGTCACAGAGTGGAAGGCAATGAAACAGGCCAGCAGCAGAGGCCCCTAGGACTGTCCATAAAAACAGTATGACCACCTATCTCCTCCTGATATCCACACCAGTGGAGAAGGGCTGGAAACCAATTAGAGGAAAAGAGGGGCTAGTAGGACTTCTTTCCCTCACTAAGACAGGACTCACATGCTTTCCATTGGAACTCAAGTGCCAAAGCCAGACAGGAGTTTAACACTCTCTCTTACCTACACTGCCCTTCTCAGCCTTCATTTTACAAGTGAACTTTAGAGATGTTGGCTTGTTCTGGTCTTTAATTGTGTTTTCCTTTCAAGATTCTAAATTCCTCAAAGATGGAGACTTGTGCTGGGATACTCTCATACTCCCCAAATTCAAGAAATACTTGGTAAATGGAATTAGTCTAAAATATGTGCTCTCCTGAGGTCTAACTGATGGGAAAACAGTGCATGAACTGGGAGAGCTGGTCCTGATCTTCTTTTATTACTAGGTTCTTTTTTTAAGTTATAGGAAAATAAATGTTCAAAAGTGATTTGGAAATATAAAGTGATGGAAAGAGGGAAAAAAAGACCTCCGTTTTCCCATCGAAAGACTGTTTTCCAAAGATTAAAACCATATTGCACTTTACAATGTCATAATGGGGCAGTCAATGCCAAACAGGGCTAGTCTGGGGGAAGACATGACAGTTTTCCATGCTGATTCTCAACAACCTGGGATCTGCCTGGTCTCTCTGGGTGGATCCTTTGGGCTTCTCCTGCCTGCCTATAATCGGACTTTGAAATCTCAACCTGAATAACCCTAAGCTTTATTACTTCCTCTGGTCGTTCTCTGGGACTTGTGCTCTCAGACAAACACCGTGGCTCAAAGGAACAGACCCATGCTTACTTCTGCCATGGTTCCCTCTCCATGCCACACAGACCTCTCATCAGCCTGCCCTCAGAAAAGAGGCATTCCATGCCACTGTCTTCCTTGGACCTTCTCCAAGTCTTTTAGATTCCTCTAGAAATTGGGTAACCAGACTTGCAGGCAGTGTCTCAGGATCAGACAAGCCTTTGCATGAATGCAAGGGCCACAGAGCCCTGTACTGTGCCTTGCTGAGCCATGGCTCTGCAGGAAACAAACAGCCACGAAGCTAATATATCCACATAGCTCCTTTTATGGAGGGGATGCCCTAATGTATTTAAAGGACCCCAAAAGGCAACTAGAAAATCTGTTCAAAGAGCTGGAAAATCTGAGTAATAGATTAAATTGTGTCCCCCCAAATTCATATGTCAAAGTCCAAAACCCTAGTACCTCCAGCCTACCCAGAGCAAGGACACAACAGTGACTTTATTTAGAAGTAGGACCTTTGCATATGTAGTTAAAATGTAAGTTAAGATGAGGTCATACTGGAGTAAGGCGAACCCTTAATCCAAGATGACCAGCGTCCTTATAAAAAAAGGAGAAGCACACAGAGTCAGACACCCACAAAGGAGAATGCCGTGTGAAGACACAGATGCGCAGAAGGAAGACAGCCATGTGGCACTGGAGGCAGGATTGGAGTCTTGCTGCTACAATTCAAGAAACACTAAGGATTGCTGGCCACCACTAGACACTAGGAGGGCCCTGCTGATGCCTTGAACTTGGACTTCTAGCCTCCAGAACTGTGAAAGAGTAAATCTGTGTGGTGTCAGCCATCAGCTTTTGGTACTTTGTTATGACAGCCCTAGCAAACTGATACACAGAATAAATACAATGCACCCCACGAACAGTGGAGTATAGGAGTGAAGTGTAAAATCTGAAGTGCACTGCAGTAAACTTTATGACTAGGGTTGTCCTTTGCCATAAGTCTATAAAAATTATTTGAATTTAAACTACATGGATAGTTTATACATTCCCCAAATTTACCTTGAGCAGCTCTGATTTTTTAAAAAGTAGTAATAGCACATTATTTTTCTCAAATAAGGTTTTGTCGATTACAGACTCACATTACAGGACTTTATTAGGGAAAACTATTTCCTAACTGTAATGCAGAGTCTAAATGCCAGTAGGCTCTTTTCTATGTCCCATCCCCAGCCCAAAGCCCTCAGAAGGAAGATGCCAATCTCTTGGTAAGAATGACCTGGCTGTTCAGCAGAAATTAATTGCGCATAGTTAATAGTTAATCTAGGGCTTATCTCCTGGCAACTATATATCACAAACAGGACCATTTAGGAAAAGAAAATGATACTCAATCCTGCCTTCTAAAGGTTCTATCAAAAGAAACCTTATCTCAGCCTTTCATAGGTCTAGTCAATAAGCTCTAATCTGGTGTTCATGGTAAAAATTTGGGGGAAAACCCTTGAATCACTTCATCTTATCTAACAACCTATACCCACAGGAAGCCACCTGCCCCTATTTAAACCTGAGTATCTATCATTCACTGCTTCCACCTATTAAGAGCATTGCTAGGGAGACAAGCTGCTGGTCTGCCAGATCCTGGGATACTCTGTTGTCCTTAATGGAATGGAATATAACAAAGCCCCATTGGCTTATAAGTAATTATTGGCTTACAGTGGTTTACAGTGACATGTCAAGGCATCAGGGTATTTGCTGGCTTTTGAAAACAATCAGAATATCAGAATGCCAGAGTTGAAAGGGAATATACAGGGATGGTCACCTGACCCCAATTGGTCCCTCCTGCCCCTTCTCAGAAACCCCAGGCCGAAAACATACTGCGCAAATGAAGCAGGTGTCATGCCAGGTATGCCCCAGGGCTTCGATAAACTTGTCACCAGCCTCCACTGGGAAGTCGCAGCCATGACACTTGGTGCTGAACAGATTGATGTAGTCTGAAATGAAAGGCAGAGTAAGGACCTGGCATCTAGGCAGGCTGAGAGAAACATCCCAGCCACATCGACCCAGTGCCAGGACAACTGCCCAATGCACTGGCCTGGGACAGTGGGGGCAACCTAACTGGTCATTTGTCATCTTGCAGACAAAATACTCAATCCCGATTTTTTTTTCCTTTTCCAATGATTTGCACTCGTGCAGATTCAGGCTTAGTCACCCCCTTGTGTTGGATTGATTTGCAAACACTTTCTGGAATTGTTACTTTCTGCAGGGTGATTTTCTCCTCTGCCTCTGTCACTCTTATAGCCCAAACATACTAATCCTCCCACCCCCAAAGATCATATTTCCCAATAGCTATGCTTGTTTTGGAAGAAGAAGAGCCCTTAACACCTTTAAGAGTTATAGAATGTTCTTTGCTTGGCAATTCTTCCATTATTGGGCATTAGTGTTGATACAAACTTTCACTACTAGAAACAATATTTGAACTACTTTGTCAGGACATGTCCCCGTCTTCCCTAGCCAAGGAGATAACACCAAACATTATTTGTACAATGCTTTATGGTTACCAACCATTCACATATAGATGGCATTATTTACTAGATTCTCAACATCATGGCCTATGTATTAGCACTCCCAGTACAGTGCCTGGCTCACAAGTCAACATGTCTGTGTCCAATGAATGAGTGAATGGATGAACCAATGAATCAGTAAATCAATGAATGAAACTAATCTTTGCAAAATCCCTCAGAGATTGAACTACTATTGTTTTTCTGTTTTGTTTTATCTTGTAGTTGAGTAAAGTGAGGCTCAAAGAGGAGAAAGGCTGAACCAGGGCCAGGGCTGAAACATAGCAGGCCATGTCCCCGGCTTCACCACAGAGAAAGAGAAGAAGTGTGTGTCCTCTCTGGGTCACAGGGGCAGCAGTTCTACTGCACTCACTGTAGAACTCTCCCAGATTCTTCTAGAAAAACTTCCACAAAGTTTTCCTTTCCCCAGAAATATACTTGTCTCTCCACAGCTCTGCCATGGTTGGCTTTTTCTGAGTGATTTTCTGCTCAGACCCCCTGTGGATAGTATTCCCTTTCACTATCTTAGACCACAGGCTGAGAGGAAGAGTGTAGGGGTTAGGAACTGGGGCGCTGAAGGAAGAAAGAACCGCATTCAAATCCCAACTTATACAGGAATTGTTCAAAACTGGGGCAAGTTTTCTAACTTCGCCTTTTAGGGCCTCCTGTTTCTCATCTGTCTGCTGGGAATAACTATAGTACCAAAGGCATGGGTTGTGGTACAGAGCACATAAGATAATGTATGTGAAGTGCTTGGTGCAGATACTCAAAAATATTGGCTTTTATTGTAACCATCTTTGAAACAATGAAAGGAGGGAAGAGAATGTGGTTTGAGTGCTTTCCACATACCAATGGAATTAGTTCTTTTCTATAATTCTTGTTGAATCTTTACAGCAGTTCTGTGAAGAAGTATTATGCTCATTTTGAAGATGAGGAAACTGGCTGTAGAGGTTCCGTTATTAAAGTAGAAGGAGCCTGACAGATGCAAAGTCCATCCTCTTCCATGGCTTCATGCGATCTCCAGGTATCTATTTGCCCTGAGCTTTGGTAAGTTGTATATCTTACATGTTTTTTCCAATGTATGGTTTCCCCTTTGGGATTTAATTATACTTTGTCATGCAAATGCTCTTATATCTATATTACACTCCATTAATCCTGTCTCTGACAGAATACTTAATCTCTTCAGTACGTAGAAATCTATCAAATTACCAGAGCTAAGAAGACATTATCTGCTTCTTTCAGAAAATTATGGCAGATTTACAGTTCACTTTGTGCTCTGTAGGAACTTAACCATGTGGGATAAGAAACAGGGCTGTAGGCTAACCCATCTCCTCTGGAAGTACTTCTGACTTCTCTCTCAGTACTCCCGGTTGGTCTCCAGGTGCCCTGGGCTCTCTCCTCCACCTCCACACCTCTGTATGAACCAGGTCCTAGGCTTGGAAAACCCTCCCTGCTTCATCTACCTGAATCACTGCAGTTCTTCGGGCCGTGGCTTCCTCTGGGAGGTACTCATCCCCCACCCCAACCAACAGAGGTGAGATGGCCTTTCTGAGGGGTTCTCCTGGGCTGTCCTCCCTCCCCATTCATTCATTCTCTCTTAACTGACTACTTTTGTGCTGGCATATCACGTGATGATGGATCTACTTAAGGATTTTAAGGGCCAAGACCCTCTCCTCCATGCTTGGCTCCTTTCACAGTTACTGGCACACATTAATGGATAAATGAAGGACAAACAAATGATCCTAAAAACCTTCTTAAATAGTGATTCCTTCTCCTGTTGTGCAACCTATGGTTTTTCACAGATTAAGCTCTTAAAATGGCTTGAATTTATTTTTGGAATGTCTAGTCTTGCCTACCCATTGATTTTTCTGTTTTAAAAAAATTTGATTCTGTATGACCTGGAGAATTGCCGGTTTGTTTTAAAATTTGGTAGCACAGGTCTCACCCTTATACACTTTTTAAAAAACTGGTATTTTTCCCCATTTGTTCTACAAAAGGAGACTAATTGGTATTGAATTAAGTTTGTGCATGGGTCTTTCCCATCAAGAGCATAATCTAATTCCTCATTTATTTATTTCTTCCTTTATTTCTCCTAATAGGTCTTTATAATTTTCTTTGACTAAGTCTCTTAAGCCCCAAGTTGAATTCATACCCTGTATTTAATGGATTTTATTGCTATTGTAAAAGGATTCCCATCCATCAAATCATAGATACTGTGTGTTGAAAAAGGGCTTAGTGTTTTTCTAGAGCAGTGGTTCTCAAACGCTAGAATCATCTGGAGGGGTCATTAAAACAGATTGCTGGATCACACTCCTCAGAGTTTCTGATTCAGAAGATCTGGATTAGGGCCCAAAGATCTGCATTCCTAACAAGTTTCCAGGTCATGCTGATTGCTGCTGGTCCTAGCACCACACTTGGATTTCCAAACCCAGCTGAACATCAGAATCACCTGGGCGGGAGGGCACCCCATGAAATTCTGTTTCTGTTGATCTGGGAACTTTTCTTCTCTATATCTTTACAGTTTCCTAGGTGACTGTGATACTGTACTATGTCTGGGGAGGTCCATATGAGAGGGCCTCAACCTCCCACCTCTCTTATTGTATAAGATATCATATACAAAAGTGTCAGCTCATCATTGCAGCTAACAGGAATCTTTTTGATTCTAGATCCTCCCATTGGACAAGATTTGGCATCCTAAGATTTGACAAGCCTCCCTTCTGTGTCTTCTAAGTTCTTGATAAAATGATGATGAGATACCACAGTGAGATACCATCTCACACTTATTAGGATGGCTGCTATAAAAAAACTGGAAAATAACAAGCATGGGCAAAGATGTAAAGAAACATGGACACTGGGCACTCTTGGTGGGATTGTAAATTGGTGCAACCACTGTGGAAACAGTATGGAGTTTCCTCAAAAAAATAAAAAATAGACCTACCACACGACCCAGCAATCACTCTGGGCATATACCAAAAAGAACTGAACACAGGATCTTGAGGAGATACGGGCATACCCGTGTTCACAGCAGCACTATTCACAATAGCAAGAAGCAGAAGCAACCCAAATGTCTATCAGCTTTTTTTGTGGGGTTGCCATGGAGGAGGCAATGGCCACAGTGGAACTCTATCACTCTTTTGCAAGCCTCAAACACAAATGTGGCTTATCACAAATTATGAAAGTTACAGTGCTTCTAGTTTATTAATACATCAATTTGTCCTAGCACAGCAGCACTTTTATGAACTGTAAACCATCACCATGTGCACATGGGAAGGGAAAGGACAGGTATTGTATTCTCCCTTTATGGGTGTGGAAACTGAGGCACAGAGTGACCCAGTGACTGAGTCAGTCAGCTCCTGTCAGAGCTGGAAAAAGAATTCACCAGTATCTAAGAACCCAAGACATTTCTTTCACAGTTTATTGTCAAGGGAAAAATGTTTCATTTTGTTTTGCTTTTCCCATGGAGAAACCTGGAAGTTTTCCCTTTCCAGTTTTAAAGTAAACTCACTTACTGTGTTTCTCTCTGTGCCCTCAAATTTTCTACCTAATCATTGCTGCTCCATTAGTCTTCATAATCACCCGCTGGCTTTTCCCCCTCCTACTTAGTGTTGATCTTCTAGTTCTACGGTTTGAACTTCCATGTCCATATTACCTTTGGTGGAAGCTGCCCCACATCCTTTTCTGAAGGACGCAGGCTATGAGCGAGTGAGTGGCTAGTTAGCCAGGCCACCCAGCTCTCTGCCGAGGGTGCTGTCTTCAGAATTCACAATAATTTACTCCAAGTGTTCAGATAACATACAGCATTTTGGCGGACAGAGACACTCTGATTCAGACAGGGAGATTATAGGACTCCAAAGGAACATCAAAGGAGCAGGGAAAAGGATGTATTTGGGGCTCTACCCACTTTCTCTGGTTTAATCGTTACCTCAACTCTGTGAGGCAGGTGTTTATTACCCCCTTTTTATAGATGGGGACAGTGAGGCTCAGAGATGTTCAGTAACTTACTCAAGGGTTACAAAGCTAGATTGAGGTGGGGCCTGCAACAGACCCTCGGACCAAGTCCAGAGCCAAAGCCTTCTCAGACTACATGTTGTCTCCAAATCAAAGTCATCTGAAAGGTGTCCCAGGTGGTTACAAGATGCTGCCTGTGTTCCACATATCTGGTACAGGCAGGGAAGGGAGCAGGAACTGAATGTGTAAAAAAGAAGCTCTAGACACCACTCCCCGCCACCTCCCTTAGGAAGCATGATTCTGCCTTTTGAACCTCCTGACGGTTCAAGTGAACAGACAGGCCGGAGTTCCCTGTGCCTGCCCCCTTTTTCCAGACTGTGGGGCCTCCCTGCACACAGTGGTCCTACCTTTCTCGCAGTAGGGCTCCCCATCTTCCATGTGGAAAAGGCTGTTCCCGAAGGGCTTCTTGCAGGCCGCACAGACGAAGCAGGTGGTGTGCCATGTCTGTCTCAGGGCATGCATCACTTCCTGGGGGCAAGAGCCTCAGCTCAGCATGCAACGGTCTAGGGCAGAGAAGGAACCAGGCCCCTTCTTCCCCCCAGGTCCCAGTTGTTGCTGGAGCATCCCATTAGTGAGCAGGGCAGGGGAGCTCAGGAAGCTGGCCTTGGATGTGCCAAGAAAAGACCCAGGGGTGGCAGAGAAGGGGTTCCTACTTATGCAGCACTTGTGGGGTGCCAGGTTCTTTCTGTGCTTACAAAAGCTGTGATGCTTAACCCACCCTTCAAACCTGGGAGGGGGGTACTGTTCATTCCCACCATTTTACCAAAGGGGCATCGAGGGTCAAGGCCACATGTAGGTGCATGCACAGTGAGGTCAGACTATGATGCAACAACTTGCTTTGCAGAAGTTTTACCACTACTTCAAGCTGTGTGGCCCAGGCATGAAATCATTTCTTACGTCAAATTCATTTGCTCCCTAGTTCATTGGTGGCAAATCTCCTTCTAGGAGAGAAATGAGTTGCTCTCCTGTTAGCAGCAACTTCTTGGCTCCCTAATAGGACCCCACAGTCTCGGAAAGGGGGAGAGACTGGGTGGGGAAGGCATGAGGGTCAGAGGAGAGGGATGCTGCCCACTTACCCCCATGATTTTGGTGTTGCACTTGGCACAGATGGGGGCAAAGAACTGTTCATAACACCGTTCACAGTAAACATTGTTCTGCTCCTCTACAAAGCACATGTCTGCCAGGGAGGTCTTGCAGTAGGCACAGTTGAACTCTTCTGGGTGCCAGGAGCGGCCCATGGCTACCAGAAAGGGACCCCTGGGGAAGCAGAGAATAGCACCTTCCAAAGCAGCCTCACAAGCCAGAGGTCAGTTATTTCAAGACCCCTAACAATATTCATACTTTGACCTAAAAACCCTGACTTTGGTGACTTTTCTAATATAACAATGTGAAATTCAGGTAAAACTCCATGAAAACAAATGTTCTCTGTTGCATCACTTACAGTAAAGAGACATGGCGAAGCATTCAAACACCAGCAGTATGGACTGGGTAAGCGTATTACAGAATATCCATTCAGTTGACTACTGATAATTATATTAACTAGAGTAACGATTGTGGTGCCACTGGCTAACATTTATTAAGTGCTTACTCTGTGCCTGGCACTCATCAAGAAGAAATTTGAATTTATTAACTTGTTTCATTCTTCCTACAATCCTGGGAAGTAGATTATGGTACCCATTTTCAGATAAGGAAACTGAGGCACAGAGAGGTTAGGTAAATTGTTCAAGGCCATAGGGCTAATATGGTAGATCAAGTACACAAATCTGGGTAGTCTACTTCCAGATTCCTAGTCAGAATAGTGGGACAATGAGGAAATGTTTTATATTTTAATTTTTACTTATGAATTTTCTAATTCTTCTCCAATGCATATTACTTTATTTTTACATAAGTGTATTTCTCATACACATAAGCTCATACTCTCCACTTGACACACACTTACTATAAACATTCTATATTCAAACAAGCACCACCCATGTTCCCTGACTTCTAAGCATGAAATGACTTTTCATTTCAGTGTGGTGGTTGCCCACCAAAGTTCTGAGCAGCATAGGCCTGTCTATGGAAAGACCCAGAAGCAGCCCTACAGGAAAGCTGGGTCAAAACTAGCACTGTCAGTTGGCTTGCAACATGCCCAATAAACCTACTGACAAGACCTGTGATTCCCAGAACCCGGCCTTAGCCCAAGGGGGAGGTCCTGGCATGGAGCACTGTGCTGGGAGCTTCACCCACTTACCTCATGGAATCTTCCCAACTTCCCAGGGAAGTGGGTATCACACGGGTATGGAAGCTAAAGCTCAGAGAGGGTCAGACCAGACAGTGAGCCAGAGAGGGACACAGGCTGTGCTGCATTCGGCCTTCCCCCTATACCTGCCCCCCACTCCTCCTGCCCCACCACAGAGCCCAGAGGGCAAGTAGCCCGAAGCCTGGTCCTGCCAGCACCCCAGCACTGGGCACAGCTGGACCATACCGGATGACGTTGTTGCAGTGGCCACAGAGTGGAGTCCGGCTGCTGGCTGGGAAGCGCTCGGCCCTCTGGACGGTGCCTCTGGCCAGTGGGGACACCTGGAGACCCGTCGGGGTGTAGGCAGGGGCTCCTCGGGGCAGAGTCTGCTTGCTGATGGAGGTGGTGCTCTTGCCAGGAGCAAACTTCTGGGAGAAGCTGTCATCTGTCACCCATGGGGGTCGGCTGGCAGACTCTGCAGGGCCCCCACTATAGGCCACTGAGGGTGCAGGGTTATAGCTTGGGGCTGGTGAGGGGGTATAGGCTTGTGCTGGGGAAGGGGAGTAGGTAGGAGCAGGCGAGGGGGTGTAGGCAGGGGCAGGTGAGGGGGTGTAGGGAGCTGGACTGTAATTGGCCCCTGGGGATGGGCTGTAAGTAGATGCAGGCACTGCAAGCCAAAAACACCCAAAGAAAAAGGCGTCAGGAGTCCATTTCTCCCAACTTCCCCACCCCTTGCCAGAGAACTGTAAAAGGCAACTTAAACATTAAAGCAGAATAATTCAATTTTCACAGGAGACAACATCCCTGAACCTCTTGATACCCTCGATTTGTCTTTGCAGCAAGGAGCTAAGGGAGATAAAGGGCAATCCGGGCAGAGCCCTCAGGAGCTTGGACAGGGCTGGGAAAGGGATACAGCTATAAATATCTGCAGCTGTGTAGGGTGGAGCTCAGCCAGGCCTTGCTGCCTGAGGCCTGCAGAAGACAGGGAGTGAGGGCGGGAGGTGCTGGGTGGAGCTCACATCTGGGTACCCCCACCCCCACCCACCAGGGCCGGGAAAAGGGTGGGAGTGGGTCAGCTTGGCCTCAACTGGAAGATGCTTTTGGTTGTACTCTGCCCAGTGATTTGACATCTGAAATGCCTCCATTGCATGCGTTTGCTGAACCTGGACCTGGTCCAGCGTTCAGGACAAAGCAGATGACAGCACAGCTAAGCTTTCAGGCTCAGGTTTCAGGTTTAGTTTCTATCATTTTCTTGAAAACAGCTTGGCTTGATTTGTACGGGGGTCAGGGGAGAGACTCCATTTTTGTTTAATTAGTGGGGGATGTGGGGGAGTCTTGAAGGAGTCATTCAGAGGGAGCCCGGGCAGAGATGCTGGGGTGACACAGCCTAGATCTAGCTGTCCCCTGGCCTGTGGCTGCTTCTGGGGCACCCATGCTGCCCTACATCACTTTGGTAGAAACTGAGAGTGTGTGCAAGTGACTGTGAGGAGGTTACCAGGGAAGTCAGAGTGCAGGAAAAGAATGAACTGTCCACTTCTGGAAGCCCCTCCTCTAGCTCACTGAGATGGGAAGACCTTTTGGGGGCAATAACACAAAGGAGCATTGCAGCTGCTCAGCCAAAGCCCTCTGAGGCCTGGGCCCTCAAAACCCGGGCTTCTAAGGTCTGCTGCCTCCACTGTGCAGCCAGCCAGGGCAGACCCAGCTGCATCCTGCACACATGGGCTAGCCAGCCTCCTCTTCCAGCAAGGGAGATTCCAGAAGCCTCACTTCAGCTCACAGACTGCTCCGCTGGGAAGAGGCCTCATCCCTCCCACCTGGAAAGCATGTTAGGACAGCCTCCCTCCATTCCAGAGCCTGGCAGAGGTGCAGCACAGTGGACACACTTCGCTGAGGGGAGCTGAGGCAGCCCCCATCAGGCTCCAGGCTGGAAAGGAAGGTCTTTCTCAGGCTAAAGTTCTCAGCCTGGTGTCTAGTCTCTCCCACCTGGGTCCCCAAGACCACCTTGGGTGGCCTGTGGCCTGCTGCTCTGACTCTGCACCTTCTCCTCCCAGCTGGCTGGCCCTTGAGAGCTGGGTGACACAAACGGCCCAGGGCTGGGGGTGGGGTGGGGGCCAGGCCTGAGTTACTGAGAGCAGAAGGGGTGAAACCCTCCATAGCCCACCCTGGAGCCATCCCAGGAGTGATGCTAGCTACCAAAGGGAAACCCTGTCCATAAGGCATCTTCTTCCCCCTTACTAAGGGGAGTAGAACAGCCATATAACGGGTTCATCTGGGTCAGCCCCCTTTACAGTTGAGGTCACTGAAGCTCAGACAGAGCCAGTGGCAGAGGAAGTCAAAAACCATTCTTCCTATAACTCTGAGCTGACTCAGTAAAGAACACAAAATGAGCCCAACTTCCAGAAAATCTTGGTGCACCATGTCATCATGACATAACTGTCCATCTGTATGTGGCTCCATGCTCTGGAGCCATCAAGAGCCCTGGGTTCAGATCCTAGCTCTATTACATCCTGGTTGTGTCCTTTGGCAAGTTCCCTAACATCTCTGGGCCTGAATTCCCTTGTCTAAAAATGGCAATAATAATTCTTAGTACCTCACAGGGTTATGAGAATTTGGGGAGGTAAATGTAAAGTGCTTAGCCGAGTACCTGGCAGGGTGTAGGTGTCACTAAATGTTAGTGAGGATGGTGGCGACAATGGCACCTGAAGCCCAGGATGGGGATGAACTCTCAGCTCATCCTGACAGTCTGATGGTCACCTGGGGCAACACCACCCAAGGAGACTGTGGGATGATGGAGGGTGGTGAGGGGGTAGGAGATGTGACACTCTGAAGTCAGATAATCTGGGACTAAGTCTACTCACCAGTGGTGGAATGTGTAACACCCCTGCCTGCCCCACAGGGAGTGGTGGGGACCTACTGGAGTGACATGGTACATGAACTTTGTAAAATTGGGAACCCCAAGTTTGAGGTGCTGTCACCTCCCTCATGACTTTGCAGAGATCCCAAGTGCCCGGAGCAGAGGGTCCCAAAATGCTGGGGGCAGGGGTATGCAAGGAATGTCACCAGGCAGGGGGAACCGGGAAGAACAGCTTCATCCCACTGGGTTATATATAACTGGGTTCTGCACAAGGTTTTTTGTTTCCTTTTTAAATTTTTCATAATGTGGAAGATCTCTTCTAAAAGGGATTAAGAACAAAAGCCCTAAACCTGTGCTGTCCAACACATAGCTCTGTATGGCTGTTAAGCTCTTGTATTGTGGCTAGTCCAAATTGGTAATGCTCTAAGTGTGAAATACACACCAGATACCAAACACTTAGTACAGGAATGTAAAATATCTCATTAATAATTTTTGTATTGATTGTATATTGAAATGATGTTTTGAGTACACTGAGTTAAAAAATATATTAAAACTGATTTCACCTGCTTCCTCTTAGTTTTTTAAAAATGCGGCTACTGGAAAATTTATTTTTATTGGACAGTGCTGTCCTATCACAACAGTGGCTACCAAGTACTGACTGCTTCACAAGCCAGGTCCTTTATGTACATTATTTCATGTAATACTTGCTGCAGTTCGATGAGGCCCATGATGTTTTTAAGTACATTTTACAGATGAGGTATGAGCCTTTGAGGGTTTACCAGAGTACCTGCAAGTTAAGGGGCAGGTGAACTATCGAGGTCAAACTGGAGCTCAGGCAGTCGGATTCGACTCCAGATCCCCTGCTTCATCACTCCCTCGGCAGCAAAACATTCTTTCGCACGCCACTTCCAAATCGGGCCCTTGCCCACTTTGCCCGCTTCACCCACCCTATCCCTCTGCCTGCCAGGCATTCTCTTCCCTCTTCCGGAAGGCCTTCCAGACTCCCTGATCCACCCCCTTTACAAAGCCCGCACCACACGGAGGTCTCAGCAGGTCAAAGGCATGTCCAATCTGGATCCCTGTAAACTGCTTCCTTGCTCAGGGCTACAACCGCCCAGAGCTAGGGACCTTCCTTCCCAAAGGCGCAGGCCAGCATACCTTCTCCCGCACCACGTCCCCCTGCTCCGGTGGGTGAGGTTCGGGGCGCAGGGAGCAGCTGCGTCATGGTCCCCTTCCCTCCGAGCCCTTCAGCCTGGCTTGCCGCGCCACCCCCCGACACGCCAGGAGACTCCGTATCCCATCTCAGAGCCCGGGGCAGTTGCTATTTCTGCTTGACGGAGTTAAGCCTGTCCAAATTAGAAGGTGATACTTCATCTCTAATTGGCAAGTTCAAAAGGCCCCTATCGCACTCGGCGGCCTCGGGAATGTGTAATTAAACAAGGTGATTTCTGACTCATTCCAGGTCCGGCCTGGCTCCCCGCGAGCGCCCGGCCTGCGGGCCGACGTGTTCTCCCTCCGCCCGCGCAGGGCTCTCCGCCCTGGCCCGGGCCTTCGCGCTGCCGCCGCCCGGCCCCCTCCCGGGCCCCAGGTGCTCAGGGGAGCGGCCGCCCAGCGCCGGCGCCAGCGATAAGATCCGGGCTGCGAACGCCACCCTCGGCCCTGAAGGACCCCTGCGGGAGCTGCGGCCCAGGCCAGGCCGAGCTCTCCCGGGCCGCGCGCCGGCTCCTCCCCCTCTCCCGGGCCGGGGTCCGCAGAGAAGGGGAGGGGGCTCGGGCCCAAGTCCCCCGCTTCTCCTTGGGCTGCCGGGCAGCCGCCCCGGGCCCCACCCGGCAGCCGGCCTCCGTGGGAAGGAGGGTGGTGGCAGGCTGACTGTGGCGCGCCCCTGGGCCGCCACCTTCCCTCCGGGCAGGAATGAGTTAACGTCTGCTCGGCCTGGGAACGCGGCGGGGGCCGGCGGCCCCAGGGCTCCGGCGCGACTCGCCTGCCTGGGCTCGGGCCGGGAAAGAGGAGGAAAGGGGCGCCGTGCAGATCAGGCCGTGTGGCCCCCTGGCTGGCCTGCAGAGGAGAGCGGCGGGCTGGCGCGGGGGCGCTGAGGCCCGGGGTCCGCCCCGGAAGGTGTCCCAAAGGACCCGCCGGGAGGGAGCCCTGTCCTGGCTGGGTCGGAAATGCCTTACTTTTGCCGCGACAGAGCCTCACCTCTACCCGCCACTACTCATCCAGAATCCCTTCCACCCTCCCTCCGGTGTTCCCCATCTCTGCAAAGCAGCCACTTTCTCCAGCGCCCGCTGAGATTTCTCACCATTGCAGCCAGCTCCAAATTGCTCCCTAATCCTGTGGATTTTTAACCTCAGAATTTTGTGTCTCTGCCTCTGAAGGGGCAGAGAAGGGCACCTTCTGGGTGCCAAGCACTGTGCTGGGGCCTTAATTTCATCCACAGAACATGACGTGTACAGAGTATCATGCCCATTTTTCAAAGGAGGGAATTCAGGCAGGGGAGATGAGTACTTGCCTCAGAGAACAGAGCGGGCCCTGGGCAGGGGAGTCGGTCTGACGCTAACGCTGCTTCTGCTGCCCTCACTCAACACCGTTGAGTGCTTTATAAAACAGGGCTGGCTGTGGCCCCGCTGCTCTACACGTCAAGCAGCCTTCCCCAAGCAAGGCCCCTTCTCACTTACCTGACTTGTCATCCCCACTCTCCAGCTACGGTAATACTCACTGGGGGTCTCTCATTTCCTCAACAGGATAGTCCGCTGGGTCCACACTTTGCTGTTCTTTACCCCATTGCTACTTGAGCAACTCTGCCTCTCTTGCATGACATAGAGAAGCTCCCTCTCTGCCCTCTTAGAATTAACTACCTTATTCTTTCCCAAACAAGTCATTAACTTCCTCACTTCATCAGTTTTGCCAAATGCAAAAATCGTTTGTGTGTACAATAATTTGAAGGGAAAGAGCAGCTTGGTTTCTACTGCAAGTGGAAAATCATTATTGCTTTCCACATTCAAAATGGCTATACAGAGAAATATGTTGAAAGTATAATGTGTTAAATGAAATATGTGTGCCCACCTAGATTCCTGTCTCTCCCATCCATGCAACTGGCTCCAGGGTTCCACTGTGGCACCCTGGTGATCCATTACCCCTGTGTGTCTGGCTCCCAGACAGCCCCTCCCCTCTTCATTCCCATGTACCCCCTCAACAGCATTCACTCCTTTATTTGTTTCTTCACTCACTACCTTTGCTGAGCATCTCCTCTGTGCCAGGCCTGAGTCAGGTGCTGAGGATACAGTGTAGAAAATCTGCCACAGCCCTGCCCTCCTGGGATTCAGAGTCAGAATCCAGTGGGAAGAAGGGGATTGATGTCAGCACTCAGGGCCTGGATGCCAGGAGCCCTTCTGTGAGCACATCCTATAGATCAGGGCACACAGGACCTTCTCCAGCCTAGGAATATACCTGCTAAAGAGCTCTTAGATTCATTGAGTAGGGACAGGCAGGGGAAGGTGGGGAGCAAGGCAGAATGTAAATTGCCTTTAGGCTCTGAGGAGCAGGCCCAACTTTGCCTAGGAAAGCAGGAGACATGAGTCTGAGCTCTCGTCCCTGCAAGGGGGCCCCAGGCAGTGATGAGAATGGGGACCAGACAGCCAGTGAGCTCAGCCACGGTCAGGCCCTGCAATGACCATTCTGCTCCCTGTCACGTATGCTCTCCATGCCTCCAGTTATCCTGCCTCAGCTGAGGAAATCAAAGACCTGTCAGGCTGAGTAGCTAGCTTGCCCAGTGTCACACTGTGATGCAGTAGGTCTGTTCAAAGTTATTTGAAATTTTTTTATAACTCATTTTTGTTATAGCTGCATGTCCTCCAGCTTGAGCCAAACCTAGACTCCTGGAGAAACAAACTCCTCCCCTCTAAACCCTCTCTTCCCTCATCTTGAGCCTGGAAATCCCCAGCCAAGAACCTCCTGTTCCTAAGAGCTGTGAGTCTCTAACCCTGCCTGACATTGCCCACCTGTCTCCCCAGGGCCAGAAGCAGTCTCCATGGGATTCTGGCCCAGAATTAGGGGAAGGAGGGCTGAGCCTCATTACTAGAGCCTTGCTGACCACCATCCTACTGTGGACATGGCCTTGGATCCAACTTGTGGAGCCTATACACTGCCTGACAGCCTTCCATACCTCTTCTGCCTCTCACCTGGCTGGTAGACAGAAGGCCGGATGCTGGCGGTGGTGACAACCCGGGGCTTGGGTGCAGGGGCAGCTGAGGCCTCACAGTATGTGTGGGCAACGGGTGCTGGAGAGGTTGCTGCTGCGGGCCTGGAGGCAGAAGCCTGGGGCCTAGAATCAAGGAGGCAAGAGTTAGAAGCCAGAAGGACAGCCCCACCCAGGCCCTGGGGCCTGCAGCCCTGGCAGGTTGGCTCCCTATATTCAGGAGCCTCTGAGAGGAGGAAGCCTGAGAGAGGTGATCCTGGGGAGCTGCCAGAGCAGTAAAGGAAAGACCATGAGGGTCTTGGAGAGAGGAAGCTCCTCCTTGGGTGCTGAGTCTTTGTGAGTTTGATTAGAGCAGCAGAGACACCTTGAGAAAAAAAGTCCATTGCTGGTGCTGCTACCTTAGAAGAGAGCAGGGGAAGCCACCAGCTGAACAGGAAGACCCATGGAGAACCCTCCACCCCCATGGGGAGAGACTGCCGGGGCTGGGGCTGGCACGGGCAGGGGCAGGAGAGAGGAGAGAGACAGAGGTGGCCAGAGCTACCCCACTCCCTCAACCTTCAGACCTTCTGGGCACCCCAGTCTCAGCCCACCGGGCCTCCCACTCCTCCTCCTCCTTTCTACTGTTGCTGGAGGAAACAGTAGGTTTCTGGGTGAGAGTGCTCCAGGAAGTACTCATGGGAAGCCAGGGGACAGGCAAACACACACACACACACACACACACACACACACACACACACACACACACACACACACACACACACACACACACACACAGGCTTCTCTTGCCTTCTTCCTACTGGATCAGCTGCCAAGAGGCCTAAGGCAGCCTGTTCCCACTTGTGACCCAGGGACCATGGGACCAAAGAGATGGTGAAAAAAGAGTCCCAGTTCATTGCCCTCAGGAAATGCTGTCTTTAGCCTCTCCTCTTGGAGAGTTAAAGGCTCCAAGAACTCCTGGAGTTAAGCAGCCTGTTTAACTCCGTCTGATCTAATGTTTTCTAGTTTGTCTGTGAAACCCTCTCTGCCCAGTTTTCTTTTTCAATTAAAAACTAATGAACATTTTACTTTTCTAAGAATGAGATGAACAGGTCCCTGGTTTCTCTCTGCACCTTTCACATCCCAGCAGGGACCAGCTGACCACACCAAGGGCAAATGGGCTATGGATGGGGGTGCTGGAGCAGCCAGCCCCTGGAAATAAGGTGTCCCTCAGCCATGGCTTCCTGCCACCCTTCCACCTGTTCCGCACGGGCCCAGGGCCTGCACACCTGTGCTGGTCAGAGTCGTAGGCTGACGGAGTACCTTCCTCCTTGGGACCCTAGGAGGAGGCAGCCCTGAGCTAAAAAGCCACTGCCAAGCTCCTGAGTAGATCCAGAAGGGTGTGCAGGACTGCCCCAGACAGGTTGGAGGTAGAATGAGCCTCAGACAGAAAGTCTCCCAGACCTGGAGGTTGCCCTGCCAGGTTGCCACATTTCTGGTTGAGTGAGGCCATTGTCTCCCCTCCCTGGGCTGCCTGCCCTTCTCTGATAAACCCCAGAGGAGTGGGGCCTAAATGGAAAGGAAGAGACAGTGTCCAAGGGGTGCCCAGCTTCCACTGTGGTGGGAGACAGCCAAGGGTAGAAGGCCCCATCTTAGCTAGACTCTCCCACCAGTGAAAGATGCTTCCCAACATCCCAGGAGCTATGGTCCTGTGTTAGGGATTAGTGTTGATGGAGGAAGTGGAGGCTTAAGACATCCAGTAAGAATTCTGAGGCCATGCACCAATGAAAGGCTGGGGTGTCCATTTGCCTCCCCTGACTCCCCCTAGCTCCATCCCAGCCCCTGTGCAAGAAGGGGAGGTAACTGGGCCCAGAATGTGGTCCTCTGCTCCCTTCTGCAGCAGCCCAATCGAAGTAGCCCCTCCAGGTCCCTCTCTGACCTCCACCTGGGCCTCATCTCTCTTTGCAAGACAAAGGAAGGAAGGGTTTGCCCTGCTGAGGGAGTCCCAAGGGCCCCAGGACACTGAGGCCTGGAGCATGGTGCTAGTGCCTACTTTTGAGCAGAGCGCCAGTGTACAGAGCTCCCCGCCCAAACTGGGAGGCATCTTGCCACTCAACAACAGGAACATTTCTACCCTCCTACAGTTTCTTCTTAGTGCCCTTATCTGAAGAGATTCTGGTGGGCAGAGAGGAAGCATCTTGTTAAGTAACCCCCAGGAAGCTGGGATAAAACAAGCCCTGGGGGCCCAGGTTGGGCTTCCCCTGGAGGTTTGGGTTGGGCTGGAGAAATCCTGCATGCAGCACCACCTGGGTCATTGTGAAGCCCGGGGGTCGGGGGCCCAGCACACAGGCCTGCCCGCCACTCTGCTCACTCTTTGTCCTGTCTCAGGCGAACCAGGCACATGTAAATCCTGACCCAGAGAGGCATGTCTTTCCCAGCAAAACACTGAGAGCTGTCTCTGACCCCAACACCATCTGACAATTCCATGCAGTCCAGAAAGAGCTGGGCCCGCCCAGCCTGTTGCACTGCTTGGCTGTTCCAGAATGACCCATTCAGCCTGCCCCTTTGCCTTCCTGTACCTCCCTGTACTCCTTTCAATGCCCCCCTCCTTTGCTGGGTATCCAGGAGGTCGGACTGGAATGCAGTAACTCACAATACTCCAGGGCATTTTATGTGCTAGGTGTTTTGCATATACCTTTTCTATCCCGACCCTAAACAGTAGACTTTTAGATAAACATCTTAGCAGATTAGGAAACTGATGTTGGGAGAAGCTAAGTCACTTTCTGAAGGTTACAGATAGTAAATGGTGGAGCAGAGATTTAAATTCCCGTACACCAGGTGCTTCTGGCATAGCATGTTTCTCCATCAAGAGAAGAGAGGGTACAGGACGAGAGCAAAGTTAACTAAATATCTGACCAAATCTGACCTGCCCTCTGTGCCCAGGTCAATGTTATCTCTTCTGCAGAGCCTTCCTTGTCTTCCCTGGGCAAAAGGGATAACTTTCATTCTCCCTGATCCCAGTCTCAAGAACACACTTGCCACGCAGTCTCTACTGAGTTACTGAGTGTGTGTGTGTGTGTGTGTGTGTATGTGTGTGACTTTTACCTCTCTCAGCACATGTGCCCCTGATCTCTAACTCTGTCCTCAGCCACACACAGTGCGCTCCCCTGAAACACACTTGCCCTTGTGCTCGCTCTCAGCACCAAGCAGTGCTAGGCTTGGTTTCCCCAGAGCCCTGGGGTCCTAACCACCTTGGATGAGACTTCCTGAGGGCCAGACACAGGTGCTGACAGATGGCCCAGGCGAGGCCTTTCCCGGGGTCAGGACCGGCACCTGCAGGCCAGTTACCTTGGACTGTCCGCAGGGCTTGAGGCAGGGGCTGCAGCAGAGGTGGCGGCACAGGCAGTGGCTGCGATCAGGGGTGGCGAGGCTGCGCAGGGAGAGGCAGCAGTGGGCGGCTGGGCAGAAGCGGGCAGCAGCGGGGTGGCAGCCTGGCTGGTGCACACTGGAGCATGCTCAATAGGGGTGCTGATGAGGCGGACCGAGAAAGACAACAAGTCAAGGGGGCCACTCCACATGGGGGCGGTGGCCACAGCAGAGGCAGGCTGGGTGGAAGGCACTATCCATACTGTAAACAGAGCAGGATCTTCCAGAAGGCGTGACCCCAGGCTCAGGAAAAGAGACCTCCTAGCACTCCAAGAGGGAAGGGTTCAGACCATAGAGAGGATCACAGCAATATTTCAAGCCTGGCAAGATTCCCTCCCACCCCCGCCCCACCATTTTTGTGTATTCCTAATTTTTCTTTCTCAGTATGTATTATAAGAACAGTGTGGTAGAAAAGTTGATTATCAGTCAAGGTTCCTCCCCTATCCTGTTTTCCTTTCGCTTTTGCCCTTTTCCATTTATCCAGAGGCTTGCACTGCCTTTGAGAAGGGGTGATAACAATGAAAAAAACAGAGGTAAGATATTTGAATGTCATGGGCTTAGGCTCTAGAGTGGTGAGAGCCTGGCTTTTGGCTGCAAAGGACTCAGGGTGCTGACAATACATTTGATCTACCATGCCAGACAGAACAAGGGGATCTGAGCCAGCAAGGGAACAACGTAGCATGGGGGATTCAAGAATAGGGGTAGCTGCACCCCTTTTCTGGGTTAACTCTGGGGAAGTAGCAGGACCCCTGGGTCCCCATACCCATAGTGAAGGGACAGGCAGACCTGAAACAGAATCCTGAACTCCCATCATGTGGCCTGGGTGCTGTAGAGGGTTTCCCACACACCCAGGAGTGACACGGACATGGCTCTGAGTACCTACTCATCTGAAAGGCCCTGTAATTGTGAACCAGAGAAGTGACTGCTCTGCCAGTGTGAACCAGTGTGACCAGGTGGGATGGGGATATCCCAGCAGATGCCAGCACACGTGGACCATGACCAAAAACCAGGTTCCCATGTGCCCCACCCCACCCCTTCTGGCACTCTCTAAGGGCCTCTTCCCCCTACAAGAGAAGAGCATCAGAGCCTGAGGGATGGGATTAGATTAGTGCCACCTGCAAAATAGGGCAAAGAATACAAATTAAATTATAGGAAAGCAAATAAATGCACATTCTTTGCTTATTTGGGTCATTGGACTAAGATTTGTACTTGCTACAACAGCAGCAGGATAAATGACTTCCCTGTCTAAATAAATGTAAGTCATTTGTCATTTATTGACCTCTTATAGACAATGTGCCAGGCATGTGTCTTTAATTCCTCACACAACCTCTGAGGTGGGTATTATTGACTCTACTAATAATGAGAGAATGGAGACTGAGGGAATCCAAGTGCTCAAGCTCCTAGAACATATCAGTAGTGACAGCAGGGTCTGACTGTGGTGCATTTGGATTTGAAGCCTTACCTACTACCTCAAGTGGTGGAAGGAAGAAACTTCTGGAGGGAGAAAGAAACTTCTTGTGATTAGTCCAAGTAGAACCTTTCCCCAACAAAAAGCAGTATTCTTCGGAAGAATTAGAATAATAATCTCCCTCTGAGTGCTTACCATATGGCAGGCTTTGTATTACATGGCTATATAAGTATTACTCCATTACTGCATTTGGTCTTTTCAACCTCCTGGGCTGTTGCTATCATGATCTCATTTTAGAGATGAGGAACCTGAGGTCCAGAGAGACTGAATCTCTGCTAAAACATCACACAGCTGCCAAGTGACAGAAAGGTGCGAAGGTAATCACTATACCTCTTCTCAGACTTTAATATGCACATGAAGTTGCCTGGGAATCTTGTTAAAAATGCAGCTTCTGGTTCAGTAATAGGTCTGGGGCTGAGAGTCTACATTTCTAAGCTCCCAGATGATATGGATGCTGCTTGTCTGTGGACCCACTTTGAATAGCAAGGCCACTCAGGTCTGAGTAGCAAAACTACAGAGGTCTGTCCCCGATAGGAATGCACATGGACCATGAACTGTTTACCAAAGCATTGCCAAATTGCTGTCCTCCATCCAGCAAGGGTGTGTGGTAGAGAAAGGCATGAAAGTGTGAGAGGGTTGGGGAAGAAGAGAGCGGAGATGTGGCAAGGTTGTGAGTTGACTGCCCCATGGGAGGGAGCACCATTCTTCTCTGTGACTGTGTGGGGAACATCCAGGATGGACAAGGGCAGTGGCCATATCCTGTCCAGCTCTTTCCCAGCTTAGTGGATCAGAGAGGAGGCCTCGGGCAGCCCAGCTCTCTGGCCTGCAGCAGCACCCTGCCACGGCCCTTCCATGAGGCTGCTCACCCACCTTCTATGAAAGAACCTGGCTTCTAGAAGCCATACCTACCGAGCAGCTGCCTCAGACAAGCAGCTGCAGGCCCTGAAGCCATACTGACAAGCTGGCTACTCAGACCCTCCTCTTGGCATGGGCAGGAGTAGCCTGGAAGACCCAGGCTGGCACAGGACACAAGGTTTCCTTTGCAATTCTCCCTGACCCTGTCTTCCATGGGCTTCTAGGAATTGAGGACACTGCTCAGGACACTGCCCCAGAAAACATCTGGGCTGGGGACAGTATTCTGCAGGGCAAATAGGAAGCTGGCTGTGCCTGTCTCCTTTGCTCCAATCCTGTCAGACCAGCTTACCTGGTGCTCTCCCAGGCAGTGCTCCAAATGTACCCTGGGTTCTGGGGGGTCAGGTTGGAGCAGGACCTAGGCCCTAGGAAAATTCATGGTCAACTGCAGTGCCAGGACAAAGGACACACATGTGAGCCTGCTGCTTGGGGTTCTTGCTGAGTGGCCTCCTACTGGGGACCACTGCAGACACCAAGCAGCCAGGGCCTAGGGGAGGTGGGCGTGGTGTTGGATGGCATCCTGGAGGGTCTTGTGTTCTTGTCCAGTCAGTTCCTGCCTGAAGTCCCATGAGCCCCCAGAAAGCCCAAGAAGAGGTACCAGAGAGCAAGCGCTGCAGGGAAGGTACTGGCTTCAGTCCTAAAGACAGTGCTCATGAGATCACCCAGCCTGGTCTTGGATATAGCTGCCATAAAGCACCTCAAACACCTAAATAAAAATTAAACCAAACTCCCTATATTCAAAAGCTCACAGCTGCATGGGGAGGATGTGGCCAGAGGCAAAACAGCCTCTGACAGCCTGGCTACTGTCCCCTTTCAGCCATCTCTTCCCTCAACCCAGCTGCCATCAGGGGGAACGTGCCAACCCTTTACCCCTGCTCTGTGGCAGTGGCCCTGGGTGGAGGGAATGGCAGGGCTTGGTGGATGGCAATGTTGTTACATATGCAGAGGGTGGGGGTGGTACTGGTGGTGATGCTGCGTTATGGGGTGGTCACTGGGCTCAGGCTAGAATCACTGGTGATGGTTGGAGGTGTTATGATTGATCACGCTGGGGGATGGTCACCATTATTGGGGTGATGATACTATTTTTATTGGTTGAGAGAATGGAATATGAAGATCTTTGTTAACTGGGTGATGACAGGACACCAGTCAGGTGACAGGTCTTAAAATTGTCCAGCTGCCGCCACCTAGCTGGCATTCCATCTTGTAGCCTGGTGACTGTTGTTGGGGGCAGCACTGACTGCGTCATTGCTGCACTGCACACTTCCAGATGCCCTGCTGACATCACTGTCTATGCAGAGGACAAACTCGAGAATGGTGTGCAGCGATCCCCAAGACTACAGAGTGAGTGATGTCCTGCAAGCGCTGCTGGTTGCACACTGCCTTCGGAGCACAAAGTACCCTCGCCTGGCATTCCAGCTCTGCACTACTAACCACAACATCTGCCTTCCCTCCATCCCAGCCAAACTGATCCACTTGGGATTCTGAGACCCCCTTTCTTCTCACCAGCACCTCTGCTCCTTCTGCTTAAGGTACCTGTCCAGTCTTCCCTAACTGCACATGCCCCCATCTTTACTGTCCTTGAAAATCAAACACACAGACTCCTTCTTCCAGGAAGCTGTCCCTGATTCTCCAGTCAGAGCACTGCATGTCTCTGGACCTCATATGGTCAGCCTCGCACCATGGTCACTCACAGCCACATCAGCCCTTTCTGATTCCTTTGACACCCCCAGCAGCCAGGCATGGTGCCCTGACTAATGCCCATAGACATAGAATGCTGAATGAGGACATCTCTCCTGTTTACTCCAGAGGGCTTTATGTGGACCCTTGCACTGGGGCCATCCAAGGTGCTGTGTTTGGGGGCCTGGGGTCACTGGAAAAGGCAGGCTGCAAAGCAAACAAGAACCTTCCAGGGCTTCAAGAGGACTACAACAGTTCAGGGGCTGGGGCCAGGAGGCTGCAAGGCCACCCACCAACTCTGATTAATTGGCTCAGTTCCCCTGCCAGTGTTAGGACATCCACTGTCTAGGTAGCAGCCCCTGGCCCCACCACCTACCCTTGGAACTTGCAAATCCTCAATAAAAGGTCAGCCAAATATGGTTGTGTTCCACGATGCCTGGATGTAGGCGGGAGCACATACACTCACCCTCCCCTGTTGGTCCTCCAGCCAGCCTGCCTGCCCCACCAGTCCCTGGCCTTGGCCCTGGAGTCATGCTGCAAGAGGTCGGAAGAGATGGGAAGCCAAGGTAGAACAGGTGAGTAGGGGACTTTGGGGGTGCACCACAGGGTAGTGGGCAAGATAGAGCAATCTCCCTGGCCAGTCCTTCAGACAGGATTGCCAAGGTCGCTGGAGGCAGAAAGAAAACCTATACCCAAGCAGTGGGAGTGGGAGCAAGGCTCTGGCCTGGTTCAGCTGCAGGGGAAGCCCTGAGAGATGGCCTTGGCATCTGCCTTTATTTGCTAAATGCCATCGCTCTCATGTTCTCAGCCTGTGGTTCCCAAAATCTGATGGGCAGACAGGTGGGTGGGGAGGACATGAGCCTGCCAGCATGGTCCTTCCTAAATGCCTAGGGCTGGACAAGGCCCCAGGTGGTTGGAGACTGACGACAAGGGCTGGGGAGTCTTTCTGCCCTTCTTGCTGCCTCAGCAAGACTATACCAGGCCCATCTTCTACTTCTCTCCCCTGAGCCATGGCCATGTCCCACCAAGGAACCCAGCAGTTTCCCTGTGAACTGCTCTTTAGGCCAGGCATGTCTGCCCAAGCCCCTTTTCTCACCTGCTGGACCAGGACTGAGCATGAGCAGCACCTTCTTGGAGAAAGGTTTGCAGAATGCTGGCGGGGTGGGGTGATTTCTGATGGGAAGGGATGGATGGTTTGGCTGAGTGGTTGTGATTGGTTTGGCAGGAGAGGCAGGGGGCATCTGGGTACCCCCCCCATTATACACTGCCCCTTGGGAGGCTATAGCTCCCCACCAAGTCTCAGCACCCACCCCCACCCACCATTCACCCTGCCTGAGCTCTACAGCCTGGGTGGGGCCCTTGAAGCAAGAAATTGACAGCAGCTGAGCTGCCCCAGGTCCCAGGTCCCAGCCCCAGAGGGCACTGCCCCTGCCCCTTCCCTGGTGGCGCCTGTCCTCTCCCCATCTCAGACATGCCCCTCTTGGGCGGTACACACACAAGCACAGCATGACTGGGCTGGTTTGGTTCATTTCAAATCCTCTTTATTTCAGAACAAGCATGCTTATATGTACAGAAGAGAGAACTAGGGAGCCAACACACAGCACAGAGAGGAGAGCACATGCCCCAGTCTCACCACAGCCAGGAGGGGCCTCTGCCTTATCTACCCTGGTGATTCCTCCTCCTCTGCAGAGCCCTGCTCCAGGTTGCCCAGGCTCCAGAGGGTGACAAGGGAGCAAGTGGGGTCAGGGAGTTGGCCTCTCCCCAGGACCCTGATCTACAGGCAACTGGGTCCAGGATAGCACTAGGCCAGGCTGCCTCTCCAAGGAACTGAGGTTGGTGGGAAATTGACCAGTGGCACTTTCTGTTTCCCTTGGTTCTGGGGTGTTATGCTAGCAAACCTTGTCATGTCTTCTCTGACCTATGGCTAAGGCCCTGGGCAGGGGAGCAGAGGCTCAGGCTATTTGGGGGCTGGTGAGGGTTGCAGTGAGGTGGGGTAGAGTATACGCAGAGCTGCGTGGGGCTGGGCCTCAGCTGTCAGCTCTGGGGCAGGCAGAGCAGAGCGACTGCAGCTGACTATCAAAGAGCCCCCAGCACAGCTTTACATTCTCAAGCATCATCGTGGAGCTCACATGCCAGATCTGTGGGCAGGGGAAGGAGGTAGGGGCGCCAGCCTGAGAGGAGTGGGGGGATTCCTGATAGACTTTTAGCTTTTAACATTAAGGATTTGGGCAGAAAGGCCATGATGCCATTTGCGCAATTTGGCAAAACGTGGGCTGTTACGTTCCGTTTCAAACCTTTCCCTGTGGCACAGAGAGAGAGAGAGACAGAGTGACAGAGAGAAGAGAAGAAGAAAGAAAGGGGTTAGGGGATATGACTGCCATTCCCCTGTCAGATAGCTGGGCAGAGGGCATGGGAGGGAGAAATTTGACTTGGAAAGGCTTGCCATCCATGGAGTATTGCCCAGGGGGTCAGGCCTAGTTTGGAGCAAGACCAGAGTCCCAAGGACCAGGATGGAGGAACTGGAGTCCCTGACTTGTGTGTGTGTTGGAGGGGATAGAAAAGGGGCCTGGCTAGTGGGCCTGAGGGCTGGTTGGGCAAAGAGGGGGTCTCTGGGTTCTCCCTGGCCCCTATGGTTAGGGATGAGCAGGGCTGCTTTGGCTGTGGGCTCTCAGGACTGAACCGAATAGGCAGGTGGGTCTAGCATGGTCTCTGTCCCCAAGCTGGGCATCAAGATGGAGGAATGCCTGTTCCTGTGATGAGGCTTTGGTGAGCAAACCTGCCACCTCCCTGTGCTGCCCTGGCCTCTGCCAAGCCTTCTCTGTTCCCAGAGAGTAGCCTTCAAATACCACCAAGTGCCCAGCCCACCAACACAGCCAGGCACGCATGTGCACACACACACACCCATGGGGCCACCAGCACACATACAGAGGGCCCAGACCACCCGCCACTTCCTACCAGCAGGGCCTCTGGGCCTCAGCCCACAGCTTGCTGAGCCAAGGGCATAGGACAAAGCAGACAAGGAATAGCCAGAAACAGAAATGGAAGAGAGGGTGTGCCTGGGACAGACCAGTGCCACAGATGCCAAAATCCTAGACCCTCCAAGATGCAGGGGCCTCTAATATCCTCCAGACCAGAGGGGCAACTTGGTGACCCAGGGGCCATATCTAGACACAAACGTGGTTTGTTTAACCTGGACTGTTTAAAAATTCCTTTAAAAAATTAATTGCTACATCCAGACCATAGACTACTACTCAGCAATAAAAAGAATGAACCACTGGTACGCTCAACAACTGGGATTAGTCCCCAGAGAATTAGGCTGACTGAGAAAAGCCAGTTCCATAAGGTCACAGGCTGTCTGGTCCCATTCAGACAGCATTCTTGAAATGACAGAATTATGGAACTGGAGAGCAGATAATCGATGAGCGATCGTCACAGGTTAAGGAGAGGGTATGAGCAGCAGGGAGGTGGGCGTTGCTATAAAGGGCAACACGGGAAACCTGGAGGTGAAGGAATATTCTGTATTTGTATCAGTGTCAACATCCTGGTTGTGATATTATACTGTAGTTTGGTAAAACATTACCATTGAGGGCAAAGGGTACATAGGATCTCTCTATGTTATTTCTTACAGCTGCATGCCAACCTTCAATGCCCTCAAAATAAATACTTTAATAAATGAATTGCCAGCATGTAAAAATCAGGAAGATCAGATTTAAGTCTTTGAAAATCACAGGAGGGGCAGTGCTGGTCTTACATTTCTGCGTGGCAACAGTCCCATGTCCCCACATTCACACTCAGCCACCTTCCCACATCAGCATTACCTGCAGACACCCCGGTACACCTTGAGTCCTGCTTATTGGGTCTGTGTAAGATTCTGTTTGACAAAAGGGGCCCACTGCTTCTAACACATCTGAAAACCACTTGTTGAGTCCAAACTTTCCTCATAGCAAGAGGAAGCCAAGGCCCAGAGACATCATGTGAACAACCTAAAGCCACGTGGGAACTTAGCAGCAGAACCATGATCTGCTACCCGCCTCTCTGAGGCTGGAGAGAAGGGGCTGAGACAGCTAGGACAGAGGCCCGGCGGCAGGGTCCACACAGCCCCGCTGACAGCACCATGGGCAACACCCACTGACCACCCCACAGAGACCACCCAGGACACAGATGGCCAGTGTGCCAAGCAAGTCCAACAGTCATCAGTGTTCGGTAACAAGGTCACAGGGATGGTTCTGGAGAGCTGGAGACTAGAGAAACAGCTCTACTTGCAGCTGTTCGGAAATTCAGTTAGCCAAAGAGAGGAGCAAGGAGGGGAAGGAAAAAGAGAGAGGGGCAGAAGAGAAAGGAAAGGAGGTCCTGGGCCACAAGGGCTGCTCAGAGACACCCAGGGCATCCTGGCCTCTCCAGTTGTGGTTTTTAAATTGGCAGAACACCAAGGACGAAAAATCCACAAAATGCAGGTAACTTTTGTTACTGACAGCTGTCCACTGTCTCCTTATGAGAAAGGGCCCTGAGCCATGCTGGCACCGTGAGAGACAGCCAAGCAAGCTGCAACAGAGCTGGACATGCCCAGGGGGTCTGCAGGGGGGAGTAGGGAGGAACTAGTGAGTCCCCGTGCTCTGTTGGAGGCAGGGGTGAGGAGAGGAAGAAAACCTTGGCTGGCTGTACAATGGAGAAGCAACTTTGGCCCTCTACCAAATTTTGGGTAAAGACTAGATGGCTTACTGGACCATTTGTGGGCTGGCTTCAAAGAGGGGGGTAGGACAAACTTGAAAATGGCATATAGGAGCAATAGAGCACAGGAGCAGGGGGAGCTGACAGTTCAGTCACACTTAAAATAGCCAGAGACTAACTTTTGAGCTAAATCACACACCATCTCAGTTCAAGCTCCTAACAGACACATTACAGGTACAATGTGTTAAGAAAACATTTCTTAACACAAAGGTTCAGAACTGTTTCTGGAACTGCAAGCCATCATTAGCAGGCCTGGGAAGACCACACTAGGTTTCAACGTCCCAGCCAAAAAGTGGGAGCATCTTGGATTGGCGAAAATGTAGGTTCAAAATGAAATCCACATAAACTCTGAGCTGTCCCCAGAGCCCCACTCCCCATACAGTCTTGTGGCTGCTGCGCACTGGTCAGCAAGGACAGAAAGCCAGCCCAGGGTGGAAAAGCACCTCTGAGCCCCAGCTCCTTACACAGAAGCCATGACAAGATGCGCTAGCCCAAGCTCGGCTCTCCCAGGAAGAGCATGCAGATGATACATTTTACCCCCAGAAGTGTAAACACGATCCCACTGGGCCCCACGCCTCACCATGGAGGGCCCTAGTGGGTTCCAGTGGGTTCCAGGGCAATGCACCCTCCTCATGCCCAGGGCTTGTCCTTCCTTTCAGCAGCTGCTGTGCTTCTAGGGATTAATGGAACTAGTACCTCAATGTAAGTCTGGAGAGCTAAGTCCAGGGGTCAGGGGCCATGCCCAGCATAGCCCTCTGCATGCCTGCTTCCCAGTGCCCAGGCTCCAGACTCACAGGGAACAGGCCTAGAGACACACATGCAGGCAGGGCAGCTGGCCCAGTGCCCTCACAGGGAGAGATGCCCGCATTCTTAACAGCCCAGCAAAGGCCAAAGCAGCCCTGCCCCCTGCCCAGGGACAGAGCTAGGAGAGCCCAGATTCCTCACTCCTGCAGCCTGGGTCCAGGGGATAAAGACTCAACTCCAGGCACCCGCCTCACTGACCTGGGATGAAGGCCCCAAACCAGCATCAGTTGGAGCCCTTCAGGGGCCAGGAATTTCCAAATACATGAATTTGAGAGGTTCCTTCCATGAGTCATGGGACCTGGGGGCTGCCAGGGAGGGATGGGGTTAGGAGGGGCAAGGCTGTGGAGCCCAAGTCCAGGCGCTTACCTTGACCTTTGCAAAGCTTCTTCGTCAGGGTCTTGCACTGTGGGTAGAAAGTTGCTGGTCAGGAGGAATCACAGGGAGCATAAGGAAGAAAAGCCACTGGAGCTCTAGGCATTGAGTTCCACAGATAGAATGGTTACTGCCCCCCAGCCAGTGGCAGGGAAAGGCTGTGTGCTGGGCAGGGAGCATGGGGAAAAAGAGGACATGAGAGGAAATGGTGCAGTTGGGACGGAGTAGTCAGAGGTGTGGCCTGGTGGGGGTCCTCTCATCCCAGCTCTGGCATCATTTTGCCTGCAGGGAGCATGGCAAGCCTGTTGCCCACTGTGGAGTCAGGTAACAGAGCAGAGGGCTAGTGTCATCTGCATCAAGGTCAGCTCATCTTCAAGGGGGGTGGGGCTTAACTCCCTGGCCTCTGTGGGCCTTAGGTGGAGTAGGGCCCTCTGGCTCCTCCGCATCTCCAATTCCTGGCCCTCCCCCAGCCCTCACTTACTGTATTCTGTCCCCGTCATCTGGGCCAGAATGCGGAAGGAGCGGGACTGCAGGTTGGAGGAGCGGCGGGCCCACTCATCAGCCTCGTCTTCAGGCTTGTTCTGGTTCTTGATCACGGCCTGATACACGGGAGAGGCACTATCCACAGTGAGATCTTTAACAGGAAGGCTCCTACAATGCAGAAGGAGGCCGTGGGCGAGCGCCAGGCTGGAACCAGCTCCTGTCCTCCCCACTCCCCTTGCACCCCCACACCCTGAACGCCCGTTGTTGGCCCCACTTGTCTGAACCCATCATGCCCTTCGCCCACTGCCATCTGACAGCCTGGGACAAGGCCTGGGTGCTCAGTGCTCAGGGTGGTCACGGAGGGTCAGGAGGCTCAGATCCCTCCTGCCAACCCTGCCCCCAATGCTAACTCCAGGTACAGGCTGAAGACACCCTACCCCCCAACCCCTCTTTCAAGGAGGAGGCAACAAAGGTCTTCTTGAAGTGATTTCAACCTCTCTGAGCAGGCCCTGGGTTTGGTGCTGGGTGAGGACCGTTCGTTCAGAGGACTCAGAGATTTCCTTAGGGCCAGTCCCTTGTCCTCGTCACACCTTTGGGTCCAAACAGGGAACCACTGACACCATAACTTCCCTGGAGAGGACTGGGAGCCTCCACTCAGCAAAACCAGGGAGCTCGGTAGGGAGGTGGTGTAAGAAACAAGGCACCCAGGCCTGTGTGGCCCCACATTGCCAGCAGACTGTGGGATTTCTGCCTGGGGGAGCTGGCAGTGAAGGAGGGTCACTAGTCCTCTGCCCCAGGACAGCCTTTAAGGGGGGCCTGGCGACCTTCCCTTAGACTCCCAGGGCCTGGCACACAGTAGGTACTCAAAACTTAGTTGATTGAACAAATCCTAGATGAGAGACAGAATGAGCCCCAGAGCCCTTGGGTCCAGGGCCTCCCAGCCCAGGTCAGATACACAGGGCAGGATATGGCAAAAGCTTTACGGGTGCCCACTCACCCCGGCCAGCAAGGGCTGGAGGATCCGGAGTCAGGGTGGACTGAAGTGGAGCTCACAGCAATAACAGCATGCCTCCCCAGCCTATGGCCCAGAGGCACAGCCCTTTTCTCTTACAGGTGCTGAAGCTGAGGCCCAGTGAGGCCAGTCCTCTGGCTCTAGGTTACAGTACATAGGGGCCCCACTGAGTCAGAACCCAAGCTTCCCAACTCCCACCTCAGTGTCCTTTCCATCAGATCCTCTGTAGTGACAAAGGCTCGGGAAGGCCACTTTTGCCCACTGGGCTGTACATACCCCAAATGCTCACACCTGGAGACAGAGCCTAGCCCAGACACTCATCCTACCCAGCCTCCCCTGGCCTGTGGCTATGGCTGCCTCTACCTGCCTCCCAGTGCCCATGTCTTCTACCCTCTCTGGAAGGAGCTAGATGGAAGCGTTGGCCTACACTCTCAAGATTGGTAGTCTCTCAAGTTTGGTCCCCAGTATCTGGTTCAGGGTGGACCACAAGAGCAGAGGTGGAGAAAAGTGTTGAAGGATGACCAAGGCCAGGCAGAGTGGCCCCAAATTCCCTGAGGGCTCTGCCCAGGCCCAGAGAGCTGCAGTCACTGGCAGACTGCCTTTGGGATCAAATGGAGAAGGCTACAGAGCCCTCTAAGTCCAGGCAGGGAGGATCCTGGACTGTCTAGGGAGCAGAGCACAGACTGGGATCTCACTGGGAAGGCCATTTCTGGCATAGGAAGGGGTCCCAAGGATTCCCAAGGCAGAGACTCGGCCTGCTGTCTTTGGGTGAGATGAGCAATCAAACGGCACAACCAGACCTCCCGGGTCTGCTAGGAAGAGAGGGAAGCAGGAGGTGTGGATTGTGCCATGGGAAGTGGAGGTGTAAACCCAAGCCCAGGCCCTGCCCTTGAGCCTGCCTACATGGAGCTTTGGGGTCAAGAAAGCGGATGGAAGGCGTCTGCAGCCATTTCCCTGGAACATGCCCTTGAGGTGATGCCCTGTTCCTCTGCAGCTCCAAGGGCTCAACAAAGCTTCCAGAAGTCCCTTGGGATTCACACTGTTGGCTTCACTTCCCACAATATCTTGCAAAGACAAGGGATGTGGAGACTGGGAGTCAGATGCAGGAAATGTTGTGCTTTTGGAGATTCTGGGGCTCCAGGAGAATATACATATACAGAGAGGATGGAACAGACCATGCAGTCCTGAGACCCTGGGTCTGAGGCTGCCCTCTGGAGCCACCCCCAGCATGGTCTTCTTGCCACCAAAAACACTCCACAGTCACTGTAGCCTCAAGGTACCTCTGGGCACTGACTCCACTCTCCACTTCCCCCCATCAGACTCATCTTTTGCCTCCCGTGAGTGATCCTGGCAGGTGCCAGCTCCTCCAGATCCATCTCCCATGAGACTCCTGGGGAAGGGCCTCCAAGATGTCCCCTTATCACCCTCTCCCCTGAATAATGGCTCAGTGTGGATTCTGACATTCAGGTCTAAAATGTCCCATTGCAGACAGGACAGCTCAGGGGGTGGAGGGGAGCGCCCGCAAAGCACGGCAAGGAGAACACAGGCATGCAGGTCCAGCCAGGTGGGGCAGTGTGATGTCACCACTTTGACTTCTGTGCCATAGTGACATTATTTGGGGCAAACCTCAAAAGACAAGTACTTCCCTGTGTAGGATGCTTGGCATGTCATTTGTGAGGTGGGTGTGAAGAAGAAGGTGGACAGAGCCACCGTCCTCAGACACATCCCACCACACCCACACATCCTCCCGCAACAAGACAGACCGGGGACGGAACAGACACTATGAGGTCTACTTACGCCAGTGGCGACGCCCTGCCAAGCGGAAGAAAGCCCAGCAGTAAGTTTGTGTCCATCATGGGATGGTAGAGGGGCCACGCACACACAGGGTTAGCAGAAATGAGTTATGGGAGTTGGGTGAATAAAGGAGGAAGAGAGAGACAAAAAGAAAACTATTAGTGAGAAAGGAATCATGGACATTAACAGCAGAAATGGAGCATCTCATTGCAGGGAGGGGCCACTCTTACCCACAAGCACCATGGCAGTATCAGCCCAGCAGGGCTAAGTTAGAAGGAAGGGGAAAGCATGTTGCTTCCCAGGTAAGCAAGGGATGGGAGTGAGAGGGGAGGGGATGGGGAGTAGGGAGGAAAGGACCTCTGAGAATCCTAAATTGGACCAATGGTACATAACGTTAAAAAATAATCATGGGTACCCTAGTGGTAAAACCAAATGATAGCAGTCTTTCCCAAGGTGCAGAAAATACAAAGTTAGTGAGGAGCAGTTCTTCATTATTCCCACTGAACTCTTCGGCGACCACCACTCATAAGGGTACCCCAAGGACACACGCGGCAAACAAATGTTAACAGGAAATCCCTGTTAGTTTTTTGGCTTAATCAGGCAGTCTTGTTTTTCTGGGTACACATGAGCTAATGGCTGTGTTTTTAAACTTGCATCGTCATAGTTGCTGCTCTAAATAATGGGATTAAATAAATCAACACTGCCCAGAGTTCCGCAGAGCGGCAGCCATGAGCCTGGAAGGTTTGGGACTCACAGCTCCAGGGCGAGCAAACTCTGCCCCCTGGTGGTCTACAGGAAGTACTGTGTGCCTGAGGCTGGCTCCCCACCACGGGAGTCAGGACCTCTGTACAGCATTCCATCGTTTGGCCTTCGGAGCCTACCCCTTATAACTTGCATGAACGTCATGGCAACAAGGGCCAGGTTCTACAAAGGCCGAAAACGATAGGAATTTTCTGGGACTTTTTTACGCCTCTATTGCTCTTACAACGTCTGTTTTTGCTAGCTTCAGAAAAAAGTGCAACCATCATTTTAAGATTTCTTGCTGAGTTTCCCAGGCATCTGGACTCAAGGATATGATGTTGCCCAACGAGATAATCAGTCAGTTCTGAACATTAACACTAATGGTATTCTCAAGGGGAAAACAGGAAGAGATTGTAATTGTGAGTGTGTGTGATAAAGAAGACAGAGAAAGACACAGACGGAAAGAGACATAAAGATTCAAAAATATGGAGAGAGACTGAGAGACAGAGACGGAGAGGAAGAGAGGTCCCCATTAATTTGCGCCATTAGCAGTTTCATCCACGAAGGATTTTCAGCCAGCTCTTTCCCTATGCAATACTCAAGTTCCTCAATCATTGCAAACAGGCAAATTCCAGGAACCAAGGATGTCCTAAATCCCACTGCCCTGAGGCTGGGCTTCTCTGGGCAAACAGGAGGAGGAGACACCCAGTCCTGGGTGCTCCCCAGGCTCTGTAGAGGGGCTGACTGCCAACAGCACCTTGGATGGTTGATCCTGAGGCCCCTTCCCAAACAAGAAACCCAGTCACATATTGAAATTGCTCTCATCGATGGAAGAATGCAGCAACTTCCCCCTCACCCCACCCCAAAGAATGGCTTAATTGTGAGAATGTGACCCTCATAGGATTCCAGGAGTCTCTTTCTACACCAGCCCCCTCATGGAGCCAGGAAAATGCAGAGGCTGTGAAAAGCTCTTGGAGGAACCACCATATTCTGCAGTTCTCCACCCTTCTCCTAAAGCTGACCATGAGATTGATTCTGCAGACAGAACATGAGGTTCTGGAAGACCCTGGCAAAGGTTGACTGTGCCTCAGGAGGACCAAGGCAAGGAAGGAGAGCTGGTCCGGATGCCTAGTCTTCTATGGTGCCCAGCAGCCTGGCGCCCTGGGCCTCCGCAGGTGATGAGGCTCGGCTTTTGGTGGGGCTGGTGGGTGATGAATGACGCTGAGTGGAGGAGGGGGCGCTTACCCACTGAAGTCACTGCCCTGGGCCTGGGCCTGCCCGGCGATGGCGTCCATGATGGCATCCTGGGAGTACATGCTGATGGGCGTGTTGTACTGCGCATGGATGATGGTGGCCTTGCCGCCTAGCCCCTTCACCTCGATGGGCTTGTGGGTGGACAGGGCTGAGTCCTTCAGGGCGCTGGGGTTGAAACGTTCTTGGTAGTCGGCGCTGGGGGTGGGGTGTGGAGCATGGGGAGCAGATGGGAGCGGGGGAGGCAGGCAGAAGGAAAAAAGGGTGACAGGTGGTATTACATGGAAGGTCGGTGTGAGGGCTGGTGGTGGAGAGATCTCCCAAGGCCTGACCCCAGGTTCGCTGCCCAAGTCCCGGCCCGTGGACGGCTGAGTCTCTTCAGGAAAACCCTCAGTACCGCACCCAAAGCCCTTGGCAGGTTTTTCTTGTCCATTTGGCTTTCCCAGATCCCTGGAGGCCCCGGCTCGGCCTGCGCTACCTCCCAGGGTCAGCAGGGGACGCCAGGCATTGAGAGCTCTCACCACCTCCGCAGGGGAGCAGGGACAAAGAGGACTGGAGAGGGGGTTGGGAGGGGACAGGAGCTGGGGCCACACGTGAGAGGCAGCGGCAGCCCAAGCGAGGTCCAGAACACTCCAAAGGCGAAAAGCAGCCCCGCTGGGCACCCACGCGGATTCTCAACAAGGTTCCTCTGCGAAGCGGCTCGTCCTGCTGGCCGCCCCCTCGGCGGCCCCGGGCTCTGCTCCAGGCCCTTCAGTGCGTGTGTTTCTTCCTCGGAGCAGAGTTCAGTCCTCTTGAAGTCCAACTGCTGTGTGGACCCCGGTCTCAACCCATCGGGGCTTTTGCCCCCGATGTGCACCCCAAGCAAAGACAAGGTCAGGTGCAGCTCTTCTGAGGGGTCCCGCAGGGCCGGAAATGACTTCAGGTTCACACAGGACCCCGCGGAAGCACGGCGCTCCACCCACCACCCACCGGAGCCAGCCTGCGGGTCTGAAGCAGCTGCATAGGCACGGAAGGCCGAAAGCCGGGCGCAGAAGACAGAGCCCTGGCACCCCTCCCCGACGCCTCCACTCCATACTCACAGCTCCACACACATGGAGTCTCCCTCAGGGACTCAAATGCTCCTCCACTCATGCATGCATACACTTGTACACATGCTGACACGGGCACACGCTGTCCAGACGGACACACAGACACATGCTGGGGTATGCACGCAAGCGCACACACATGCTTTCCTTGGATACTAACTTGGCTGGAGAGTTGGCTACCACCTGGGGAGGAAAGAAAGAGCAAAGAAGACAGGACAATCAGAGTGAGGATCCTGCCAGGAGCTTTGAACCGGGGATCCTCAGATTGGCCATGGTGGTGGCGGAGCCTGGGCCCGGCACTGGGGGAGGAGGGGAGCAGGGAGGAAGGAAAGAGCGAGCTCAGAGTAGGAGTTAGGCCTCTTGGTTTGGGTCAGAGATGCTGACAGCAGGGGTTCCCTTTGGTAGGTCCATAGTACCCGAAGCCTTGCCAGGGGGAAAGATTTTCTTGTCATCTTCATGGGTACTCATGCACCATGTACAACCTGGCTGTAGACCCCAGAAGAGGAATCTGGAGATGGAGATAGGACCAGCTGTGACTGCTACTAGAAGGGTGAAGACCCAGGTGCCTCCTGGCCAGACAGCAGCTCTGGATTTACCCTTCTGTAATGGGGGCAGTTCTAGGACTTCTGCTCCCTGAGCAAGAGTTGCAGTGGTGTTGGGTTGTGCGTGCTGCAGGGCATGCTCTCTTTCCCAGAGAAGGGCCAGAAGCAGCTCTGGCCACTCCTCCTGGAGCACGGGGTAGGGGGCATCTGTGCAGTCCCCAGTGACTGCCCTGAAGGCCCTCTGGTTGGGCAATGAGGTAGGGTGGAGGAGGTGAGGCTTAGGAGAAGTGTGGGTCCAAGGCTTCTTGCAGGAAAGCCCCCAACCAAGGCAGCCCAGCCTAGATACTACAAGAAGACCGGACCCTCACTCTTTTCTAAAGGAGGGATTGCCTGCCTTAAGTCTTTTTAAATGCAAATTTCCTGTAGGCAGACCATGGTAGCACCAGGGGCCCCATCTGAAGCCTGAAGGAGAAGAGCGCAGAAGGTCCAGTCCCTGCCCTCCAACTCTGCCACCTTCCCAGGTCTGAGACTCTGGGATCTGGCTGGGAGAGCATGAGACCCAGCTAGCCGGGCCATGGTCATCCCTTGGCCCAAACCCTGGGGAGCTAGGCCAAAGCCAGGGAACCCCTAGCCCCAGGCCCAACACTGTGTCAGAGCTGATTAATTCCTTCTGTCCTCCCAGGTTCAAAATAGCTGCAAGGGGAGCTATATTAGGAAAGAGCCAGCACAGATCTGCCACCACTTCTACATTTTGGCCAGTGCTAACAGCAGCATGGTCAGCTCTTGTGCTGCCAGCCCAGTGGCCCCCTGCAGAGCAGAGGGCAATGTTGGCCTCAGGAGCTGCCTCTGCACTTCCCTTTCCAGGCAGCCAGCTCCTTCTTTGGCATTGTTTCCTGCCCCTTGCGTTGCTTCCACCTGAGGACCTGGAGGCTGGGATGCCTGCAGCAGAGAGCTCAGAGAGGGCCCAGCATCAGGGGATAATGAACCAAATACCATTAGAAGACCTGCCAGGGCCTTTGCACCTGTGACTGAAGGACTAGATCCCGAGGACAGTGCCAGCTCCTGAGGATAATATGGAGGCTGCAGCGATGGTCATGCCTAACTGTCCTCACACTGCATCTGTACCTCTGCATGCCTCTCAAGAAGATACAGCTGCCAAAGAACCACATTGCTAGCTCTCCAGAGAGAGCATAGAGGAAGGCTTCCTTTTGGAGCCAGACAGGACAGAGTTCAAATCCTGACCCTGCTTCTTCTAGTGCTGTGACTCTGCAAATTATCCACCTGTCTCAGCCTCAGTCTCCTCGTTCAGAAAATCTAGATGGCAGTGCCCACTGCACAGACAGGCTGTGCAGACTAAGCAGAATCCTGAATGGAAAGCCCTCAGCATGGGTTAAGTGTGCAATGGATGGATACAGGGATTAGCATTTGCCAGCCCTGTTACCTGTGAGCCATGAACTTAGAGTAGCCCAATAGAGGCTACCCTTCTTGCTGGGATTGCCAGGACTACAGCATCAGCTTTCACTTTGGATAAAGTGCTCAACTGCGCTCTCTGCCCTAGACCCTAACTTCCCTTGGAGGAAATGGTTGGACCCTGCTGCTCTGAGCATCAGGTAATAATTTAACACCTGTCAGGTTCTGAGAAGCCCGTGCCAACAGGAGGGCACCATGAGATGCCTGTCTCCATGCAGGCGGGAGTCAGGCCAACTGGGTGCCAGTTCTGTCTGCCACTTCTCAGTTGTGTGACCTTGGGCAAATTACTAACTCTCCCTGGACTTCTATGTCCCAGCTGTAAAATGGAGGAAATGCTGTCTACCTTGAAAGTTGCTGGAAGAGTTATGTTAGAGAAAGAACACCGACTGTTAGCCAGCTCCCAGCCTAGCATGAGGGCTCAGGAAGGGGAGGCATTACTGTCACTTCAGGTGGGTTTCATGGAGGTCCCAGTCCTCCAGAGGCTGACCTGCCCTCAGGGGCCAGTCCCAGAGAGGACCAGGAAGAGCCACCAGCCTGTCCAAGGCAGGAGCAAGATGCTGTTTCTACTCTGCCATTCCTTGAGTTTTCTGGCAGAAGCTCCTTGCTGGAAAACACCTTGGTCCAGAGAAGCCAGGGACCAGGAGCTCAGACCATGAAAGGCCCAAGGCCAGCTTCACTCAGGATCCCAGACAGAGCTGGAGGATCTGGGGCAGACAGGGGTCCCCAGTGGGGCAGTGAGCTTGTAGGCCACAAGGGCAGAAGGAGGGCATCGGCATGGGCCAGACTGACCCCAGTTGCAATCAAATCCTGTCTCATGCATGCACCTGCTGTGTGACTCCAGGCAATGGTGACAAGTAGCATGCAGTGAGTGTGCCAAAACAGAGCTCAGTGCTGTGCATGTGTTGTCCCAGTCAGTCCTTCCAGTAATCTCTCATGTATGCCTACAAAGGAGAAGCCCTGAACCCCTAACCACTGGACCCTATTGCCTTGACCCAGCCTGCTCTGCCTCTAGCACACCAGTAATCACGTTGACTGCTTGGGGCCATGGGAGAGGTTAAAATGAGAGCAGTGTGAAGGGCTTGGAAGCTAATACACAGGAGCTCTGCTTGGAGACTCCCTCCCCACAGCCTTTCCAGGACCTCCACTCTAGCTTTAACTTCTGTGCTCACAGAGTGCCAGCAGCTAGACCTCAAGGGCTGAGCAGTGGGCTGCCGTTCTCCTGCACAGCCCCTTTCTCCCTGGAGTCCTGCTTTCTTGCTGCCCCACCCTAATAACCAGAGTCAGTCCTGCAAGCCCACTCCTTTCACATCATTGCTGATTCTGCACCCAGCTCAGGTACTCCCTCTCCAGGCAGCCTTCCTAGATTACTCCCAACCCTAGAGAACTTGCCTCTCACATCTCTAATTCTTCCCTGCTCCTGCCTCAGGGCTTCCAGAGCCGTGGGGATCAGCTACTTGCCCCAGAGTTCCTAGAGGCAGCAGGCTTTGTCCTTGTGGGTGGCCTGGTATGTTCACACCAGGGAGCCAGAGTCTTTTGCATTCAGGACCCCCTAGGCTACTTAGTAGCTAGACAGCTGGACCTCAACCTTCTCTGATACTCAGTTTCCTCTGCAAAATCTGACATGTCACCCCAGGTTGTGTAAAGTGCCTGGCTCATGCCAAATGCTAACAGGATCATAATGTTCATTGTTCTCAGCCTGCACTGCCTTATGGGCTTGGGGCTGGCCAAGCTCTGACCATCTGACCAGAGCTCTATGAGCACTGAAGACCCAGGTGACCCCAGACCCCCAGTGGAGAGCTGCATGCCCATTACCTACCCTCCTGGGAGTCCAGCACCTGAGGCTTTCCCTCGGAGGCTCATGTGATACATCTGAGCCATCTCCCTCAGGGTCTCTGCAGAGTACAGGCCAATGGGGTTGTTATACTGCCTTGGCTGGCTTGAGCCCAGCTGGACTTTCGGGCTGAGTGAGTCCAGGGCCCTCTCCGGACTGGTCTTGGCCCCCAGGCTGCTCTGTGGAGGACCGGGCTCAGAAGCCTCCATATGTGAGGAGAAGATGGAAGTCTGGGAGAAGGAGCTAAAGGTCTGCCTGATCTCCGGGGTGCCTGCGGAGCCCGGGCTGGCCCTCGCCTCGGGGTTGGGGCTGGGTGCCACCAGGCTGTCTTTCGTGTCCAGAGCAGAGTCCTGGCACAGGACAGCACCATACAGGGGAGAGAGAAGAGAGCAGTTAGAGGCCACACACATCCCAGCGCTTCTGCATGGACCTGAAACAGAGGTGTTAGTGCATGCCTGCAGCCTGCAGCCCTCGCACAGAGCTCAGGAGGGGACAGACTGGACACCTGCAAGAGAAGGGTTTGGTCAAGAAGAATGAGGTGAGGGGGAGGGAGGCACGTGGCTAATGGCCCTGAGGCTGGCATCCACCTGGACAAAATGCAAAGCCCTCCACACAAAGCCAAGCTAACCAGCCTACCTGCAGGGCTGGAGGAAAGGGGGGTAGTTTTCAGGGAGTTGGGGAGAACCCCCTCTATCCTATGTCTGTTCCACTTTCCCTGAGTGGGGACACCTGCTGGGCATAGCCCAATCTCCTGCTCTACTGACCCCACACTGAGATGCCCCCACATGGCCAGTGAGTGGGGCTGGCAGTGGATAGGCAGAGTGGATGAGCAGGAGGGGAAACTGAGGAAGGGGGGGCTGGCATTTGGTTCCCTCAGTCTACCTCTGCAGCTTCTCCCAAGCAGCCCTCTCCTCTGCCTACCTCCCCAGTCTGCCACCCACTGCAACTCCCCATCAACCTCTTCCTGTCCCCTCTCCCACCCTGCCTTATTCTTTCCCTCTGGACACACAGGGGTCAGTAAGAGATCATGCAGGTCTTACTACACTGATGGACAGTGATTGCAATGGGGTGTGGATGGACTTGATAATATGGGTGAATTTGAAACTACAATGTTGCTCATGTGAAACCTTCATAAGATTGTATATCAGTGATACCTTAAGTAGTTGGTTCTTGTTAGCCCAGCCTCAAGGCCCAGGGTGGTGGTTAGCACCCAGGTGGGCACCCCCATGTTCAGTATTTCATAGGGGCTCCAGTGCATCTGTTGGGGCCTGCATCATCTTCTTGGAGTCAGCCACAGCTGGGGCAGGGGTGGGACGGTCTGATACCCCAACTCATCCCAGCTGGGCCAGCCAGGGGTCAAGCAGGCAGACCAGGGCCTGTACTCCAGGAACCACAGCAGAGAGTAGAACCCCTCTGCCACTAGTCAGCACCTACCTTCTGGTGGGGGATCACCGGCAGTGGGGACTGGATCGGGGGTGCTGCCGTGGAAATGGGAATGGGACGCTTCGACCTGGAGAAACCAGAAATGGGACCCGATGAAGACAGTCCCTCCAGGGCCAGGATCTCCTGCCTGGGTAGGACTGGTAAGGGAGAGCAATGGAAGGTCAGGAACCAGGCCAGAGGGCCTGAGGCCCGCTGTCTGCCCCACAGACTGGTGTCCCCAGGAAGGCACTGGGCCTGACCAGGATGGAGAAGTCATGCCCTTTGAGCACTTTGCACCCAGGGGCCTCTGCTAGGTGCTTTGGGAGATGCCTGAGCAAAGAGGAAGCAAGGAAGACCTTGGCTTCCAGGCCTGACTGTGCACATATGGGCAGCACAGTGACCCTCCTTCTCTGAGCCTCATCTGTAAAATGAGGCACAGACACAGCAGATCCAGAGGCCATCCTTACTTCCCTGTGCAGTCCTGTAGCATAGGGCTGGGCCCAGGAGGCTGCTGCTGGCCAGCCCCTCTCTCAGACCCCTGATGCCACACCCCAGCCTTCCCCCCTGCTCCGGAGAGCTCCCACCTACTTCTGCAGCGTGAGACTCAGGTTGTAGCTGGCAGACTTGATCTTGTTCTGGGCCTCCAGGTGGGTCATGGTGTCTGTGTTGACGCCGTCAATGGCCACCACAAGGTCACCCTGGCTGAGCTGGGACTGGGCAGCCTTGCTGCCGGGTGTGATCTGAGAGGGTGGCAGATTGGGGGAGGAGGCGCATCAGGAGGGTGGACCTGAGCACAGGCTAGTCCTCAGAGAAGTCATTATCCAGCAGAGGCCTGCCAGTTTGTCTTCATTCACTCACTATGGTCAATCCCTGCTGCTCACCAAGCCTGATTCCTCTTCTTGGCGCACAGCCACCACAGTTCCTACTGCTTTGTATCTGAATGTGGCATTGACACTAGCTCTGGCTGGTGGAATGAGGGGGCAAGCAATGTGTGCCACTTCGGGGCCTATTCCTAATAATCATCCTTCCCATCTTGCACCTTCTCTGCTCATCAGCAGAACAGACGCAAAAGACCCAGAGGAGGACAGCCAAGCCACTAACTGGAAGGGACCCAGATCCTGGAATCACTGCTTGGGGAAGAGATGACTAAGAAGCGCTGCATCAGATGTGCATGAGTGAGAAACTTCCTCATAAGCCATTGAGATTTAGGGCTATTTGTTACACTAGTTAGCCTGCTATAACACCTGTATCCCCCAAAATCTCTGGAGCATTTTCCAGGCTCCAGGAGGGAGGGCACATGCAGGAGCTAAGTCTCAGCACTGCTACAGAGACACTGCCAGGCCAGCAGGTGGGGCACACTCACACAAGCATCCTAGTGCAAGTGCCTGGTGCTACCATGGCAGGTGTGTAGAGGCCCAGGGGAGCCATCAACCCTGCCTGGGGGAGCAAGGTTGGCTGGGACATGCAGCAGGACTCAGCACTCTGTGGTTGGTTTCATACTTCCAGAAGGAGAGGTGCAGGCATAGGGGCCAGTTTCCAAATCCTGCTCCCAATGACATCACACAATGTTAGAGTCTGGGGGCCCCACCCCCAATGTGATCATACAGAATGCCATGGATGCTCCGGAATGCCATGGAATCCCATGCAATGTCAGGAAGGCCACACTCCCAGGAACATTACTTGGGATGTCATAGTGGTTCAGACTCCACTCCCAGAGATGTTATGTACAATGCCAAATTCTGGGCACCTGGCCCCCAGTAATAGAATATTGAATGCCTTCATGGCATCCCCCCCTGCAGTGATAGCAAATGAAATACAAAATTCTGGAGGGCTTAGTGATGTCACCTAAAATAATTTGATTTTAGGCTGGCCCCTAGTGACATTACATGGAATGTGAGACCCCCCCCCTAAGGATGTCTCATGGACTATCACGGAGACTCTGGCTCCACCCCTCCGGAGGACTTCACAAGGAATACCATGGAAGCCCCACCCCCAGTGACATCATAGAAAAGAAGAGCCTCTGGGTGCCACCCCCACCGAACTGTGACTGGAGTGTCCATTGGCTTTTCCTCCCCAACATGCCCATCCTGGCTTCTGTGGGCTCATCCCAGTCGCCTTCCTGGCTATACCCCCAGGGACAAGGCTGGCTTCTAACACTGGCAAAAGCCATTTTCTGGCCAATGCCTGGGGACAGACCATCCTAGAAGGAGCCCAGAGAGGACTTGGAGATAGTCCTATATCCTGGGTACCAGGCCTAGGTGGGCCTCTGGCCAGGCCCTGGACTCCCAGACATGGATGGGAGCCTCCTGCCAGGCCCCTCACAGGGAATTCCCATCCAAACCAGGGCCCCCTGCAGTTGCCAGCTCCAGCCCATTCCTGGGTGGGCTCTACAGTGTGTGCTGGAGACCGTATGTGCATGTGATGATAGCAAGACCAGGAGAGCCCTCGCCAGTTGCCACTGACCAGCCATTTCAGCTCCAGGGACTGTGGTACCTTCTTAAATACCAGCCACCCTGTGCCCAGAGTAGCTTCCCCCAGCCCCTGAATTTGCCAAGATGTGGGAAGGACAATAAAAAAACAAATCCCTGGGTTGCGAGGAAGCCATGTCATCTGGTTTACAGTCCAGCAGGGTCTCCAGGCATCTTAGAACTACTTGGCCCTTCTCAAAATATCTATCACCCTTATACCCAGATTCATGGCCATAGTGAGCCTCTACTAATGACAGGAGCATGTTGTTTCCTCCTATTTAAGGGGTTGAACAAATGGTAAAAAAACAACAAAGAAAAACAAAACACTTTCTGGACTGAGAGGAGCCCCCTGAGGGTAAGCTGAGCTGCCCAGCCAGGCCAATCCTGCAGAAAATCGCCTTTCCCTACACCTTCTGGCTTCACATTCAGGCCTATGCTAGCCTGACATTTTATTATAGGCATCTTCAAACAGAAAAAGCGGAAAGAATTCTACAGTGAACACCCAAATAACCACTGAGACTCTACGGTAGCATTTCATTCAATTTCTGTACCACATGTCTATCCCTCTCCCCATTCCATCAACCCATCCTACATTTGAAGCATTTCAGAGAAAGTAGCAAACACTAGTCTGCCTCCATTCAGGGTGAATTGTGCAGTGCCTCTGCGGCCCTAATGGGCTGACCACAGGGTTCTCACACAGCAGGACACCCCCACACCAGAGCTCCCCTAGACACTTCTAACCATCTACAGAGAAAAGGTCCATTGTCTTGCAGCAGGGAGCTCCCAGGATGGTGGCTGCAGACCCCAGGCAGAAGAGCAGGCCTCATGTCTGCAGAGATGATGCCTGCCAGGCAGGACTGGAACTATGTCCAGATCATGCATAAGTATGAGCAAGGACACCAGACTGATATCCAAGAAATGCTGGGGCCGGATCAGCTAGGCCAGCCAGGGGGCCGTCTGGAATGCCTTCCTTTGGGAGCTGCCTTGGGGACATCCTTCTCCCTCAGGCATGGGCTGGCTAATACCATATACCTTCCCACTGGCCTCCTGCCTTCCCTTTCCCTGGCCCTGCTTGGCTCTCCTTCATCCTCAGGTATGGGGTGGGGTGATCCTCATCCCCAGGGAGAGCTCAGCCTCCCTGGGGCCTGGTCAAGAGCCAGACTTCCAAAGGGGAGCTGCCAAGCTGGCTCTGGCCTGCCCCTGGTGCCTCTCTCCCTGCACCTGTGTCTGCTTATCAGGGCTCAGCTGGCCTGGCCGTTGGCTGCCCCGCGCAGGGCCCAAGACCCCTCTGGCTGGTGGGTGAGGGTGCTGTAATCATCTTGTAGGATAGTACTCTTCTAATTCTGCCCAGTCTCCTCAGAGGAGGCAGGATTGAAGCAGGGACCCTAAGGAGGTTGCCCCCAACTTCTGCCCAAAAGCCATCAGATCCCCTCCCCCTCCTCAACAGTAGCCTGCACAGCAGAAGGATGGGTCCACCCTGGGACCCTTGCCTGAAGCCCAGGGCTCTTGTGAGGGCAGTCCTGGCATGAGGTATCTATGTATCTGCTGTCTGACTCTCTGCTTTCCTTGTCTCAGGGGGGCCATCTGGAATGCTTCCCTTGGGAGCTGCCTTGGGGACATCCTTCTCCCTCAGGCATGGGCTGGCAAGGACACAAAGGTGCTAAATCCTTGGAGGATTTTTTTTTTCTTCAAAGTTTTTCTATCCCGTTTTAAGCATTTGAAAGATTCTTTGTAATGACTGTTTCATTCTATCTCACTTTTCGATCTTTTCTAGTCACCAGCCACCTTTCAACTGGGAACCCCACTGTGAGCAGAGCTCCAGAACAGAGGTCCTGTGTCAAAAGTTTCCTGGGATTGACTCTGGGTGTTTGGGGGCCAAGTTGTCCTTCCGCCCTGCTGGGCCATGGTTTAGGGCATGCCAGAGGGGGCACAGAGATAGCTGGTGCCAGGGAGCAGCTGTGGCCCCAGTGACCTGCGGGTGCCTGGGAGGAGGCAGCAAAGTAAACTGCATGGACTTTAGTCTGACACAGGCCTGAGGTTACAGTGTCAGCCTTTGTGCTCTCTGTGTAAAGACAGCAACAATGCCTTTCTCTCGGGATTGTGGTGAGGACTACAGTATTTGATAGGGTATTATGTAAGGATGGTGCAGAGCTGAGAAAGTTTCAGGGAAGCTCCCAACTGAGGAGGTGCACGTACCATCCTGTCCCCAGCCCCTTCCTCCCTGGGATGCCAGAGGGGCTGAGGCCAGGAGGCTGCATCCCCTGGCTCCAAGGGAAACATGATCTGGAGCTGCGGGGGGGGGTGGGGGGGCAGAAGGCGGGGCCAGCCCTGGCCAACCAGTCCTTAGCCAGCCTGCAGTGCCAAACGGAGCCTGAGCATTGCGTGAGGGGGAGAGTCCCAGGGTCTCAGGGAAGCAAGGTGCCAGCTGGGGCTCAGGCTTACCCATGCACTGGCTCCTATTTCCCCAGCTCCCTGGCATGAAGTTCCCAGCCATCACTCCCAGTGCTCCAAACCTTTCTTCGCCTCTAGATCTGCCAATACAGGTGTGAAAGAGGATGTGGAGCAAAGGCAGAGAGTGGATGCCGTGGACTGTGCAACCTCTAACATCTCTTCCCAGCCCTCCCACGCTGACCACCTTAGGGAATTTCCCAGGGGGCCCTAAGTGCATTAAACATTGTGTGATTAAATTACCATCACACCAAGCTCTGCTCCCTGCCCATCTGGTCTCCCCTGGGGCCTTGCTTCCTTCCTCACCCTCTCAATGGAACCTTCTGTCTCCCAAAGCGCCTACTTCCCAACCCCACCCTGGATGATAAACAAGCCAGAGTCTTATCTGTTCTCACAAAGCCTCTCTTTGCACAGAGGAGTCTTCAGGCAGTGAAACTATTCTGTATGATACTATAATGATGGGTCCATGTCATGTTACATTGGTCCAAACCCACAGAACATACAGCACCAAGAGTGATCCTAATGCAAACTGTGGACTTTGAGTGATAACGATGTGCCTGCGCAGGTTCATCAGGTGCAACAAGTACAGCCCTCTGGTGGGGGATATTGAGGATGGGGGAGGCTCTGCATGTATGGGACAGGGGTGTATGGGAAATCTCTGTACCTTCCCCTCAATTTTGCTATGAACTTAAAACTGCTCTAAAAAGCTGTCTTTAAAAAAGAAAAAGTCCATTATGATTAGCATGTATAATGTGGGGGGGAGGCAGGGGGAGGGCTGTGCAACCCAGAGAAGACAAGTAGTGACTCTACAGCATCTTACTATGCTGATGGACAGTGACTGTAATGGGGTTTGTGGGGGAGACTTGGTGAAGGGGGGAGCCTAGTAAACACAATGTTCCTCATGTAATTGTAGATTAATGATACCAAAAGAAAAAAAAAAAGAAAAAGTCTCTCTCTCTCCCTGCCTTAGTTGTTCCAACAGCTCTTGTCCTGTTTCCCTTTCTTCACCTCTGGGCTTCTCTAAGGCGTGACCAGCGGGTCGGCCTCTACCATCTTGCATCACTCTCCCACCCAGCCATCTGGCTTTGGCCCCCACCGCTCCACATACACAATGACCTCCCTGTACCCAAAGCCAGGGGTCACCTTCCCCCGCTAGTGGACCACACCCTTCCCTGGCCTTCAAAGTCTCTCTCTCTTCCTCCCCTTTTCCCACCCTTCTGTGTCCCAGATGCTATCAGTAGAATGCTCTCATGGGCTCATCACTCTCGGTAGGTCCCAGAGAGCACTGGGCCATGGCCTAATCTGCTTCCTATCTCTTAGGATGGATCCTGGGTAGAGGGGGATCCTAGCTCCAAAGAGCAGAGAAGCTGTGTTGGGAATGGAAGGGCCCCAGGTTGGGGGACCCCTGCAATCATGGACAGCCCCTGGGTGAGAGAGGACTGTGTAGAGAGGGATGGAGACTCAGGGAACTGGAGAGACATCTCCTGGATGGGAGGGCTGCCCAGCAGGGCCTAGTGACGTTACTCAGGAAGCCCAGCCTCCTCACACTGCTGCCCCACAAGGCCTTTCACCTGAGGAGCCTGGGGGCTGCCCATGAAGTTGCCTTTGTCCTGCATCCCTGGCCCAATGCCTGGGAGGGTCTGCTCCCCAGGAGCCAGACAGCCTCATGCCCACTCTCTTCAGGCCTTCATGGGGTCAGGGACAGCTCTGTGCACCAGGGAGGGAAGTATGTAGGGGGAGGGCCTGGCCTGGGGACCTCTAAGAATGCATTCCCCATGTGTGACCCTCTATCCTGTTATCTCTCCCATTCGTTCATTTGGGGAGGCCCAGGCCAGCCTCCCAGCAGCCCTCCCAAGGCTTGCCTGACCTTCAGTGGGGCTATAAACAGCATGGCCTGTCAGCACCACTAGGTGCTGCCCAAGAAACAGCACGGTGGCCTCGAAATTCCAGGAATCTCTGGCACAGTTGCTCTACAAAAGTCTCAGCCAGTCCCCCTCCCCATCCCAGGGGACCCTCTGTTCTCTGTGTCCCCACAGTAGATAGGAGAGTCTGACAAATACTGGAGCCAAAATCAGTAAAGGGGCAGAGGTCTCTGGGCTGGTGACCCAGACAAGCTGCTAGTCTGGTGGATGAGACCCTGAGGAGTGGAGGCCTTGGAGCAGAGACACAGACCCCTGCACCCAGGCTCAGCCCCACCCCTGCCCTAGTGGGTATAAAGTATTCTCTCAAGTGCATGTTAGAAAGCCCTCTCACATGTGAGCTTTCAGGAAGGCACTAACCCCACTTTAACATGAGAAAACTGAGGCTGAACAGGTGAACTGAGGTTTCTAAGGTGACACAGCTGTGAGTAGCAGAGACTGAAGTCAGGCACACGCCTCAATAAAGTCAAGGGCCATGCGTGCAGAAGGGGCAAAGCCCCAGACCGTGGCAGAGTGGCTCTGATGGGGGTGGGGGCCAGACTCTGGGGCCGTTCCCTCCCTTCCCCCACTTCCTGGAGAACTGGCTGGGGTTGGGGGAGGATAGGAGTGAAAGGGCAGCTCATGTTGCAGACCCAGCTGCACCTGTCCAGGATAAATAAAGGCATTTCCCCTCCACCCTCCCAGACTCTTGCCTGAACCCCCTTTTCTGTGGGTCCTCAGGCTGTGATCCACCGAAGGGGGGCCTGGAGGGCCTGCTACTGCTCCAAGATTTACTCTGTGGGGCCAGTGGGTAGGGTGGGTTGGGCATGGGAATCACCACTAGCATGCAGGTGGCCAGACTTCTTACAGGAGGAGCCATGGCCTGGCCTGCAGCTGACAGGGGACAGACCACACTCAGTGCTTTTCTACTAGTCCCTCACCAGAGGGGTGAGGGGGCAGATATGTGAGTTAGGGGTTATCAAGGACATAGGGGCTCATGAACAGATTTGAGCCTCAGCTTGCCTGGCTCTGAACTGAGACAAGAATGCCAGCTCTGCTGCCTGACCACCCACCTCAGGATTGCAGGGCATGTGCCCCTGAGTACTGGCCCCCGGCACAGAATGAGGCCCTGCCTTTGCTAATTCCCCCACCACAATATGCCACTATGCCCTGTTGTAAAGGCTTGGGCCAGGACATGCAAGTATCCATTGGCCCTCTGTGAAGGAGGGTCATGGCTGGGATGGGAGAAGTGTCTCCCTGGAGAGCTCTGGCCCTGCACCCCTTTGAGGGAGAAGTTCCTGGTGCAGAATGGCCTTGAGAGCCTCAGTGGGAAATAACCACAGCCCTAGCGGGATGGCAGGGCCCCATGTCCTGGTCTGCCCAGCCAGGGTGGGAGACATTGGAGCCCAGGGTATCAGTGACCCACGAAGGAAATTTAACAAGAGGTTCTAAGCCCTGGGAAGGCCCCAGCAGTGCCCAGTCCAGCTTGCTCCATGTCCTTGCTGATTTGGGACATGCCCCTATGGGAAGCTGAAAGGCCATTATGGCTATCCCCTAATGCCCTGCCTGAGCTGCAGGGTCTATTTTTAAAGGTCCCCCCAGTCATTGGCTCCAATACATGGTAAAATACCCACTCTCTGCAGGGAGGACATTCTTCCTGCTGTCTAGTTAAGGCCTCTGTGCTGCAATTTAAGCCCTGGGCCAGCCAGGGCCAGGTGGCGCATAGACCCTGGGTGAGGTAAGTGGCTATCCTGGGTGCCGCTGAGCCAGGAGGCAAATTCCCACGCTCAGGGATGGGGCAGCGAGCACCAGAAGGATAGGTCTGGGGGGTGGTGGTCTGTGAGTGGCCAGTGGACCCACGAGAGTGAGGGTGGACAGCCCTGCCACCCCTGGACAGGAGGAGACCTGCACCATGGGGGTGGGGAGCTGCACAGGGTCCTGGGGAAACTGTGTCCACTGGGGCTCAAATGCCCTTGTGTTATCATATCACCAGGCAGGGTGTGCAAAGCTCTAGGTGCTTTTTAGTACTGGACCCTGAGATCTCCAGGGCAGTGGATTGGAAGGGTGGAGATGCAGGTTAGAATGAGCCAGATTTCCAGCAGAAAGATGGAGGGCAAGGCCTTTCCCTGCACTGGAGCCAGGCTAGTGCCCCACTCTGGAGGAGTGTGGCCTCTATAGGTATTTTGAGACTCCCAAAGCACCCCTGAGTATGGCTTCTGCTTCTTGGGGTACCATAGCCAGGTTCCATACCCAGGACTGCTCCAGTGGGGCACTTGCTCCCTGCTGCCCTCTGCCAAAGTCCAAGGCAGATCTCTGCTGCCCTGGAAAGAAATCATTTTCCTGTTCCCAGGTGGGCAGTAACCCATGTACCTCTGCTCATCAATCACCTTCCAGGGACAGCCTGGGGCCCCAGCCTGCCCCCTGTGTCCACAGCAGCAAGGCTGGGGCTGTGCCTCAGCATCCCCACCAGGCAGGGCTTATCTCTGCCCTCACGTACCTCACAGTCAACCCTGAGCCTTGGGGCCTTTCAGTGCCAGCTCTGCCAGACTCCCTGGGATGTCCTTACTTGACAAATGTTGCCTGCACACTACCATGTCCTAGGCTCTGGTGTAGATGCTGGGAACACAGCAGTGGTTAAAGCAGTTCCTCCTCATAGACAGCTTCCTCTGATGCATATCTAGCTTCTTGCCTCTCTGGACTTCAGTGTCTCCAGCTGGGCAATAGAGTTACTCCAACAATCTCCAGTGATCTGTGACATCCCCATCAGGCAGGGCTGCTCCCGGATCACAGACATTGCAGAACACACAGGCCATTTCCCCAGGTGAGAATGGGGAACAAGATGTGAGACAGGCAGAAATGCAGCTCTGGGCAGGTGAGGAAGGCCCAGTTCCATGAAGCCAGCTAGTGCAAGGTCCCAAGCAGGCCCAAGACGCTGGGGGGAAGAGGGCTGCTATCTCAGGTCTGGGATAGAGTGGGTGCTGGAGCCCAGTTACCAGCCCCGCCCCGCCCCGAGCCCCAACAGCATAGCAGCCAAAGTCAGCAGTCTGTCCATCATCTGTCTATCTGCCTACCTGTCATCTGCTCTCTCCATGCTAGGAGTGCTCTCTCCCCATAGCAGCTGCCCACTTCCAGGGAGATGCTCCAGGCTTAGGGGAAGGACTTAGGACAGAGCCGTACTCTTCGTCTACCTGCCTGACCACCCTCCACATTTGGCATTTCCTTCTCTGGTCTAAACACCCACCCCTTGCCCATGTTTCACACTCATATCAGGCAGGCCAGCTCGGACCTGAGGCCAGGTAGCTGAGACCAGGGCTATGGCCAGCAGCATCTAGCTGGGGCCAGTCCCAGCCCCCACACCAGCGATGGGACGTGCTTTGCTTTCTAAGAGCCTTGAGGAGGACAGACCCAACAGATGCACACACCCTCCTCTGCACATGTCCCACTCCTGAGGGTGCCAGGCTGTGGGCAGTGCACACTCACCCGGGAGATAGTGAGCGGCATGTTGAAGTCCTTGCCACCCTGCAGACGGAAGCCCCAGGGCCCAGGCCCGGTCAGGGTCACACTGTAGGACATGCTGGTGCTGACAGCGGCAGCCTCTGTGGACAAGGGGAGAAGAGTGGAGTGAGAAGGCCCTCACACATCCATCCGGAACCTCGGCTCCTGCCCCTGGACCCTCCAGTCTTGCCTGCTCTGTCCCTTGCTGCACAGCCAGGCTGTGTGGAGCTCCTGAGAGACTCCTAAGAATAGCTGGGGATGAATGCCATCGACACTGATATCTGCCCTCTGCTGCGCCCATAAATGGACTGTAACCCTACACTGTGCCCGCCCGCCCGTGGTCTCCCAGCCGGTCCACTGTGACTCACCAGGCTAATATAGCCCCTGGGGAGGGGTGTCCGGCACCCAGCGCCACCCCCCACCCCAGGGGGCAGGATGGACACTGGCCAGGTTAGTGATAACGCTCTCAACTCCTTACTCTCCTCTTCCTGCTCCTTCTGCCCTCTGGAGAGCCCAGATGTGCACTCTCTGGCCAGCCGAACCCACCCCTTGGCCCCGGAGACCATAGCTGAGCTCAAGGCCTTAGGCAGGGGTGCTGCAGTTTGCATCTTTGCTGTCCTTTCTCCCTGGTGAGGACCCTGAGGTGGTGCCTTATCTAGCATGGAGCCACAGTGGTACCTAGGACCAAGCTGAGCCTCCATCTGGTCTGGACAGAGCTTCAGCACAGGAGACCAGCAATTGGCTTGGTGTTGTCCAGCCATAAAAATGATCCTAATAGCAGCAGCTCTGGGCATGGCTAAACACAGCTCTGGTCCCCTCACTCCATTATCCCCTGAGAGGCTGCCACCTTAGCCCACAAGAACCAAGGCTCAGAGAGGTTAAGTGATTTCTCCAAGGTCACACAGGGCATGGCCCCAGGCTGTGCTGGAGCCTGGATTCATTCCTATAGGAGTAATTCCAAATAATGGGCTCCCAGTGGCCACAGGCACCTCCCACTGTCCAGACTTAGTTGAAAGAGGTGGGGGGCCCTACCTGTACCCTCTGCCCAGAGTCTGAAAGCAGTCTGGAGCAGGCCCACACCCTCCAGACCCTCTGGGGGCCAAGCAGTTATTCCTGGCTCTCCCGTTCTCATTTGTACTTTGGAAAACTTGACAGCAGCATGGAAAGCTCCAGCTGCCAGCGCCGCCCGCCAGGCCCCCATGTCCTTTGTGGCAGAATGGCAGAGGGCAGGGAGGAGGGGAGGAGATGTCATTTGCTCAGCTGCTGGGGCATGGGGCCAGAGGGGCAGGGAGGGGAAAGTGTGTGCGGTGTGTTCAGCCTGTAACCCAGAAACAGTGTGTCCTGGATTGGGGCCTAGGCACCTCAGGACTTCTGCCAATGTGCTCTTTGGACCAAGATACCTTCAGAAGCCCTTTCCCAAGAGACCTGAGTCCCCAGAAGAGATGGATCAGGGCCTACCCTGGCTCTCAGCTAAGGAAACTGAGTCTTGGAGAAAGCCACTGGGCTGGCCGCTCTCTTGTCCTCTTGGAGGGCTCTGGTCTGAGCTGGACCCTGGCATGTGAGCAATTTCCCAGCTGCCAGCACCCCAACTCATATCCTGGGCCTGGCACATCCAACGTGCATGGTAGGAGGCCCCACACATCATAGAGCATTTGGTAACTTGCCCAAGGTCACAAAAATATCAAGTAGGAGAAGCTGCGGAGGGACCTGTGTTCTTCCCCCAACTTTAACACCTCCTCTGCCCTGTATCATGCAGCCCATCCTGTCCTCCCTGCTCCAGCCTGGCCCAGGAGGTGGCCAGCACCCTGGCCCTCACCCACACCATTCCCTGCCCCTCTCCCAGGCCCCATCCCATCCATCCCTGACTTCCTTGGGGAGGAACTGTCTTGCCAAGCTGGAGGGACCCAGCCACAGGGCATGACCAGTGTAGGGAAGGGAGGGCATCAACCCTGCACAGGGAAGAAGAGCCCAGATCTAGGCTGTACCTAGAGCTGGAGGCTCTTTCTCTGGACTCAGCGCTGCCTGATGCTGCCTCTGGGGAAAGGGAGGGTAGAGGGAAGGATGCTCTTAAAGGGGAAGGCCAGCCTCCCTCCATCTGCCTCCCCTGGGAGTCAGAAACAGCCAGAGAACAGGTGGTACCCACGGGCTGTGTACAAGCTGCTTTCTGATAATAGCATCTCACTTGGGAGTGGGGATGGGGGCAAGCCTGGTCCTTCTCCCTCCTCTTCTCTACCTCCACAATGTGAAATGCGGCTTTAGGACTGAGAGTAACAAGGTGGGGGACACTGGAAGGGGAGGAAGAGAGGTTGCTGTGGGCATAAGAAGCCAGACCCTGGTTCTCCCTCCCTTGGCGGGTCCAATAGGTAGAGAACATGCTTATCCAAGAACTTCTCTGCTTTTTATTATCCTATACCCTGTCAGAGTCACATAGCCCTGGGGTGAACTTAGAACACTGAATCGAAATAAATCACAGGTGCATTACATGCGCACATGTGTTTGATGCACATGCAGATATGTACACGCAGGAAAGTGTGCCCCAAAATGCACGTGTGCACGAGAGTGTGAGCCATGGTAGAAACAGTACGCTGGGGAAAGAAGACAGAGGCGAGTAAGTTTCCAGTGCATGAAGGTCTGTGCTCGGCTTCAGCTGCAGGCTGCAGGAGACAGCGCTATCCCTCCCGTGGTGGTGAAAGGCCCAGCCCGGGTGCAGAGGCAGCTCATAATTAGCTGGTGTGCCCTGTGGAGCCATCACCATTGTCATCACATGGACAAGTACAGCACGCAGCATTTGAGGAGAGGCAGATGACTCCAGCAAGCCAGCAGGCTTGGGCTCCCACTCTTCAGGCTAAACCTGAGTTGCAGGCTGTTGAGATAAATGGGTGAAGACCACTTCACAGGGCAGGACTTTTGCGGTATGGGGCCGTGCACCCAGTACAGCATGGGTGACAAGACCACTTCCAAAGCCACAGGCTCAGGGGCTGATCCTGGGTCTGTGTGTGTGAGGGGGATATGAAGGGGCTGCATGTGTTCCTGGAAGAAAGCGAGAGCCAATGGGCACCCTACATCCTGGGGTCCAGGCTGGGGAGCAGTCCCTTGGTCTGAAAGCAAACAGCACACATCTGTTAGCCCATGGGGTGTCCGCTGGGAGCTGTCTCCCAATGACTCTCTGTGTTCCGGGTTACCGTGTGGTGAGGGAGGTTGCACAGTGGGGTCAGCCTGTCTCCTGGCTGGGGGATGGGCCTTCTCCAAGACTGTGGGCAGTGGTTTGGAGGATGGAGCCAGCAATGTCTAAGGTCGCTTGCAGGATGTCTCTCTCCCTGGGATGTTCCCCAGGCTCTTGGACTCCTGGGGTCCCAACTGAGCTCTCCACACCTCCACCATCCAGTTCCCCACTTCCCTCCACTTCCCTCCACTCCCGTGCAGCAGCCCCAGCATCTGCTCTCTCCCTGCTCCCTTAGAGCCCTCACCCCCTTCCCGTCTTACAGCACAAGCTCCCTCTGCTCTTCCCCCGGCAGGGGCATTCTGTTCAGCCTGTCCTTCCCTAGGTGCTGCAGAGGGGCCTGGGCACCCTGTAAAGTTGCCCCCCAAGCTGACTGTGTTCTCCAAGGGCTCCCTGTCCACCAGGGCATGATGCAGACCCTCAGGCTAGCACCTGGCTGGGCCTCCTACCACCTCCTGCCCCTCTCTTCCCTTCTCCTGCATCCCCCACCACCTGCTTCCAGTGTCCCTTTGGTTGCTCCCAGGTTCATAAGAGTGACATTCTGTTCCAGGACACACCAAGATCCTCGTGCCCACTGCTTCCACCCAAGCTGTTTTCTCAGCCTGGACTACTTAACCCCCAGCCCCACCCCTGCCTGGTAATCTCTGCTTCACCTCCACCTTCCCTGGGGAGCCCTTGGGGACTTGCCTCAGCTCTCAGCACCCTGTGTACTGATACCTCGACATCAGTGCTTTATCACACGTGTTGGCTGATTGCTGATGTGCTCTCCCCCTTTGCCCAGCGCCCCACCCCAGGCCAGTATTCCCTTTAGGACAGGCATGGTGCCTTTCATCATTGCCTGGAATTCACCAGGTGTGGGGGTGCTGCGGGTCTCTGTCCTGTCTCTGTGGCTGTGCACAGTGCCCAGGCTCAGACATGGGGAGGGAGTCCTCTCTGGAGCTGGAGCCTCAGGGGAGCAGTGCTCTCTGGGATGGGAATGCTGGTGGGGCAGATCCTCCACAACTGTGGGGAGCAGCCCAGAGCTCCCTGTCTGGGACACTCAGAGGAACAGTTTTGGGGAAGGAAGACAGAAAAGTGCCTCTTGTCTTGGATTTGCTGAGGCAACTGAGAAAGCCCAGGAACTGGAGGTGTTGTGTGGGTGTGAGCAGAGGGGCAGGGTGGGGAGCTGTCGGCTGAGGGGGAAGGGCAGCCTCAGGGCCTGTGCACACGGCATTTCCAGCGTTCCAGAATATGGCCTTCTCTAATTGCCATCGACATTCCGTTCCATAGGCACTTGGGCTGACAGCTGGCCTTCTTTTAATAGCCACAAGTATTCTGGGTGACATCCTAATCTCAGGGCATTCATAGCAAGCACATACACAGCTTGCAGCTCCCTGCCCCCTAGGTATGTCCAGCCTCCAATCACACAGAAAGGTACACACCACCCACACGTGGTTACAAGCATGGCTTAGAGCAGACATCTTGGGGCACACTCAATCCCATGCCCTGTCTTGTCACAGGGACAGAGAACACGTGCTGGGCACATGATCACACCCATGCACCAGTTACACCCCCCTGGCTGCACATCATATACCCTCATGGTCACACACACTTACACACATGCTGTGCATCCATCAGAGCACAGCAAGGCCACCACCGCCTGCTACGTACATGCGTGGTCAGGGTCATATACTCACACACAGACACTCAGCGGCAACCCACCACACTCATTCCTGCTCAGAGCACCTTGGAGTCACAGAGACTCTCTAGGCCCTCTAGGCAGATAAGGAAAGCAGAGAGGTGGGGGAAAAGGACGATTCCCAGAGAGCATTGAGCCTGCCCATCAGAATAAGCCCCTCTTTCCTGGCCACTCCTTGGGCTACTTGTCCCTTGTCCCTACCCCGTTATAGATTGGCAGGAGCTAGGGCCAGTCACCTTCCCAGGAGCTTCGGCTTCCTCTCCCTGGGGTCTGGGAGGGGCCTCGGCTTCCACATCCTCCAGGTCCTGACTGCAGGGTGCCAGTCTGCTCACTAGCTGGGCACCTCCCCATGCAGCTGTGTCCTCTGTGTCGGTCCAACCCTGGGGGAGGTAGGAAAGCCACTGTGAGATGAGAGGGACATTCACGGTCTTGCCCCTCCCCAACCAGGCCTTTCCCCATCCTCCCCACAGATATGCACTGTAGGGGGACCCACGACTGTTTGCGGGTCTGCTATAAACTATAAGTGTCTGTGCATGTGTGTGTGCAAGCTTGTGGGGTAAGTGTGCTACATGAGGGGCTAGGCCTCTGTTAACTGATGAGATTCACTCCTTGATGTTGTTTCTAAAGTGGTTTGAGAAAGGGACTGCTGACAGCTCTCCTGTGGCCCCTCAGCTAAGACCTCCAGGGATGGGGGCAGTGGAAGGAGGTCAGTGGAGGCTCTTGGTGAGGCCCACGGTGGGCATCAGGGGGCACTACAGCTCCAGGCCCCAAACAGGTCTGACAACAACTGTGGGGTCAGCATCCACCCATGGGCACCTTAGCCAGTCTTGATGAAAGACCACTGTTTTTCCTTTCAGAGGAGGACACAGGCTCAAAGAGGATGAGTGACTTGCCCAAGCTTAAACAGTGAGGACATGGTAGAGCTGAAGCCTGAACCCACATCCCCAGACTCCAGGCCACTGTTCCTCCCACTGTATACTGTGGGCTCTTCAAGACTCCCAGGAGACAGGGGCTTAATGCTGAGAACAAAGGGCCCTGAGCTAGCTACGGTCTGCCTCTCTGGAGCTCCACCTAGGGCCAGAAATGCTAGTCTTTTTGATCTATGACTCTAAACCCCTGGGATGGTGCCAGCACGGAAAAGAGATGACCTGGAGTTAGAAGACCCATGTTCAGTTCTGGCCCTGCTGCTAGGCGACCTTGAGCCAGTCCATCACCTCTCTGGGCCCAGTACATCAGGAGGATGATGCAGTGGAAAGCCACAGGAAGGTTATGAGGGGCAGTCCTGCCAGTGTCTCAGGTTCTCAGGGGTCCCTGAGTCTCAGAGGCAGCCTCTTCAAGATGCCTGAGGCTGGCCTGGCAGAGGAAAGAGTGGCTAGGTGCCAGCCAGTGAGGGCCCAGCATCCTTACCACCTTGTTCTCAGAGCCCAGGGATGGCTGGTGCCTTCGTCTGGAGATCCAGCTTAGGTCCGAGGCCTGACTGTTCAGCGTAGAGCGGTGGGTAGAGCAGTAGCTGGCGTACTGGCCAGTGCACTGGCCCGACATGCCCAGAAGCACCCCCAGGCATGGCAGGTGCTGGGTGATGGCCATTCTGCAGGCACAGCACATCTGGTTAGGCTGCGACAGGCACAAGAGGCTGGGGATGGATGGACAGACCAATACACGGCCAATGGAAGTGGACAGAGAGCCACTGGGGAAATGGGGATGTCCAGACACTGGGGGTATGAGGATAGACAAACAGTTGATGGGATGATAGTAATGGACAGAAAGACTCTGGGAGTCATAGGAGGTGATGAGGAAGGACAGACAGATGCTGGGGTGAAGGACACTGATAGGGTTTGGGATGGACAGTTAGACTCTGGGGCTGTGGGCACAGAGGGAGAGCCTCAGGGTAGCAGGTTCAGCCAAGTGCTGTGTTCCAGCCCTCAAGTGGCTGGCCCAAGCCACATCTCTGCAAATAGGCATAAGGGATGCTTCTGAGTAGCTGCTGAGCTGGATGGGCTAAAGGCTGCAGCTGGCCTCAGCAGGACAATGAGTTACTGACACCACCAGGCAGATGGAAGCACTGAAGGCCCCCTTGTGGAAGAGGTCCGTGGTGGCCTGGATTCTGTCAGCAGAGGGCATGCTGAGCAGAACCACGCCCAGGCCTGCTACAGTCCCTTCAGGATGTCACTGTCTGCGGCTCCTCCTTGTAGAGGGCAGCACTGCTGATCGTCTGTCCTGACTGCCTTTTGGCCTCAACTCCAAAAACCCCATAGTTAGAATTGTACGTTTCCCAGGGAGCTCTGATGTCCCTCCAAGCTGAGCCCCCTGGGAAGCTGGGGCAGCAGAGGGGGTCACACCAGCTCCAGACCCCACCCAGTGTCACTGGCTGCTCCCAGATACTAGGGGCTCCTGTCCAATACATATACAATGCAATACATATACAGTTTGCCGGCCCAGGCCTTCCATACCCATTAGGGTGGGCCTGGGGACCTGGAGCTGGGTTCTGCAAGAGGGTCACACCTGTACTTGGGGTGGGTGATGGCGTAAATGATGGGGTTGTGGATCGCTGAGGCCTTGGCAATGACGGCCGGCACCGAATTCATGTACGGCGTCAGGACATGCGCATACCTAGGACAGAGAAGCTGTGGTGCACTGCCAGCTGGCCCTCCCCGGAGACTCCACAGCCCACCCACCCCCTCAGGAACCTTCTTTCCCTAGGCCAGACCCTGCCAGGGGGCACAGCCCAACCTGAGTCAAACCAGCACAGCCAAGTCAGCCCTGTGGCAGGGACCACATTGCCAAGGAGAATTCTGATCCTAGGTGAGTGGCGCCCTGGGGTGCAGTTGTGGAAGGGGTGCTGAGAGGAAGCTGGGCCAGTTTGGGGGTTTTGCCAGGTCTCACTGTCCCTTTGAGACTGTGCTGCTGGCAATAAACCATACCCACCCCCAATGACTCTGGCCCTCTGCCCAGCTCTTCCCACACCCCATCCCACACCTGATGCCCACTGCTCCTCTGGCTCTCTTAATGACTTCACAGGCTAATCCAAAAGGGCACCAGGCCACTCCTGCACAAGGACAAGTTCTCCTACCCAAACATATCAAAGGATTATCAGTTCTGTCTCAAAAGTGCTTCTGAAGTCTGGTCTATGTCCATGCTGCTGCAGATGTCAAAGACCCCAAACTCTAGCCACAATGGACTAGAGGGCAGGAGGTGAGCAGCACCTCACAGTCTGGAGGAGGCTGGACTCAGGGTGTGAGGATGGCTGGCTTGGGCTGGGGAGGGAGAGGCTGCCCCCAGGGCCCCTTGCCCCTCCCCCATGCCTTGAGCCACTGCTCACCCAGCAAAGGCCATCAGGGCCACAGTGGAGTAAGGGGCCCAGGAGAGCACAAAGAGAAAAATAACCAGCAGCTCCATCTTGGCCATCTTCCACTCTCTCTGCAGCCGCTGTCGTTGCCGGGAGGACTCACCACCGCCCTCAAAGGCCCCGAAAGCCTGCAGAGCCCTAGGAAGAGTGGGTAGTCTGTTCCGATCCCACTTGGGTTGCAGGGAATGTCAGGGTCATGGCCATGTTGGGGAGCCTCCCTAGACCTGGCCATCCCCCCCCAGTGCAGGCAGCCGTCACTTCCAGAAAGATCTCCATTACATCCAGCCTAAGCTGCCTCCCTGTGGTTCCACCTATGGTGTCTTCTTTGCACCCCTCAGACTTCCTGACCGAGTCTAAAGACCCCCTTTTCAGAAGACCTTGTCTCCTGAGACTCCTCTAGGCACCCCGGTTGTGCTGATCTCTAGGCAGCCTGCCTTGTCCTGTGGTCCCCTGACAGCTGGCCCTCCCACATGTGTTCAGCTTGTCTTTGCCTACGTGGAGCTGGGGGCAGGGGCAGATATGGGCCTTGGGGCGTGGTGGGGGCAACCCTGGCAAATGGGTGTGGAGCCCCTCCCATCCAGCCCCTCCTCCGTGCCCAGCTCTTACTGGCCTGTCTCCCGGATGGCCCTGAAGATGAAGAAGTAGGAGTACATGATGACAAGCAGGGGGAGGAAGAACACAAAGCAGAAGAGCAGCATGGTGTACGCACGGACTGATGGCGTGAAGCTCATGTAGTCCCAAGAGCAGGAGGTCAGCAGCCCCTCAGGCACATAGGCACCTGGGAGCCAGGGGCAGGTGCTCAGCCTTCAGGACAGCACCAACTCTGGCTCCTCACCCATCAGGGGCTTTGGATGTGGGGCCTGAGATCCCCAAACACTAGCCCCAGCCCCAGCCCTGCCCAGTGCAGAGAGGAATCCGGGGTGCATGGGAGGGAGCTCTCCAAGCTGGTTCGAACAGGAGATAGCTGGCAAAGCCCACTGCTGCCATTCTTGCCAGTTTGGAACAGAGAGCTTGCCATTGCCCCAGGTCTTACTCCCCTCGGCTCCAGCCAGCTTCCTGGTTCCTGTCCCAGAAGGACAGGTGCCTTCCGCTAACCCTCCTACCTGCTGAGAGGCCTCATACCCCAACCACTGCCTGTCTGACTCCCTGAAAACTCAGCATCAAATGCACCTGTCACTTCCCACCACCCAGGAACTACATGATCTTACCCTCTGTGCTTGGGGATGGGAGCCAAAGTCATCCTCTGATCAGGATGGTGCAGCCTCAGTTTCCCCTGCTGCTAGCCATGCCCTCTAAATGTTCATCAGCCTTGAGGCTCAGGCAGTTCCTTGGCCCCTTCTGCCAGCTGGTGGACCCAAGTCCACCTACCTGCCCCCTGGCACATGCCCCTCCCATTCCCCCCCTGGTTTTCCCAGTCCACTTACTCCAGCCAAAGAAGGGTGGCAGACTCCAGGCCAGGGCATAGAGCCAGATGCCCAGCAGGACAAGCCCAGCCCTCCTCTTGGTTACCACCCCGACAGCAGCGAGTGGATGCATGATCACCAGGTAGCGGTCCAGGGCGATGGCCATCAGAGTAATCATGGAGGTGATGCCAGAGAGAGCCCCACAGAAGGCATAGAACTCACAGCCTGTGGGCACAGCTCCCTGTCCTCAGTCTATGGCAGGGAGCCCAGCAGGCACCCCAAGGGAGAGAGGGTCTGGGGGTGGCAAGTGCTGGGCTCCTCAAGGAGAGCAGCCCTGAGCTCCTCTCCGCCCTGCCTACTTGCCACATCTGGCAGAGGCTGGTGGAGCCCCAGGACAGGACCCTGAGTCCTCCCTCTTGCTTATTCACAGGATTGAGGGCGGTCACCCACTCTCTGTCCAGGAAGGGAAAATCATCTTCTCGTCCAGGCCACCCTCCAGGGTGGGCACCCCCTGCCACAGCCCTCCTCCTCCCTCCAGCAAAAGGGAACCCCAAGTATCTACCTGCCTCCCCAAAGAGCCACCGCTTATAGAGGCTGCTGGCAAAGAAAATGGGAGCCTGGGTAAAGGACATGAGGAAGTCGCTGACTGCGAGGTTGATGATAAACATGTTGGCAGGTGTCCTGAGGCCTCTGCTCCTGTGAGGGGGTGGAAACCGTCAGAAGGCGCTTCTGCTGGGGAGCTTCCCTCACTCACACCTGTACACACACTCACACACACATACAACATGCCCACATACATGCACATGACAAATGTGCACGCACTCAGGGGCAAGCTTCTGGGCCACAGGCCTATCCCACCGGCAGTAAGTACCAGCCCACCTAACAGCTCTGCGGCATGGCTGTGCCGGCTGAGAAGCAAGACCCCTCAAGTTGGCAACTTGCCCCCTACTCCTGAGGGCAACTGCTTTAGGATGAAGTGGAGAACAATGCCTTTCCCAGAGTTGCCGTGCAGCCCCGCAGAAGCTGGGTTCTGGACATGTCCGCTTCTTCTTCTTGTGCTGTGGACTCCCCCTTTGTGACCTATGCTCTTCCGAATTTGGCCGCATGCTTCATTTCTTCGAGCCCCACCAGGCCAAGGTCTCCCGAATGGCTTCTCCCCAGGCTGCTCGCCCTGTGTGCCCACATGCCACGTGCCTTCCCAGGAGCTTCTCACACCTCCTCCCTCCTCAGGCACCTCTCCTTGTCCCCTGCCTCCCAGTGTCTCTGCAGTCTTCACCCTCAGGGGTGGTGAAGGGCACTTTCACAAGCCGCATCTCCTATTATCATCCATCTTTGATGTACATCCTTCCCTCCACCCCCTGCCATTTTCTAAATAAGAACACTAAGAAGTGGCTTGCTCCAGATCACAAGACCCAGGACAGGGCACAGCCAGGACTCAAGCCCTCCTTTGGTGGGCACTGCACTGAACTTACACAGCATGTTGACTCCATGAAGTAAATTGCAGCAGCTCCATTTTGCAGACAGGAAAAGTGGACTCAAAGAATATAAATGATTTGCCCACAGTCATTTCAGCCAACAGGTAGTAAAGCCAGGGGTTCACTTCTCCACCTGCATGTCCCAGCCATTCAGCCTGCTGGTGGAGCAGGTGAGGAAGGAAGCCACAGTTGGTTGCCAGGGGTGCATGCTGCAAGTCTTGAGGACTCAGGCCCCTGGTGCCAGGGCTGCTCTTCAAGGCAGAGGGAAGATGCCCATGGGGGCAGGTAATAGTGGAGGTGAGCTGAGAGCAGGGCAAAATGGATGGACCTGTCATAGGAAAACCTGTGCTACAGAGGGTGAGCCTGGGGCCCAACCAGCACATGCCACTCAAGCTGTTCTGGGCTTGGGACCACTCAGGACTTAGCCCTGACCTCCCTGCCCAGGATCACCAGTGCCCTGACAGAGCTGGCACCAGCATTCCCACCCTGCATCCTGTCCAGTCTCTGCACGGCTGGCCGCCCTCAGTGCCTGGTCCCCAGCCCCACCAACCAGGCACCTGCAGAAGGTGTAGATGACGGTCAGGTTGCCCAGCATCCCCATGAGTCCCACCAGCAGGATCACTGAGCCCAGGGTGTAGTGGGCATGGTCGGGAACATCAACAGTAGGAAAGGGGACCCAGGCAGCAGCCTGAGGCCTGGCTTCCTGTGGAGAGACAGAGAAACAGGGCATTACATTGGCCTGTCACCTTCAAATAGCCTTGAGAAGGAGGGCTAGGGTTTCCAGGTGGGGTAGGTGCAGGTGGGGTAACTGAGACTCGGAGTGGCAAAGCCACTCGCCCACATGGCTAGCAAGTGACTGAGCTGGAGAAATACAGGTCTCCCTAAAGTTGAGTCCAAGCTCCTATACCATGGCACAGAGGCTTCTAGGAGGGAGCTCAGATTGCCTATTGGCAACTGTTAGGGCAGACAGACAGACAGACAGATAGCAGGCACATGGCTGGACTGACTCTAGCTCTCCTTAGGGAAAAGGCAGAGCCATCTCCTGGGTGGACTACATGGGTCCCATCCTGAGTATCCAACATAGTCAGCAATGGTGTTCCAGGCCCTGTAGACTCTGGGGCGGTGCATTCGGTTAGAGCTCCTCTCCTCAGGAGTCCCCCCATGCTCTGCCACCCAAGCCTCAAAAAAGAGGTTGTATTGCCCAATAGTATAACTGAGTAGCACTGACCTTGATGCCTGGTTGAAAGACAGGGAAAGAACTCCCCTTTGAAAAGAAAGCACAGGCTCCCAGGGTCACTGCAAGCAGGTCATGACCCCAAGAGGCCAGTATAAAGGGCTTCAAGGCCCCTCCCCCACAGCTCCTTTCCAGATAAGGGGGAAGTTTGGGGGTTTAGGCTCTGTCCTGCCCTGACATCTGTAGCTACCAGAGCTTTCCCATGCATCCTAGGCCAGCAACCCCCAGTACTCTGAGGGTACCCTTGGCCCTCCTCAGGTAACAGTGTGGCTGGCGGGGTGTAGAGCCCCGGGTCAGATGATGGAGGCAGCAGAAGACAGCCAACGCCTCGCTCTGGGCTGGACTAGAGGTATGCCTAAGGTATCCTTCCTCTCTGGAAGGCTCCACGGGGCATCCAACTACCCTCAGAAAGGAATGGTTGCAGCCAAGGGCAGGTCTGGGTCATTCTAGCCCCATATCCTTCAGGGATGGCCTTCCTGTGCCTTGAATGCTCTCTACAGGAGGGACATTGCCCACACTCTCGTCTATCGGCCTCTTTGTGCAGGGCAGGCTTAGAGAGGTCCAGTAACATGCCAAGGTCCTATAGCAGAGCTCAGGCCTTTCTATCTCCCCGTCAAAGCCCCTAGTGGTCCCCAGGAGGGAGACAAGGGGGACGGGGAGGGAAGGCTCTATGTGCACATGCTCACCCCAGGCTTACCGTGGGACTGATGGGTGTAGGTTGGTCCAGGCTGGAGATGCTGCTTTGGGAGCTATCCCACCTGCTGGGTGATGGTGGGGTGACCACGCAGCTGGGCTCCTGAGCCAGGCCCAGTGGGACTCCTGGTTCTGAAGAAGGGTTCATTCTGAGGTGGCGTAGTCCTCTCTCAAGCCCACAGAGAAGTCAAAGGAATGGGGGGCTCAGGATGTTAGCTGTGCCCAGGTTCCTGACTCTCCTCCATCCTCAGCAACTCTACCTGGTCCACCAGCTGCCTGCGCCTGCATCCAGCATGGACCCAGCCTGGAGCTACTCTTGAGGCTGGTGGCTGCTCTGTGTCCAGTGAAGCACTAAGGAGCGAGTGTCACAGCTGTGGTGACTCAGCCATGGGATCTGTTCCCACCGTTAAGTAGCAGACCTGGGAGTGCACATGCCCAGTTGCTCAGTGCCCCCAGCTCCCTCAGACACAGGTCCCTGGTGTCTGTCCACAGAAGCTCTGATGATGGTAGCATGGATGTGTGAATGTGTGTGAGTGTGTGCGTGAGAGTATGAGAGTGTGTGTCAGTGTGACTGTGTGTGTATGTGCTTACTTCAGGGGAGATAGCCAGGCTGGGCTCCTGGAGGTTGGCAGGTTTTGTCTTCCCCTCTGACCAGGCTCCCTTTCTTCCCCGAGCTCATCACAAAGCCTCTGCTGCCCCCAAGAACTCCCAGGGCTGTCAGTGGACAGGTGACCCTGTGGAGACCAGCCTTGCCCTTTCCATGGCTGCCCCGCCCTCAGGCCCAGCCCACGTGAGCCCATTGGCACAGAACCAGGCTGGTTGCCCATTTCACAGATGAAGAGGCTCAGAGTTTGGGCCAGGATATTGCACAGTCATGGTGAGATCAGATCACAAGGCATTTACTGTTTGTAATTTTCTGACAATAAACTTTTTTATTGAAGTATAAATATTTTTTTAAAACCCTCAAAGCTGGTAGAGACCTGGGAGCTCACTCAGGCCTGCTGGCCTGGCCCAAGATGAATAAAATGTTGGAGGCAGAGGGTCTCCTAGGCCCACACCTTTCCCCGTCTTGGAAGCAAGGAGCAACAAGCCCCAGAACCAGAGAGAATGAAGCTGTGCTCACTTTCCAGGGGGTTCACTTAGCTCCAGGGACATCCTGCTCGGAACGGTGTCCTGTGGCACAGTGCTGAGACTCGTGGAGCCTGGACTGAAGAGATGTGCTCTCTCCTATTCCAGGGTCACCCCAGTTTTTACAAACACTTTTCCTAGAGCCCCAGATTTGCACTGGTGGGTGGAAGCACCCACTCCCAAGAGAGAAGCTACACTTCCCACCAGGCGCCGACTTGCACTGCGGAAGGGCTTCCTGGCGAGGCCTTCTGTTTCAGGTCTTTGGCCTGTGAAAGCTCACCTTAGCAGGGTACAGGAGCATGAGGGACCGACTCCACGTTCTCTCCATAAAACCCTATGTGAACTTGCCAACTGCAGGCTTTGGAACATGGGGAAGTTTGTCTAAGCCAACACTAAGTCCCACAGGACATGCTCCCCGACTCTCCCACCTGGCAGTTAGGAGAGAATGCAGGTGTAGTAGCCAGCACCAGGGTCCCTGGAGATGGGTTTGTCAGCCGGACAGATGAGGACAGACCATACACCAGGGCACCATGGACCTCAAAGCAATGCTTGAAGTCCCAAGGGATTGAATCCCCCATGTCTGGGGCCTTCAGAAGCCCCTGGTCTGCTTTGCAGTGTCCTTTCTCCAGGGCTGATCTGCAGCTGCCCTCAGAGGTGATGCTGAGATCCCCTCAGGGCCCAAGTCCCCACCATCTCCTCCTGCACTGTGGCCCCTCTGGAGAGGGCCCACCATGGCCCTGATGCTCCCCACTTCCAGGCCTCTCACCTGCCAGGCACCGACTATCCAGGCTGAGCCTTATCTCCAAGGGCAGAGTGTGTGTTCTCTGTGGTCACCACTGCCCCGCTGTCCTTGTCATGACCCAAGGCTCTGAGGTGGGGGGGCCCCTGGCCTTCTATCACTCTCCTCAGACTTGTCCTCCCAGGTGCCCAACTGCACCCCCACCTGAGCCCTATTTCTACCCACCTCTCTGCCCCCAACGTCTCTCTCCAAGCTTGGCCCAGACTGGCCCCAACCTCTCCATGCCAATACTTGCTTCCCCATTGACCGTCCCATGGGCCCCACTCCACCCAAGAATCTCAGCCTAGGAACAGACAGATGGGGTCCCCAAACCTCACAGTCCCCACCCTGGCTGATGCCCACTCTCTCAGAGGCCTGGCATCTCTTCCTCTCCCAGCACCAGCCTGGGGGCAGGCTAGCCTCAGCACTAAGTGTCACTTGCACACTCCTAGGGCTTTGATGGCCTGGGGACCCCTGGGCTGAGCGCAGAGCTGCTGTCCCCACACAGTTCCTCTCCAGGGTCTCCCATTTTCTCTTGCTCCTCTCCTTACAGCCCATTTTTCATGCTGCAGCCCTAAAGGTATTTGGAAACACAAATTCAATCAGATAACCCCATGCTTAACCCTTTGATGACTTCCATTGCTCTTAAGACACAGACAAAGCCCTAATGTGGCAATAGGGTAAAGGAAAAGGCTACAGTGTCACAACTGTATGGGGATAAGAAGTCAGTTTTCTTGGGGAAACTAAATCACCATGCGTCAGCGAGAAGCCTGCTGTCCCCACCTCAGTGTCTGTGTGCCTGGGCCAGGCTGCCATCACACCAGCGGCTGTGCACCAGGGCAGGAGCCTGTCCCCTGCTACTGCTCCTTTTTAGTGCACATTCCAGATCAGCCTGTTTTCAGGAGTGAGGAGCCAAGCTCAGGTGCCAGGCGGTCTGGGTGTGGCTGCTCACCAAGCAGAGAGGTGTCTGAGAGCACGTACTGAAGGTTGGATTCAGGCTAGGGGCCGAGGGCCTGATCACATGGGGTGCAGACCCTCTTGTTGGGGAAGGAGGAGCCAGCTTGGTGCCAGGACCTGAACTTCTGAGCCCACTCACGTCACAGTGCTGCAGCCAGGCTGCCTCCTCCCAGACTGCAGAATGCTCGCAGTCCCTCTGCCACCCAGCCTCTGCCCATGCTCCCTCTGCTGCTGAAACTTTCCCCGTCCCTTTCCAGGCTCTCAGCTCAAAGACCACGTCATCAGGTCAAGGAAGCCATCCTGAGGACCCGAACTCTCACCGCCCCGTCCATCCTTTTGGAGCACTCACTAATGGTGCCATTTATAGTGACTGTCATCCAATCAAGTCTGTCTGCCTCCCTGGATCACAAACAGATCTGTTTGTTTCACCGTTTTGACTTACTGCCCAACAGAGTGCCTGGAATATTGTTTCAGGAAAATAAAAATCTCCCTGGTCCTTGCTTCTGGTGACATCCACATCAGTGTCACCTGGAGCTTGTTAGAAGTGCTCCAGACCTACTGAACCAGGTGACCCATCCACATATTATGTGGGAGAGGCCGATCTGAGGGGACACTGAGGCAACCCTGAGATTAGTGACAACAGGGCATGCTGTGATGCCCAAGGCTGGAAGGACAACAGGAGGAAGTGGGTGCTGGGACTCCAGGGGCTGGGGCTGCCCTGCAGGGTGCTTCAGAGAGAGGTTCCCCACGGCACCTAGTGGCAGTGGCTGCTGGCAGGGGTGCCACGGTGAGCAAGCACTGGGCGGGTTCCCGCTGCTCTCCTCTGGGTCTCCTTGCTTCTCAGGTGCCTCCCCATGGCCAAACCTACCGGGAAGCCAGGGGTAAGGTGACAGGGCACACATGTGTCATTGCTCCACCCCAACCCCCGCCACTGCAGCCAGCAGACAGTGGGGGTCCCCTGGCGAGCAGGTCCTTCTGCTGTTCAGTTTTCTTACCCCTCCCCAGGGGCTGCTCATGGAGGGACGGCCCGAGCCCTGGGTGGGGAATGGTGTCTGCTCTCTGCCTGGCCAGCCTGCATGGTTCCCTTGGACCAGCCCAAGCCACCCTTCTGCTCAGCTTGCCCTAGGAGCCTGAGGGCAATCACATCGCCCCCCACCCAGCCTCCAAGGCCACACACCCGCAGCACCAGGGAGATCTGAAGGGGTTGAGTGTGTTGTGGCTCCTGCAGTCTGGCCCACAGCCCTGCACTGACCCGCCTCCAGCTCTTCACACCTCCCTGGCATGGCTCGAGGTGAGAAAAGCTTTCCAGGCCTCTCCGTGCATGGGGGAGTACCAGGGGCACAGGAATTGGGAGGTCTGAGAGTGCCCTGGGGTGGCACAGAGGACCTAAGTGTCTGCACAGCAGGGGGCCAGGGAGGCAGAGGACGTGCTGTTTTGTTAGATCAGGCAGGAGTGAGAAACAAATTAGCAGTGGGCCCTCAGCAGACACTTAACCTGTATTTGTTCGGGCACTGGAATCAATCAGTGCCATGGACACTGTCCACAGGGCCCTGATGCCCACTTTACTTACAGGCATTCAGAGCCCCAGAATTCCTGTCCTTTGTAGAGGAGCCCTGTAAACCCTGAGAGGAAAGCCAGGAGGGCAGGAGGTCCGCAGTTCCTGCGCTTCTGTATTGCTGGCTATCACACCCAGAGTCTGGGGAGGCAAGTCTCTGCCCCCTGGCTGGGCCTGGCAGGCAGCACTGTAAGGCTAGTCCCATGCCATTCCCACCCTGACCACTGCTGGGGATCAGTTTCCACATCCAGGGATTGACAAGGCTATCTGGTTACCCAGAGACTCCTGGGAAACTCCCAGGAGCGGTTGCCAGGGGAATATTAAATGTGTCAGTGAACATATTCCTATAGACACCTGGCCAGCAGTCCCATGGGCCCTCCCTCACCTGGAACTTGCTGTGTTCCAGGAAAACCCTGTCAGGATAGGGCCCTCCTTCCCATGGCCTGAGGGCCTTGCTCCTCTGCTGTACTACAGAGCAGCAGGCACAGCCCTGGTCTTTTGCCTGCCCTGGGCTGAGAGGGGCAATCCATGCTCCGCAACCCCTCCAGTGCGGTCTGCCCATCAGGGGCCATCCAAGTGGCCCAGTGGTCCTGCTAATGTCCCCGGAGGCACCCAAGGGTCCTTTAGGTCCCTATGGCCCACCTGTCTCTCTGTGGCTCCTCTCGCCCTTACTCCCATCTGGAGTGCTCCCACTGAGCTTCCTCCTGTACAGCTTATGACAGCCAAAGTGGGGCAGGCAGGGAGACAGCCAGGGGGCAGAGTGTATACAGCACTGTAGGACCCTTTCCTGTCCCCACAGAAGCACCTATGGTGGCACCTGGGCTTGGCCCTTGCTGGAGCCACATTCTTGGCCTGGGGCCCTGACCCAGGGCACTTAGAGCTGTCCTCTCTGTCAGTGTCCTGCAGTCTGTATGTGTCCCAAGGAGTCTCTCTGGGGTCTCCAACTTCACATCCATCCAAGTGTTGTGCAGTCATCAATTGGCTACAGCAGTGCTCTGTGCCCTGGGCTGGCATCGCTCACAGCAGCCGCACTGGCAAGCTGGCTAGGTAGTCAGGAGGGGAACCACAGTCACCCCCAAAAGTGGCCCCTTCTCCCCTTAGCTGGAAGCTTCTGTTGAGAGGATCAGGGACAGTTAACAGGTACAAGAGAGGAATTAAAAAATACAAAGTCAAGGAAAACATGAGTGAGTCCAAAAGAACATTAACTTGAAAATTGATTACACACCCTAGAGAGGCATGTATGTTGCCACACCCAGCAGCCCATAAACAGCGAGACCTTGCTCCTAGGTTTAAGAAATAAAAGGCACTCCTTAGAGCCTTTGGCATTTCCTAGTGGGCACACAAAGCACTCTAATTGGGACACAGAGATAGGCTTGAACTACCCTAAACATTATATACTTTTTTTGACCTTTTGGTAAAACATGCTGGAATAGCAGGAGAAGCAACCTTCTTCTTCAGAATGCTTTAGCTGATCTTAACCAAGTTCCTGATCTGTTCCCTACAAAATGGGGCATTTGTCTGAGGGAGAGAGGAAAGGAGGAAGGCACCCACTTTGATTTATGACAACCCAGAGCAATCCCTGACTGCTCAGGAGGATAGATGTGGAAGACAAACGAGGCAGAAGGGAAATCTACATCAAGCCCAGAGATGTTCTTAGTGGAGAGAGGTGCTGGCATATACATCTGGCTCTGTTCTCAATGATCACTCCATGAGCTCCTGTTTATCTGAGCATCACATGAGCAGTACTGGAAGATTTCTAGATGAAAACCCTGCGTTGAATTGGCTTTGTTTTTCGATGTTACTGTGGACATGTCAGTTTTGCCAGTGGAATCCCAAAAAACTGCAAACTGTGTAGTTTTCCTCTTGGATCAGTCTAGCAGGTCAGATGACCTCGACTGGCATTCCAGCTTTGCCCCTATGTAAGGATCAGGGAAGTAACAGGGAGCTGCATATATCTGAGACAGTTTCCTCCTCCATAGAAGGAGGGTATTAAAACCTTCATTCATGAATAAGCGTGTCAAGTGCCCTAGCATGCCTCACCAATAGTTGGGGCCCCACGCTTGCAGAAGCTGCTGAAGCAGGAGAGGAGACATCCTGACCTTGCTTGGGACTGCAAGGTTTGTACAGCACAAATGCCTACACAATCCCCCAGGACCCTGGGATCAACCAGTCCTGCACACTGACCTTGAGTGACTCCCTCTTGCCCTCTGAGCCTCCTTCCTTATCTATAAAATGGAGATAGCAATGCCTCACTGGATGCAATGCTTTAATTTGACAAGAGACATGAATCACCCACACAGTGCCTGAAACACAGCAGGCTTCTGCAGTGTGAGGCCTTAATCTTTTACCTGGCTGCTGAAGGCTTGAGATGGATAATGGCCCCTCTTGGGCCAAGGCAGTTCTTGGCAGACCCATGGCCCACTCTCTGGCAGGATGGGCCCCTCCTCCAGCCCTCTGGGTGGGTTGGGCAGAGGGACAGTGGGAGGCAAGGCAGGTGTGGGGGCCACAACCCTTTTCCCAAAGAAGGGAAGGCCTTCAGGGGATGTGGGCTTGGTTATTTGCAGAGCAGTGTATTGTTAGGAAAGGTGCTCATTTTCTCCTGGAAGTCCAGCTAACTCCAGGAGCTGCCAACGGTTCCAGACAGCCAAAGTCAGAGAATGGTGATGGCTGGCACCCTCCACACTGGCGCTCTTAAATTCAGCAGAAAACTTTAGGGTGGACCCCAGTTCACTCTCCTCTCTTTCCTTCCACACTCAGGCCAGCTGGGCTCACAGGTAAGCCCTGTCCCCACCCTCCCACTGGCTCCAGGTCCCCTTGACTCCCAGCCCCAAATGCTCTCCATGGTGCTGCACCTTTGCAGCCTAGGCCTGGAGCAAACTCTTCCACCTTCTCTGACCTGCAGCTGGTTGGGGCAAGGCCTGAATCCAGGCCCCAAGCAGGCCTGTCTGAGCCCCTGAAAAGTAGGGAAAAGGGATGTGATGAGCAGTCCAGGTACTTGGTGCACAGGGAAGAGGAGCCAGGCCTTGCCTCTGCTCTTTGCACTCCAAGAGGCTGTGGTCTCTGCCAGGAGCCCTGGCCTTTTCCTGTTCATCTAAAAGCTTCTTGAAATCCTAGTTCTGAGAGCAAAAACTTCACAGCTTCTCCAAGGCTGGAGGACAAGCAAGCCTCTGGTTTCCCACCAGTGTGAAGAACAGCGGCTCCAGCCGTCTGTCCCCATGCAGCTTGGGGACTGCATCTGCAGAGTGACAGCGCTATGGGATTTAAGTGAGGGCTCCCCCTCCCCTGCCCCCACCACCCAGGTCCCCAGGGATGGGCCAGGGCAAGGGAATTCCTGGGTTTGTTTTATAGCTGTATTTGTGAGATCTAACTGCTACCAGCACATCCTTTAGAAATGAAATCATACTGAAAGGCATATGAAAAACAGTCCTGACCCCACCCTCGTAGTCCCTAGTTCTACTTGCTGGAGGCAACCATTTTCAGTCCTTTGGTATTCCTTCTGCTATTTACCTCCCTATTCATAAAAAAAAAAAAACTTATGCAATTGAGTCGTGTTTAGAAGGATGTGGAAAGAGACTTCTGTTGTTGCTTAAAGCCCCAAAGCAGAAGCCAAGAGGCTTGAGGGTCCCCATGTTGGAGAAAGAATGTCACAGAACTGCTCAACAGCCCTCAGAGGCCCACCCAGAGGAGCCCAGACAGGCCCCTGGACCCCACCCTGGCCAGTGCTGGCATTTGCAGGCACTGCACCTAGGGCTGAAGGCTGAGTGGATCCCTCAGCCCCACTTCTTAGGGATATCTGACTGAGCTATCTGTTGGGGGAGCCCTGATATCAGTCTTCCCAGAGAGGAACCACATGGAAAAGAGGGCTGGTGAGGGGGGGCAGTATCCCAGCATTCACTTAGCCCCCCATTTCAGTTCAGTACCCCCATGCTCACCTTTGCCTGATTGTCCCAGTGTAGAGACTCTGTGATTTGCCCTCTTCAGAGAAGACCCTCCAGTCTTTTACTGTGATGGGGAGATAGCTGTGCAAAGTGGGGAGGATCCCATGGGATCTAAACAGCATCCTGCAATACTCCTTGTCAGGCACCCTCCTCCCCTTCGCCTCCTCCAAGGTACAGAGCGCTGCTCCCAGCAAAACCTTTGGCAGACCCGGCCAAACGATGGTGAATGGTTCATGGTTATTCCCACGGCTAGGCTAGGACTTGGCTTTTCGGGGACTACCGAGTCAGTTTCCACTCATCCACCTGCTTCTAGATTCCAGATTGTTTTTAATGTTTCCTCTGCTGTCCTCCACATCTTTGGTAGTATATGCCTTCTAGTTTCCCATTTACTGTGATTTTAATGGAGTTTTGGAGGGAGACAAACTTATACACATGTGTTTCATCTGCTCTCTTTATCCAGAATTCCCCAGGTTGGTTTTTGCTCTGAATTACAATACGAGGCTGTGCATTTTATGTTCTTGCCCCTTCTCTGTAGGATGAAACGACAGGGTTGGGGGCAGGAGTGCTGGGCTGAGGCACAGCTAGCCTTTGTTAGGATGTCTGCATTCTGCTCTCTCTCCTAAAACTGGTTTATTAATTAATCACAAGGCCGGGGTTTTGTTATTTATTTCGTAGCTCAGTTTGTTAATTACTTGAGGAGTGAATATCTCTGAAGAGGTTTTAATTGACTATTGCCACCCCTGACTTGGAAGTCTCTCCATATATATCTTTGTGCATCAACTTGATCCTCCATGAGGCTTATTTTCCTGAGGTGCATGAAGCAGGATGCCAGGATGCAGGCCTGGTCAGGGATCTGGACCCCTGCTCTGAGGGCTGGCCTTCTTTGCCCTCCGCTATGCAGCATGGATCCTCCCACACAGCCACCCTGGCATGCAACAGCAGCTTGGACTGCGCTGAATGGAAAAGCCTGCTAGAACAAAGTGCCTTAATTTGGGGACTTGAAACAAAAACATTACTTGATCTTATAGAACCCTGAGCCTAAATCCCTAAAGCATGCCTTTCCTCCCTTCCAATCCCAAGGTGAATTGAAAAGCACAGTTGGAACTTGGAACCCTCTCCCTGCATCCCAGCCTGATCTGGAGTTCCCTTGGGTTCAGGCTTCTGATTGTTAGACTTAGACTTGTTGCACAGAAGTGATGTTTCCCTATGAGAAAGAATCCAGGCTGGGGGATCCTTGCTATTTCATTTTCAGCCTCATGGAGGAAAGCTGAGCTGCTCTCTCCTCCAGTGGCCTTGCTGCCCCTACCTCTGGTTAGCACCCCAGAGAGGCTGGAATCAAGGGCCTTGGGTGTGAGCCCCTCGATGTGGGCAGGGCTCCGTCCTGGGTCCAGCACCTGCTGAGGACAAAAGGACAAAGGTCTGCAGGAGCTGGTGGCAGGGCTAGGCTTCGTAGAGGAAACTGGCATTAGAAGCAACCCTTAGAGTCTCCCCTAGAGCAGGATCTCTGGCACCCCCCCATGCCCCAGAAAGGGTGGAGATGCTCCCCTGAGCATGTGCCTCACTGGGGGCCAGCACAGCAGGAGCTGTCTGAGAAGTTGGTCTGGGACCACCCCCTCCCTATCCTTGGGCCACCCTCCTCTGCCCCGGTCTTGGACCTGGCCTCAGCCATCCTGTACTCAGTACTGGCTCCTGACTTGGCCATGCACCAGTGCTGTGTTTGGGTGGGTCTGACCCAGGCGAGGCCCAGGAAAGGTTTCCATGAACCTTCCTGCCTTGCCTCTGCAGCTTTCCATGGGGAGGGACTGTGACTGGTGCTCTGTAGACCTTCGCCCCGCCCTGCCAGCCACTAGGTCCTGCCACCGTCCACCTGCATAGAGCCCCAGGAGCAGTAGCTCTCTTAGCCAGCTCTTGAGGGACCAACCAGAATGCTGCTTTTGATTCAGAATTCCTGGGACTCAAATTCAAGTGCACTGAAATATCAAAGTGGGAAGGGCTCCTCCCAACTTGCAGGTAGGGTAAGCAGGGTAGGGAAGGAGAAAGGCAGCAAAAGATCCCATTTCAGACAAAATCCCAGCCTCCACCTGATACTGCTGGGAAAGCTGGAGTGTAAATTACCCTTGGGAGTTTGTCCAGCCTCAGGGCAAGGGAGCTGAGCTTTCCTTCACTAGCAGGTCTTGGCTACTGGCCACCCTGGGGGTACATAGACACCCAAGCACTTTCAGCTCACTCCAGAGCCCAAGGGGTGAGGAAACTCCCAGATGCCAGTGTTAGAAGTGGGTGGATATACAAGACCATTGAATAGGGGTAGGGGTCACAGGATCTGGGCAAAGCACCAAAAATGCCTGCTGAGTTGAGCAAGTGACTGGAATGTAATTCTCCAGAAGACCACAGGTGCTCAGTGAGGCACAGACTCCCAGAGTGGGAGGAAGGTCTGAGGTCATTACAGGTAGACTTCCAGCTTCTGCTGTATCCTCTCTGGGGACAGGGAGACTCCCTTCCCCCTGAGGGATGAATGCTCCTATTTTGTCATTCTCTCAAGTCCACGAGAGTGTCCTGTCCTCTGGCCTGTGGTGCCAAGCTGCCCCACAAGCTGTTAAAAAACCCTCTGGCCAAAAAAATGAGATTCAAGATGGCAGCATGAGAGGTGAGACAGAGAACTCCTCCCAGAACCAGATACAGTAAGAAAATATACTTAATACAACTAACCCTAAAACAGCAACAGGAAAAAAGGCTGCAGCAGACTGCATACAGACCTCACGAACAGAGCAGACCTCACAAAGCAGGGTAACGTACGAAAGCCTTGATCTGGAGGGACCCAAGCCCTTCCCCCACCCCAGCTCACCAGCAGGAGGAAGAGAAACGGAGCGGGGATGGGGTGGAAGCCTAGAACTGCTGAACTTCCAGCCCTGGAGGTCCTCTTTGGAGTGCAAACCTGAATTGTGTGGTGCTCTGTAGATTGGTGGAGTTGGGGAATGGGGACAGGCTAAGTGCTTGAGAGATTGAGATGAATGAAAGGCAGGCAGTCTGAGAGACTTCCTAGCAGTGAGAGGGCTGCTGAAGGTGCAGAATTTGCATGGAGCTTGCTGCCCCAGAGAAGGCCTAGGTGAACAAGGTGGTCTGGGCGAGCTCTGCCCAGCATGTTGGGAACTTTGAGGAGCTTCAGACACTCCATCCCCCTGGCTGGCTACTCAACTCCAAGGCCCCCCGTTGTGACACTTCCTCCTGGCCTGATGGCACTGGCTTGTAAACCCCCACTCACCCCGCTGGCATCAGGCCAGCCAGAGGGAGGCCCTGCCTACAACAGCTAGAGATGCAAAGCACAGAGGCTTACACCTGTGTGCTTGGCACACTGGCTCTGATACTGGAGACAGGCACTGCAGCCCGGAATCAGGAAACAGCTCTTTCCTCCCACAAGGCACCAGTGCCGCTACCCTACAACCCCCAATCTCACTCTAGGGGCTGAGCAGCTCCAGAGACTGGAGTTCCTGGGCACTAGAGGGCACCACATAGAAATATGAAACGTCAGAGGAATCTGGTTCAGACCAAAATCTCACAAACCCCAGAAAAAGGGCCAAATGAAACTGAATTCACCAATCTTCCTGAAAATGAGTTCAGAATAAAAATCATAAACATGCTCATGGAGGTACAGAAAAATATTCAAGAATTCAGGAATGATTTTAAGATGGAGATTCAATCATTAAGGAATTCCATATCTGAAATGAAACACAGAATAGAGGGATTTAAAAGCAGATTAGATGTAGTAGAAGAGACAATAAATGGAATAGAAATTAGAGAAGAGGAATACAAAGATGCTAAGGCACAGAGAGAAAAAAGAATCTCTATGAATGAAAGAATATTGAGAGAACTGTGTGACCAATCCAAATGGAACAATATTCACATTATAGGGGTACCAGAAGAAGAAGAGAGAGAAAAAGGGATAGAAATGTCATTGAGGAGGTAATTGCTGAAAACTTCCCCAATCTGGGGAAGGAGATAGTCTCTCAAGCCATGGAGGTGCACAGATCTCCCAACACCAGGGACCCAAGGAAGACAACATCAAGACATATAATAATTAAAATGGCAAAGATCAAGGATAAAGACAAACTTTTAAAAGCAGCTAGAGAGAGAAAAAAGATCACATACAAAGGAAAACCCATCAGGCTATCATCACATTTCTCAACAGAAACCTTACAGGCCAGAAGGAAATGGCATGATATATTTAAAGCAGTGAAGCAGAAGGGCCGTAAACCAAGAATACTCTACCTGGCAAGGTTAACATTCAAATTTGAAGGAGGGATTAAACAATTTTTAGATAAGCAAAAGATGAGAGAATTTACCTCCCACAAACCACCTCTACAGTGCATTTTGGAGGGACTGCTATAGATGGAAGTTTTGTAAGGCTAAATAGATGTCACCCAAGGGATAGACAAAGAGTACAGAATATGATTCACAACATACAAGAATGGAGGAGGAAGAAAAAGGAGGGAAAAATAAGAATATTTACATTGTGTTTGTAATAGCATATGAAGTGAGTTAAATTAGACTTTTAGATAGTACAGGAATTACCCTTGAAGCTTTGATAACCATGAATCTAAAGCCTACAATGGCAATAAGTACATACCTATTGATAATCACCCTAAATGTAAATGGTCTGAATGCACCAATCAAAAGACATAGAGTCACTGAATGGATAAAAAAACAAGACCCGTCTATATGCTGCCTACAAGAGACTCATTTCAAACCCTAAGACATACACAGACTGAAAGTAAAGGGATGGAAAAAGATATTTCATGCAAACAATAGGGAGAAAAAAGCAGGAGTTACAGCACTTGTATCAGACAAAACAGACTTCAAAACAAAGAAAGTAACAAGAGACAAAGAAGGACATTACAAAACAATAAAGGGGTCAGTCCAACAAGAGGATATAACTATTATAAATATCTATGTACCCAACACAGGATCACCTACATATGTGAAACAAATACTAACAGAATTAAAGGGGGAAATAGAATGCAATGCATTTATTTTAGGAGACTTCAGCCCACCACTTACTCCAAAGGACAGATCAACCAGATAGAAAATAAGTAAAGAGACAGAGGCACTGAACAATGTATTAGAACAGATGGACCTAATGGACATCTACAGAACACTTCATCCAAAAGCAACAGGATACACATTCTTCTCAAGTGCACATGGAACATTTTCAAGAATAAATCATATACTAGGCCACAAAAAGAACCTCAGTAAATTTAAAAAGATTGAAATTATACCAACCAGCTTCTCAGATCACAAAGGTATGAAACTAGAAATAAATTACTCAAAGAAAATGAAAAAGCCCACAAACACATGGAGGCTTAATGACATGCTCCTAAATAATCAATGGATCAATGACCAAATAAAAACAGAGATTAAGCAATATATGGAGACAAATGACAAAAATAATTCAATACCACAAAGTCGCTGGGATGCAGCGAAGGCCATGCTAAGAGGGAAATATATTGCAATACAGGCCTACCTTGGGAAAGAACAATCCCAAATGAACAGTCTAAACTCACAATTAATGAAACTACAAGAGAAAGAATAAATGAGACCCAAAGTCAGTAGAAGGAGGGACATGATAAAGATTAAAGCATAAATAAATAAAATTGAGAAGAATAAAACAATAGAAAGAATCAATGAAAGCAGGAGCTGGTTCTTCAAGAAAATAAACAAAATAGATAAACCCCTAGCCAGACATATAAAGAAAAAAGAGTCTACGCACATAAACAGAATCAGAAATGAAAAAGGAAAAGTCACTATGGACACCACAGAAATACAAAGAATTATGAGAGAATACTATGAAAAATTATATGGTAACAAACTGGATAACCTAGAAGAAATGGACAACTTTCTACAAAAATACAACCTTGCAAGGCTGACCCAGGAAGAAACAGAAAATCTGAACAGACCAATTACCAGCAAAGAAATTGAATTGGTAATCAAAAACTACCTAAGAACAAAACACCTGGACCAGATGGTTTCACCACTGAATTTTATCAAACATTTAGTGAAGACCTAATACCCATTCTCCTTAAAGTCTTACAAAAAGTAGAAGAGGAGGGAATACTCCCAAACTCATTCTACGAGGCCAACATCACTCTAATACCAAAACCAGGCAAAGACACCACAAAAAAAGAAAATTACAGACCAATATCCCTGATGAACATAGATTCAAAAATATTCAACAAGATATTAGCAAACCAAATTCAAAAATACATCAAAAAGATCATGCATCATGATCAAGTGGAATTCATCCCAGGGATGCAAGGAAGGTACAATATTAAAAAATCCATCAAGATCTTCCACCACATCAATAAAAAAGAAGGACAAAAACCACATGATCATCTCCATAGATGCTGAAAAAGCATTTGACAAAATTCAACATCCATTCATGGTAAAAACTCTCAACAAAATGGGTATAGACGGCAAGTAACTCAACATAATAAAGGCCATATATGACAAACCCACAGCCAACATTATACTTGACAGCGAGACGCTGAAAACTTTTCCTTTAAGATCAGGAACAAGACAAGGATGCCCACTCTCCCCACTTTAATTCAACATAGTTCTAGAGGTCCTAGCCATGGCAATCAGCAACACAAGGAAATAAAAGGCATCCAGATTGGCAAGAAAGAAGTCAAACTGTCCCTATTTGCAGATGACATGATATTGTACATAAAAAACCCTAAAGAATCCACTTCAAAACACCTAGATCTAATATCTGAATTCAGCAAAGTTGCAGGATACAAAATTAATACACAGAAATCTGTTGCATTCTTATACACTAATGATGAACTAGCAGAAAGAGAAATCAGGAAAACAATTCCATTCACAACTGCATCAAAAGGAATAAAATACCTAGGAATAAACCTAACCAAGGAAGTGAAAGACTTATACTCTGAAAACTACAAGACACTCATGGGAGAAATTAAAGAAGATACCAATAAATGGAAACACATCCTGTGCTCATGGATAGAAAGAATTAATATTGTAAAAATGGCCATCCTGCCTAAAGCAATCTACAGATTCAATGCAATCGCTATCAAAATACCACCAGCATTCTTCAATGAACTAGAGCAAATAGTTCTAAAATTCATATGGAACCACAAAAGACCCTGAATAGCCAAAGCAATCCTGAGAAGGAAGAATAAAGCAGGGGGAATTACGCTCCCTGACTTCAAGCTCTACTACAAAGCCACAGTAATTAAGATAATTTGGTACTGGCACAAGAACAGACCTACAGACCAATGGAACAGACTAGAGAGCCCAGATATAAACCCAAGCATATAGGGTCAATTAATGTATGATAAAGGAGCAATGGATATACAATGTGGAAATGACAGCCCCTTCAACAGCTGGTGTTGGCAAAACTGGACAGCTACATGTAAGAGAATGAAACTGAATCACTGTCTAACCCCATACATAAAACTAAACTCAAAATGGATCAAAGACCTGAATGTAAGTCATGAAACTATAAAACTCTTAGAGAAAACATAGGCAAAAAGCTCTTGGACATAACGTGAGCAACTTCTTCATGAACATATCTCCCCAGGCAAGGGAAACAAAAGCAAAAACGAACAAGTGGGACTATATCAAACTAAAAAGCTTCTGGACAGCAAAGGACACCATCAGTAAAACAAAAAGGCTTCCTACAGTATGGGAGAATATATTCATAAATGACATATCTGATAAGGAGTTGACATCCAAATTATATAAAGAGCTCATGCACCTCAACAAAAAAAAGCAAATAATTCAATAAAAAAATGGGCAGAGTTGCTGAACAGACAGTTCTCCAAAGAAGAAATTCAGATGGCCAACAACACATGAAAGATGCTCCACATCGCTAATCATCAGAGAAATGCAAATTAAAACCACAATGAGATATCACCTCACACCAGTAAGGCTCGCCACCATCGAAAAGACAAACAACAACAAGTGTTGGTGAGGTTGTGGAGAAAGAGGAACCCTCCTACACTGCTGGTGGGAATGTAAAGTAGTTCAACCATTGTGGAAAGCAGTATGGAGGTCCCTCAAAAAGCTCAAAATAGAAATACCATTTGAGAGGGGCGGAAGATGGCGGCGTGAGTAGAGCAGCGGAAATCTCCTCCCAAAACAACATATATCTATGAAAATATAACAAAGACAACCCTTCCTAGAACGAAGACCAGAGGACACAGGAAAATATCCAGACCACATCCGCACCTGTGAGAACCCAGCGCCTCGTGAAGGGGGAGAGGAGGGCCACAAACCAACAAGAAAGGAAGTCCTTCCAGCTGTCACTCGTCCCAGTTCTGCAGACTATTCCTATCACCATGAAAAGGCAAAGCTACAGGCAGACAAAGATCAAAGAGACAACACCAGAGAAGGAGACAGACCTAACCAGTCTTCCTGAAAAAGAATTCAAAATAAGAATCATAAACATGCTGACAGAGATGCAGAGAAATACGCAAGAGAAATGGGATGAAGTCCGGAAGGAGATCACAGATGCCAGAAAGGAGATTGCAGAAATGAAACAAACTCTGGAAGGGTTTATAAGCAGAATGGATAGAATGCAAGAGGGCATTGATGGAATTGAAATCAGAGAACAGGAACACATAGAAGCTGACATAGAGAGAGACAAAAGGATCTCCAGGAATGAAACAATATTAAGAGAACTGTGTGACCAATCCAAAAGGAACAATATCCGTATTATAGGGGTCCCAGAAGAAGAAGAGAGAGGAAAAGAGATGGAAAGTATCTTAGAAGAAATAATTGCTGAAAACTTCCCCACACTGGGGGAGGAAGTAATCGAACAGACCACGGAAATACACAGAACCCCCAACAGAAAGGATCCAAGAAGGACAACACCAAGACACATAATAATTAAAATGGCAAAGATCAAGGACAAGGAAAGAGTGTTAAAGGCAGCTAGAGAGAAAAAGTTCACCTATAAAGGGAAACCCATCAGGCTAACGTCAGATTTCTCAACAGAAACCCTACAGGCCAGAAGAGAATGGCATGATATATTTAATACAATGAAACAGAAGGGCCTTGAACCAAGGATACTGTATCCAGCACGACTATCATTCAAATATGACGGTGGGATTAAACAATTCCCAGACAAACAAAAGCTGAGGGAATTTGCTTTCCACAAACCACCTCTACAGAATATCTTACAGGGACTGCTCTAGATGGGAGCACTCCTAGAAAGAGCACAGCACAAAACACCCAACATATGAAGAATCGAGGAGGAGGAACAAGAAGGGAGAGAAGAAAAGAATCTCCAGACAGTGTATATAACAGCTCAATAAGCGAGCTAAGTTAGGCAGTAAGATACCAAAGAGGCTAACCTTGAACCTTTGGTAACCATGAATTTAAAGCCTGCAATGGCAATAAGTACATATCTTTCAATAGTCACCCTAAATGTTAATGGGTTGAATGCACCAATCAAAAGACACAGAGTAACAGAATGGATAAAAAAGCAAGACCCATCTATATGCTGCTTACAAGAAACTCACCTCAAACCCAAAGACATGTACAGACTAAAAGTCAAGGGATGGAAAAACATATTTCAAGCAAACAACAGTGAGAAGAAAGCAGGGGTTGCAGTACTAATATCAGACAAAATAGACTTCAAAACAAAGAAAGTAACAAGAGATAAAGAAGGACACTACATAATGATAAAGGGCTCAGTCCAACAAGAGGATATAACCATTCTAAATATATATGCACCCAACACAGGAGCACCAGCATATGTGAAACAAATACTAACAGAACTAAAGGGGGATATAGACTGCAATGCATTCATTCTAGGAGACCTCAACACACCACTCACCCCAAAGGATAGATCCACTGGGCAGAAAATAAGTAAGGACACAGAGGCACTGAACAACACACTAGAACAGATGGACCTAATAGACATCTACAGAACTCTACATCCAAAAGCAACAGGATACACATTCTTCTCAAGTGCACATGGAACATTCTCCAGAATAGACCACATACTAGGTCACAAAAAGAGCCTCAGAAAATTCCAAAAGATTGAAATCCTACCAACCAACTTTTCAGACCACAAAGGCATAAAACTAGAAATAAACTGTACAAAGAAAGTAAAGAGGCTCACAAACACATGGAGGCTTAACAACACGCTCCTAAATAATCAATGGATCAATGACCAAATCAAAATGGAGATCCAGCAATATATGGAAACAAATGACAACAACAACACTAAGCCCCAACTTCTGTGGGACACAGCAAAAGCAGTCTTAAGAGGAAAGTATATAGCAATCCAAGCATATTTAAAAAAGGAAGAGCAATCCCAAATGAAGGGTCTAATGTCACAATTATCGAAATTGGAAAAAGAAGAACAGATGAGGACTAAGGTGAGCAGAAGGAGGGACATAATAAAGATCAGAGAAGAAATAAATAAAATTGAGAAGAATAAAACAATAGCAAAAATCAATGAAACCAAGAGCTGGTTCTTCGAGAAAATAAACAAAATAGATAAGCCTCTAGCCAGACTTATTAAGAAGAAAAGAGAGTCAACACAAATCAACAGTATCAGAAACGAGAAAGGAAAAGTCACGACGGACCCCACGGAAATGCAAAGAATTATTGGAGAATACTATGAAAACCTATATGCTAACAAGCTGGGAAACCTAGGAGAAATGGACAACTTCCTAGAAAAATACAACCTTCCAAGATTGACCAAGGAAGAAACACAAAATCTAAACAGACCAATTACCAGCAACGAAATTGAAGCGGTAATCAAAAAACTACCAAAGAACAAAACCCCCGGGCCAGATGGATTTACCTCGGAATTTTATCAGACATACAGGGAAGACATAATACCCATTCTCCTTAGAGTTTTCCAAAAAATAGAGGAGGAGGGGATACTCCCAAACTCATTCTATGAAGCCAACGTCACCCTAATACCAAAACCAGGCAAAGACCCCACCAAAAAAGAAAACTACAGACCAATATCCCTGATGAACGTAGACGCAAAAATACTCAACAAAATATTAGCAAACCGAATTCAAAAATACATCAAAAGGATCATACACCATGACCAAGTGGGATTCATCCCAGGGATGCAAGGATGGCACACATTTGAAAGTCCATCAATATCATCCACCACAACAACAAAAAGAAAGACAAAAACCACATGATCATCTCCATAGATGCTGAAAAAGCATTCGACAAAGTTCAACATCCATTCATGTTAAAAACTCTCAGCAAAATGGGAATAGAGGGCAAGTACCTCAACATAATAAAGGCCATCTATGATAAACCCACAGCCAACATTATATTGAACAGCGAGAAGCTGAAAGCATTTCCTCTGAGATCGGGAACTAGACAGGGATGCCCACTCTCTCCACTGTTATTTAACATAGTACTGGAGGTCCTAGCCACGGCAATCAGACAAAATAAAGAAATACAAGGAATCCAGATTGGTAAAGAAGAAGTTAAACTGTCACTATTTGCAGATGACATGATACTGTACATAAAAAACCCTAAAGACTCCACCCCAAAACTATTAGAACTGATATCGGAATACAGCAAAGTTGCAGGATACAAAATCAACACACAGAAATCTGTGGCTTTCCTATATACTAACAATGAACCAACAGAAAGAGAAATCAGGAAAACAACTCCATTCACAATTGCACCAAAAAAAATAAAATACCTAGGAATAAACCTAACCAAAGAAGTGAAAGACTTATACTCTGAAAACTACAAGTCACTCTTAAGAGAAATTAAAGGGGACACTAACAGATGGAAACTTATCCCATGCTCGTGGCTAGGAAGAATTAATATCGTCAAAATGGCCATCCTGCCCAAAGCAATATACAGATTTGATGCAATCCCTATGAAACTACCAGCAACATTCTTCAATGAACTGGAACAAATAATTCAAAAATTCATATGGAAACACCAAAGACCCCGAATAGCCAAAGCAATCCTGAGAAAGAAGAATAAAGTAGGGGGGATCTCACTCCCCAACTTCAAGCTCTACTATAAAGCCATAGTAATCAAGACAATTTGGTACTGGCACAAGAGCAAAGCCACAGACCAATGGAACAGACTAGAGAATCCAGACATTAACCCAGACATATATGGTGAATTAATATTTGATAAAGGAGCCATGGACATACAATGGCAAAATGACAGTCTCTTCAACAGGTGGTGCTGGCAAAACTGGACAGCTACATGTAGGAGAATGAAACTGGACCATTGTCTAACCCCATATACAAAAGTAAACTCAAAATGGATCAAAGACCTGAATGTAAGCCATGAAACCATTAAACTCTTGGAAGAAAACATAGGCACAAACCTCTTAGCCATAAACATGAGTGACCTCTTCTTGAACATATCTCCCCGGGCAAGGAAAACAACAGCAAAAATGAGTAAGTGGGACTATATTAAGCTGAAAAGCTTCTGTACAGCAAAAGACACCATCAATAGAACAAAAAGGATCCCTACAGTATGGGAGAATATATTTGAAAATGACACATCCGATAAAGGCTTGACATCCAGAATATATAAAGAGCTCACACGCCTCAACAAACAAAAAACAAATAACCCAATTAAAAAATGGGCAGAGGAACTGAACAGACAGTTCTCCAAAAAAGAAATACAGATGGCCAACAGACACATGAAAAGATGCTCCACATCGCTAATTATCAGAGAAATGCAAATTAAAACTACAATGAGGTATCACCTCACACCAGTAAGGATGGCTGCCATCCAAAAGACAAACAACAACAAATGTTGGTGAGGCTGTGGAGAAAGGGGAACCCTCCTACACTGCTGGTGGGAATGTAAGTTAGTTCAACCATTGTGGAAAGCAGTATGGAGGTACATCAAAATGCTCAAAACAGACTTACCATTTGACCCAGGAATTCCACTCCTAGGAATTTACCCTAAAAACACAGCAATCAAGTTTGAGAAAGACAGATGCACCCCTATGTTTATCGCAGCACTATTTACCATAGCCAAGAATTGGAAGCAACCTAAATGTCCATCGATAGATGAATGGATAAAGAAGATGTGATACATATACACAATGGAATACTACTCAGCCATAAGAAAAGGGCAAATCCAATCATTTGCAGCAACATGGATGGAGCTGGAGGGTATTATGCTCAGTGAAACAAGCCAAGCGGAGAAAGAGAAATACCAAATGATTTCACTTATCTGTGGAATATAAAAACAAAGGAAAAACTGAAGGAACAAAACAGCAGCAGAATCACAGAACTCAAGAATGGACTAACAGGTACCAAAGGGAAAGGGACTGGGGAGGATGGGTGGGTAGGGAGGGATAAGGGGGGGAGAAGTAGAGGGGTATTAAGATTAACATGCATGGGGGGGTAGGAGAAAAGGGAGGGCTGTACAACACAGAGAAGGCAAGTAGTGATTCTACAACATTTTGCTATGCTGATGGACAGTGACTGTAAAGGGGTTTATAGGGGAGACCTGGTATAGGGGAGAGCCTAGTAAACATAATATTCATCATGTAAGTGTAGATTAGTGATACTAAAAAAAAAAAAAAAAAGGGGCAGTTCCTTTGTGGTGACCTCCAATGAGTTCTACACAAGGGTATAAAGGGCATATAAAAGTGTAGGCAAACGGTCTGTTTGTGTTTATACAGAAGATCAAAGCCTAATTGGGCTACACCAAAAATGAACTAAGATACGATATGAAAGAGAACTTCCAACATCAGCACTCTCTGGAAGACTCATGCCAGAAGATGATCATCAAAAAACCCCAACAACGATCCACGCACTGCTACAGCTGTAGATGCACTCATCCCACCAGCTCCTGGACTTGCCATGGGAATGAGGAAGGAGATATCTAAGCTGGCCTGTGCATACAGTAAAACAACAAGTTTGACTGGATCTATACTGTTGGAACTCAACCAAGAATTAGGAGAAGTGCAAATTGTAGCGCTCCAAAATCTTACAACTACAGACTATTTACTGTTAAAAGAACATAAGGGATGTGAACATTCCCCAGGAATGGGTTGTTTTAATTTGTCTGATTTCTCTCAGACTGTTCAAGTTCAGTTGGACAATATCCACCATATCATAGATAAGTTTTCACAAATGCCTAAGGTGCCTAACTGGTTTTCTTGGTTTCACTGGAGATGGCTGGTAATTACAGGTATGCTTTGGTTATGTAACTATACTCCTATTATGTTAATGTGTGTGTGCAATTTAATTAGTAGTTTAAAACCTATACATGCTGAAGTTACTCTACAAGAAGATATGTCAAAGAAATAATCAATCTTCCCATGTTTTCTTCCGCCTGCTACTTCTATAGCTTTTCTTCTTCCTTCCTAATCACAACCCTTAAATAGAATTCGTGCCTCATATCAAATTTACTGAGTATCATAATTCTTCCAAGTGGTAAAGATACCTCAAGACAAATGCTGGGCATAGAAGCCACAGGGCATAAATATGCAAAGAAGTAAAAAGCTAACCTTTTCAAACAGTAAGGCTTCTCTCTCACTTACCAACTTTACATTTCCCTGTATGGCCCCGGAAGATGACTGGTTAGCCAGAGATGAGTAAGATTCCTCAAGGGAGGAACAACCTAAGACAGGCACAGTCGCAGGGGGGCCATCAGGTGAGAAATTGGGGATCAACAGAGGTGAGGCTTAGAACCTCACCCCCCCTGTTCTGAGAGAAATCTTCTGCATACGTGGATGTTTTATTGCCCTTGTCTAGCTTGGATTAACACATAGTCTACAGGCACACACCTGATCATCTACATTTGCTCTCTTACAACACTAAACTATGTTTTCTACCTTTATCTTGTATCTACCTACCACTTCAGCATTTTATTAAAAATAATAATAATAAAGAGAGAAATGTGGTATCCACATATAAATCAAGTATAAAAACCAAATGAGTATTCATATTTGAACTGATTGTTTATAGTTCATAATGCATGAGCAAAACCGAAAGTTTCTGTGATGACTGCCCTTGTACTGTTCACTATGTAACTTATTCATTATGTAAGAATTTGTTCTACATGTAAGAACTTGTTTGTTATGCCTCAGAAGATTGGAGACTGACGAAAATTAGGCTTGGGGTGTATTAATGATTGTGCATTGAGCATTGACTCCCCTATACAGAATTTTATTGTTGTTAACAACCATTTGATCAATAAATATGAGAGATGCCCTCACAATAAATAAATAAATAAATAAATAAAAATAAAAAAATAAAAAAGGACAGACTTCCAATGGTAAAATAAATAAGTAACCGGGATGTAATGTATAGCATAAGGAATATAGTCAAGATATTTAACAGCTTGGTAGGGTGATAGCTGGAACCTAGAATTATGTATATAAATGTTTTATCACTGTGTTCTACACTTGAAACTAATGTAATGTAATACTGTGCGTCAACTACCCTTCAATAAAAAATAATTATTTAAATAAATAAATAAATAAATAAAAATATTTCAATTCAAAAAAAAAAGAAATACCATTTGACCCAGGAATTCCACTTCTAGGAATTTACCTGTTTGAAAAAGACATATGCACCCCTGTGTTTATTGCAGCACTATTTACAATAGCCAAGAAATGAAAGCAACCTAAGTGTCCAACAGTAGATGAATGGATAAAGAAGATGTGGTACATATACACAATGGAATATTATTCAGCCATAAGAAGAAAACAAATCCTACCATTTGCAGCAACATGGATGGAGCTAGAGGCTATTATGCTCAGTGAAATAAGGCAGGTGGAGAAAGACAAGTACCAAATGATTTCACTCATCTGTGGAGTATAAGAACAAAGCAATAACTGAAGGAACAAAACAGCATCAGACTCACAGAACCCAAGAATGGACTAACAGTTACCAAAGGGAAAGGGACTAGGGAGAATGGGTGGGAAAGGAGGGTAAGGGGGGAAAAGGGGCATTACGATTAGCACACATAATGTAGGGGGGAGGACACGGGGAGGGCAGTATAGCACAAAGAAGACAAGTAATGATTCTATAGCATCTGACTACACTGATGGACAGTGACTGTAATGGGGTATGTGGTGGGGACTTGGTAATAGGGGGAGTCTAGTAACCATAATGTTGTTCATGTAATTGTACATTAACGATACAAAAAAAAAACCCCTCTTCCCAACATCTACTTGGATGACTGCTGTGACCCCACTACTCCCCTTATCAGCCCCCCTCCTCGTCCACCCTAGTAGACCTTCAGGAAAGATTATCTGGCATCCATAACTTCTGATGACTCTAGCCACTGCCACCTTTCTCCATGCTCACAGGTTTAAAAATTTACCAACAATAGGCATAAAGGCCTAAGGCTTCTAGAATTTGCCCTGCCTGCTCCCTATATAGTGGGATTTTTGCCCCCCTCATCTGCCTTGGTGTTTCTCCACCCTTGGGGCCTCTAGAGGCAAGGCCACTACCTGCTGTGCTCACCACAGCCTCTCTTCCTGCCCAGCAAACAGGAGAAGGTGCTAAGTGACTGGATATTGGGCAGAACTAATGTCACAGAACAAATTTTTATAAAACAAAGTGTGAAAAACAAGCTTTGTCTCAGCCTGGATTTCCCTGAAAAGAGAGTCTGCAGCAAAAGCTTAGATGCTAACACTTTCTGTGAATCCCAGGGAAGCAGGAGTGAGACAGGCAAAGAGGGAGGGAAGGTATAAGGGAGGGCATGACTGAGGGGCCACAGCTCTGTAATAAGCATCAATTGCTCAGCCACATAAGATGGCTTCAGAAGGGCCACATGAACCACCACCACACCAAGAGTTCTGCTTCAGAAGAGGAAAGGAGAAGAGTTGACCTACAGCTCCCATCTCCCAGTGGCTGTGTTTGCTGAATGTCCTCTCCACCACTGCATTTGTGTGTGGCACCCTCTGAGGCCCAGCAAGCACCAGAAGAGCCAAATTCCAAGGCCAGGGTGATGTATCTTTGCCATGGGCCACAGATTGTCAGGTGAGCCAGCCATCAGACTGAAGCCAGGGGCACTCCTCACCTGCCTTCCTGCAGTCTGCAGCTCTGCAGGCCAGCCTAGCACGCTGATAAGCTGGCACAGACACCAAGTGGGTCTGCAGCTACCTGTGTCTCAGTAGGGAGAAGTCCCAGGACAGGAGGAAGAGACATGCAGCATGAGTGCGGTGAGGGAGGCACAGGGTCCAGGGACTGGGCGGGCAGAGCACTAGGCGGACATGGCCTACACCACAAGGCTGTGCCCAGCTCAGCAAACTCCCTCCAATGAAGACTGAAACAGCCCCTGTGCCTCAAGGGTCCAGTGGTGCCAGGTAGCCCTCCAGAAGGGTCACTGGTAACATTAGGCAGGCAACCATGACTGAGCACATCTAAGGAGGTGCATACCTAGGTCTAACATGGGCATCTTCTCAGCAGCTGTAGGAGAAAAAGCCACCCCTCAATCAGAGCTGGGTGCCTGGCCCCACACTCAGCCAGGTTCTGTAACCCTTAGTTCCTGTGGGGAGGCATTGGGAAACAGCAAGTGAGGATTGAGATTGCAGAAGAGGGGTTGGTAGGCCTGGATGGGACAGCTGAGTTTCTGAGAAAGGAAGGCAGTATTAAGGAGGTGAAGCACAATTAAAGGTGGCTTCAAATTCTGGGACACTCTTCCCATTGAGAGGGGAAATCTGTGTCCCCTTCCCTTGAATTTAGGCAGTCTCTGTGACTGCTTTAACCAGTAGAATATTGTGGAAGTCATTCTGTACAAGACCCCGAACCCAGGCCTTAAGAGACTAGACTTCCACTTCCTGTCTCTTAGAACACTGTGTGGGGTGCCCCAGCTGCCATGCAAGAAATCTGATGACTGGGGCTGCCTTGCTGGAAAGGCCACATGCACCTGCTTCAGGTGACCGTCACAGCTGAGCTCAGACTGCCAGTGCCAAGCACATGAGGGAAGCCACCTTGGACCTTGCCATCTGCCAGCTAGATACGACTGAGTGATGAGAGTTCATGCTTGTGCACAGAAGAATCACCCAGCAGGGGGGCCCTGCCCAGATTCCTGACCCATAAAATTGTGAGATATAATAAAGTGGTTTTTAGTTTAGGCCTCTGGGCTTTGGGGTAGCTTGTTACACAGTAGCAGACAACCAGAACTGGATGCTACAGTGCCAGCTCACCAGTGTTTGCAGTTCTTTTAGTTGTGCCTCAGTGGCACTGGGCATCATTTCAGGCTTAGACTAAAATGGCCTCATTTATTGGTGAGTGACCCAAGGCTAAGTGATGCAAGGGTCACTTCCAGAAATGACACCCTCAAGGAAGAGAGGGGTTTCCTCTTATTAGGAAGACCGCAAATATTCTCCCCTTTAAGATAAGGGAGAATGCCCTTCCTAAACCAATTGCTAGCAAGGAAAACGGCATTATTACCACAATTGGCATAGATCTGCACTAATATGGTAGCCTCTAACTACTTAATAGCTAATTAAGTACTATGTTAATGTAGCTATTGAAATTAAACAAAATTAAAAATTCAGTCCTTTGGTTGCCTCAGTCACATTTCAGGTGCTCAATAACCACACTTGCCAGTGGCTATTGGATTGAACAAGGAATATGAGGCAATATTTGCATCACTGAAGCAAGTTCTACAGGATAACCCGGGTGCAAATACATCATGAAAGGAGTTAGGAGGGTAAGTTTGGGGATGTCAAGTGTAATGGTTGACTAAACTGGATGGGGTCAAGGGAGGGACTGGGGGGGAAGTGGTTGTGTCTGTCTCCCCTTATTTCAGAGCCAGTTAAATTTATAATTCCCTGTAAGTATTAGGGCCTCCTGCACGCTCCCTAAACCAGGGTAGGGTTGTGCTTCAGTGACCAGCAGAGGGCCCAGCAGGCCGTCAAGCAAGTCCACCTGGACCATGGTGTCCCACCTCACTGGCTCAGCCATTCCTACGCTGTGGTCCATGGATCTGGAACTAAGAATGCTCCATGAGCAGAGGTGGGTGACACATGTTTGTTTTCTTTCAAATAGCTAGCCTTTGTGCCAGTGCCATTTATCAAACACTCCTTCCTGTTTCCACTACGATGAACTACCATGTGGATCATATATTCTATGTTCATGTATGCTGGGTACTTTCCTGGCTTCTCTAACTAAATGTTAGGCTGATCCATTTATCTATGCTTATGCCAATACCATACTGACCTTGATGCCAGGGTTCTTGTTCACAAAGCCAAAGAATGAGCTTCACAAACACTTAAGGTAGGAGAGCAAGGTACAGGCTTTTATTTAGAAATAAAGTAAAAGGACAGAGCTCCAGGCTCATGCCAGGAGGGGACAAGAGAGACCATAGTGGTGCGTTATCTAGGGGGTTTTATAGGCAGTTGAGGATTTTTCCAGAACATCAAAAAAAGGCTTAGGAGTGTGGACTTGTACCACCTGCCCTGTCCTCAAGGTGGGCTGGGTCATAGGCTGATTGCTAGGGCTGACAGCGGAGTCACGGTTTATGCTGATACCCTTGCAGAACACTCAAACATTCCAGGACAAGTTGCTCCTGGCCTTTTAACCTTTAACTGATCTCACTGAAGATGGCTGTATCTTTAACCTAGAGAATTAGTGTGACCTTGACTTTGCATAATGCTTAGCACAGAGTTTCAGTAGGGACTTCTTTGCCCATTGTTACATTGCTCTGACTGTAAATAGTCTGCCCTGCTTTTCCTCAGGAGGCCCTCACCCTACTCAGACTACACCCACCGTCCCTGTCTCAATCTGATCACAGGGGCTCTGATATATACCCTGATATCTAATAACCTAAGTCTTACCTCACTACTCGTTATTTCTTGACTCCTCTTGGACATTTATTCTTCCCAATAAACTCTAAGATTATGTTATTAAATCTTCCTACCTCCAAAGAGAAAATTTACTATTTGGGATTGTTGGAATTGCTTTAAGTGGAAAATAGTAATTTTAAGAGAATTGACATTTATTTTTTAGTTTCCAGTCATTGTTGTGCTTTTCCATGTGATCAAATCTTATTCTCTATGTTCCACTGAGATCTCATAGCTTATTTAAAATATAGGTAGTGTGTGTGGCATTCTTGTGGAATTAATTTATAAAGGTTCTTGTTGCTAGAGTAGACAAAAGCCATAGATATTGGCATGTTTGAGTTGATTGAGCAAATTTCCCAAATTCACCTATTCGAGATATACACACACACACATACATATGCAGACACACAAACATACATACATATATATATGTAATTTTTTCAACTAGAGTTTCTTTGTTCTTCCAGTTTTCTGAGAAATAGATGGCTTTATTTCTTGTTACGAGGTGTTCAGGTCAGTTTTCATTTTCTCATTTTCTCTACTTGAATATCCTAAGCAATATTAAGTAATAATGCTGACAGTTGGGATCTGTCTCTAATTCCTGATTTCGATTGAGGTGAAATCTCTTTTTTCATCATGTATGGAAATATTTGCTGTGGATTTTAGCTCATCAAAATCCTTGTTCTAGGGTTAATCTGTTATTGTGTTGTTAATTTGGATCAAACCATCTGAAACTATTTTCCAAAACATCCATACTGAACTCTTACCCCTTTAAGGAAAGGAATTTAAAAAGTTAGGGAAGAGTCTTAAGAGTCTTACCTTTACCTTGTGTAGTTTAAACCTAGCGTTCCTAGGGTTTGGCGCGCAGGTTAGTGTGGGGCTGGGTGGAGGCGGGCAGGAGAGCAGGTGTTCACAAGGGGTCCTCAGGTTGCGTAACTGGGTCAAAGTTGTCCGGGAGACCCAGGCTCGGGGAATGACCGCCCTGGGGCTTTCTTTGGGTGTCTCTGCCTGGACCGTGGTGTCCCACTGTCCCCAGGCCTGGGTGCGGCGGACCTTGGGAACAAATGTGGCCTCAGCGTCCGTGGCCCCCGCCGCTTGCCCTGGAAGCTGTGCCCTCACATCCGCCCCGCCTCCCGCCCCTTTCGACCTGATGTCCGTTGGCGGGGCTGGAATCCGCGACACTTGGGCGCCCCGGGATCCCCACTCTGCACCAGCGGCCCTTTCGCTGCCGGACGCCCCACCGGCGGGGCCCTGTTGTCCGCGCAGCCGAGAGCGCCCACCGCCCCTGGCTCCTGGGCGTCCCCGAGGGCACCCCGCGAGGGTGGGCCACCGGCATGGACCCAGGAGTCCCGCTCGCGTGCGTGCCCCGACCCTCCCCGCGCTGCGGGCCCCGCTCTGGTCAGGGCCCTGCAGCCTCTCCGACCTCAGCCCTGGCCCGGGGAGGCTGCTGCTGCCGCTGCGGGTGAACGGGGAGGGCCGGGGTCTTAGAGCAGAGACCATCCGGCCCATTAGAGAGGCTTTACTGCCTGAACCACTGCGTGACGCAAAGGTAGCTTTTATAACCCGAGAAATTCGTTGTGAAACATCATCTTCAGGAAGAAATACATGCAAACAGAAACCTTGGAGGTGGGGGTGGGGGCGGGAAGGGCATAAGGAGAGGTCCATGGCTTGCCAAATAAAAATAAAATATGTACCAGAAAATTACTGTAATAAAACGCTGTGAAACCAGCAGAGGAATAAATAGACCAATGGAACAGAAAGAACACAGACGAATGGGAACACATACCCAAATGCCTAGTCATTTATATGTGACAGAGCTACACTTTAAACTCCAGATAGAGGATAGATTATTCTATAAAAGATAGTGTTAAACATTTAAATAGGTCACTTTGATTCATTTTAAAAAGATGTCACTTTCAGAAAAAATCTCAGAGCAAAGATTTAATCGTTTAAAAAAATACCATTAGCAAACATCAAATCCAATACAAACCAAACCAAACCAAACCAAACAAACAAGAAACGACAGAAGTGTATTTCCATAATCTTACAGACCTTTCCCGAACATTTCAGGAAAAATAAAGCCACCCAGGAAAGTACTGACAGATTCGTCTACATAAAATGTAAATCTTATCTGTGGAAAAATGCATGAAACAAAGTTAAAAGGCAAATGAAAAGCCAGGAAAAAGCATTTATGACATGTACAGCAGGCAAGAAGTTATTGTTATTAATATTTAAGTCTTAGCGAAAACAAACGAATATCCCAATTCATATCTGGACAAAACACATGGAATGGCCAATTCACAAAATAAATAAAAATGGCCAATAAGGATATGAAAAGCACCAAGCCTTACTAATAAAACAAGAAATAAATATTTAAAAAGCAACAAACAGGTTTAAAACTTCAGGAGTTTGCGTTTCTAATAATGATGGCTTGTATCAGATTGACCAGTCCACTGACAGCAATTACAAATTCTGGGCAAAATATTTTAAAAAACCAACTGTTTGAAGGCATTTGAGAGCAACCAAAAGCAGGTAGAAATTGAAGGGAATATGGTCCTTGAAAGAAGGGGAGAATATGGAGTGAGAGACCTTTAGCTTGTCTCCTGAAGGTCACCCCTGAATCGCTGCAGTGCAGCACTGGGTGGAGTGGGCTGGGGAGAGCCCACGGGCAGAAAGAGGCCAACATACAGGGCTTAGGAATCAGAGGTCCGGGCTTCAGAGCAGCTGAAGTTGAGAGGGGAAATCTCAGAAAGGGAGCAACAGAGGGAGAACTTCAAACTCGGTGTACAAACTCATTTTGAATCCTTGGCTGACTCCTAAACTGCACATTTACAGGGCAAGACTCCAAAGAATCCAGAGGAAAGCAAAATGTGAATGGAAATGTCAACAGCTGTTCAATGCTAGAGAACAAGAGTTTGGAGGTCAAATCCCATAAAGTTAGAAAAGCTTGGGGCACAAAAATCTCAATTGGAATAAAAGTTGGTCCTGGGGATGGAAGTGTAGCATGGAAAATAGAGTCAATGATTTTATAACATCTTTCTATGCTGACAGATAATAACTGCACTAGTTGGGGTAAGGATTTAATAATGTGTGCAACTACTGAACCACTGTGTTGTATACTTGAAACCAGTATAACACTGTTTATCAACTATACTTTAGTAAAAAAAAAAAAGAAGAAGAAGAGCTTAGTAAACATAGCTTTCCATTCAAACTCCAGAAGAGCCACACCTTAAATGTAAGGACCACTTCTTGGAACTAGAAACTTCACCCTACGACTAAGGACAAAATTAAAGTAGACAGACCTGCTCTAAAAAAGGCTAAAACTAAGCCTCCATAAGCTCAAAATGATCTCCCTGTGATTTAACATCCTCCAGGTAAATTTGCCATTTGTTAAGTAGAAGATAACAGAATTTAGAATCTCAACACTATATCAGCCACAATATTCAAAGCCCATAAAAATTTGCTAGCCATGCTAAAAAGTAGGGAAAATATGACTCATTACATAAAGGGAAATGGTTGCTAAAAGCAGAACAACAGATGAAACATATTGAAATTAGCAGACAAGTATTTTAAGAACTATAAATACATCAAAGAATGTATGGAAAAGATAAATATAAAAAGTGAAGAAATGAAAATTTCAGGAGAGAGAAGGAAATCATAAAAAAGAAACCAAATGCAAATCCTAAAACTGAAACAGTATCTGAAATAAAAAATGTATTGAAAGAGCTCAAAAATAGATTGAAACTACAGAAGACAGGATCATTGAACTTGAAAACAGTCAATAAAACGCATCCAAACTGAAAAATGGAAAAAAAGGAAAAAATGAATAGAATTTCAGTAACTTGATAAATTAAAGTTGCACATTGCAATTCTTAGAACTACTAAAATTGTAGTGCAAAATGCCAATAAAGGAGGGAAAACACAATGCTAAAAAGAAAATTTCAAATGACCCATAAGAAGCCAAGGACAGTGATACAAAGAATAGAATGAATGGGACAAATAAAAAATAAGTAGTGTAATAGAATACTTAAGCCCAACCATATGAAAATTACATTATGTGAAAATTATTCAATTAAAAAGAAGAGGGAGGGTGGGAGATGGGGAAAATGGATGAAGATGCTTAAAAGGTACAAACTCCAAGTTATAAAATTAATATCTCTGAGGATATAATGTACAGCATGGTGACTATAGTTAATGATACTGTTTTATATATTTCAAAGTTGCTAAGAGACTATCTTAAAAGTTCTTGCCACCACGAGAAAAAAAATTTATAACCATGTGAGGTAATAAACTTAATGTGGTAATCATTTCTCAGTAGATGCATATAGCGAATCATTACATTGTACACCTAAAACTAATACAATATTATATCTCAATAAAACTGGGGAAAACATTAAAAGGCAGAGATTATCAGATTGGATAAGAAAGCAAAACACAGCCATCTGTTGCTTATACTTAAGCTGAAAACAAAATGGAAAAGCTATACCTAAAATGATTAATCATACAAAATACTGATTTGGCTGTACTAGTATCAGACAGATTAGACTTTAAGGCAAGAAGTACTACCATACACACAGGACACTTCATTATCATTCTTTACTATTTGATTCCAATCAGCTTTATTTGGAGTAGCACTACCATAATTCTTTCTACTCTTCTCCATCTACTTACCTACCTAATTCCAAGTACCTTGAACCCATCGAGCTTGGTAAGACAGTGTAATCACCCCACCACCACCAAATCCATTCCTAACCCCCAGGTCCTCAGAATGTGACTGTATTTGGAGATAAGGTCTTTAAAGAGATAATTAAATTTAAATGACTGGTGTCCTCACAAGAAGAGGAGATTAGGACATGGACATACAGAAAGGAAAGACCTCAGGAAGACAAACCTTCTATAAGACAAGGGGAGAAGCCTCAGACTGGAACAACAACCCTGCCAAACCGTGATCTTAGACTTACAGCGTCCAGAACTTGGAGGAAATTAATTTCTGGTGTTTAAGTCCTTGATTTGATCCTAGCCTAAAGGCCTAGTTTTAATAACTTTTTGTTAAAGGCCTTCTCAATATTATAGTTTACCTGTTAAGGATGAGAAGAATTTGCCACTTGCAAACCTGAAAGTTTCTGAGTTTCTATAATCTCTCTATTCCCTTCCATTCAGGTTTACAATAGATAAGCGCATTATTTTTTGAATATTTCTCTTTCTTGAATTATCTTGTCACATGCAGCCAACACTGACCAACACATGCTGTTCACATTGTGTTTTCTAGTCTCTTCTGGAGCTACATGCTTCCTAGGTTCATTATTGTCAACAAAAAGATCACTAAAAATCACCTTGAAATAAAGACAGAATTTTATTTGAAGCAAACTGAGAACTAGCCCAGGAGACACGGTGTCTGTGAATAGGAGTGTTCTACGCAGCTAGTCATATGGAGGTTTTATCTCCTCCAGGAGGCAGACAAGAAAGACAGAACTTCAAAGGGGTACATTACATTAAAAAATGAAAGTGGGTGGTGGGTGGGTCAATATAATCTTGGCACCAAAGGGAATTAAGGGGAAGGGCAAAAGTCCTTGCTTATCTTATGTCCTTGAGCAGGAATTCTGAAGCCAAAGGAGAACAGACATGCTGGCACATACTTCATTTAGCTTTTAACTTGGTTTTAATTAACAGATGTTATTGTAGAGTTAGGACGTTTAAGTTCTTAGGGGAAGCCATTTTAAAACTCTCAAGAGTTAATGAAACCTTCAGTACTTAGGCCTTTAGAAATATTTTGCTGGTCCCTAGTACGGTGGTCAGCTTTTCTTTCGTTCACATTATCAACCGTCCACGTTATTGTAGGTGATGGTTTTGTCAAATGTATCAACATAGAACAGCTTTCAAAAGCAGTTTTCTTGCCCTATCAGTTGATCCCTAAGTCAAGGTCACAAAAGTCAGGTCTTTGTTAAGACAATCCAACTCTCAGCAGCAACTTCTGTATCATCCAAGGTGTGTTAAATTATGTCAAAATCTAACATAAAGTAACCAAGCTTTATCTCTTGTTCATGCTGTATGTCTGTTGCAAGTTGCTGGGGCCTTTTCACTTCTCCTGGTAGGATATAGGCTGGTGGAGCAAGCAGGGGGGTTGTTCTAGAGAATGACAAACTGACAGATGTTCTAGCCCTGAAGGGACACACACACATCTGCTTTATAATTGATTGGCCAGAACTAGTCATGTGGTTCCCTACCCATTCACAAGGGGTAAGTAGAAACTAAAAGGGGCCCTAAAGGTGGAGAGTGGGAAATATTTACTCAACAGTGTAATCCAACTGCATAGGAACTATATAATCAAGGGTACTTTAGGTCTGGTAAACAGAAGCCCAGTTTTATTAAGTTGCAGCCCCCTGTAAGCCCATTTCCAGACTTGAGGCCACAACCAGGTTTAACAGCACAAGGACATACTTTATACATTTCTCCTGGTCTTCACCAAGGAACCTGTGGTGATTTTGCCAGGTAGCTGTGCTGGGTAATGAGGAATCCCCCAAACTTTCAGTTACAATTGACTCTGACTCTGAGATAGAACCAGCTCCTTGATACTCAGACCACCAACTTAGTCCACCAATCAGGGCCTTAATAGTACCAGATGATAACTGAAGCTTTGACAAGAGCCAACAACAGGTAATGCTCAGGGTCATTTCCCCAGTTTCTGACTATATAGATGGAGCAGGTGGCCTACCTGCCTTGGAACTGCTCCCCAACTTAAAGAGTTAGTCTCTTGTAAGAGGAAAAGCGAAGTAGAAGCCACTGGGGTACCCTTCCAGGACAAGGGAGGAAATGAAAAGGACATTAAGTCCTTGACTCCTTAGGTTTGAGGAGTTGTGTTTGCCTTGTCTCCTGTACTTGAGTGATTGCTCCCTTGTAGCATGAAGGGCATGTGCAAGTAGGGAAACTGAGTTAGTAAGAAGCCAACAGAGACTCAGACGAAAGGGGGCAGAGCTGTTGTTACTAGGAGATGGCCAATAACCAGGGGCCAAATCCAGAACACGTTCAGAGTTCTTTGTGTGGAGGAAGGAAGTGAGAGACCAGACCAAGTGCAGTGGAAGGAGGAGTGAGTTCATACAGTCAAAAAAGAAAATGTAGAAGGACAAGGAGAGGCAGAGTCTTCTCAGGAAATGAGTCTGTCCTCCTGTAACCAGAAAAGCACCAATAACCCAACACGTGATAACTCCTTATCAAAACATCTCAGTTTTTCCCACTTTTGTTCATTGTGAATGTATAAAACTTTTAGGATATAGAAAAAAGTTATATATGTGTTCATGTTGTTTATTCATTTAGTTACTCATATTTTAAACCACACATTTTATAAAATAATATTTTAATCTTCAACGTTCTTTTTACCTTTCAATTTTTGGAAACAACATAGTGTCTTTTTCACCCCTAGAGCCTCCTGTTGAGTCATCCAACAGTTTCTTTTTTAAAAATTTTTTTATTTTGGTATCATTAATCTACAATTACAGAAAGAACATTATGTTTACTAGGTTCCCCCCTTCACCAAGTCCCCCCCACATACCCCTTCACAGTCACTGTCTATCTGTGTAGTAAGATGCTGTAAAATCACTACTTGTCTTCTCTGTGTTGCACAGCCCTCCCCGTGCCCCCACACACACTATACATGCTAATCGTAATGCCCTCTTTCTTTTTCCCCACCCTTATCCCTCCCTTCCCTCCCATCCTCCCCAGTCCCTTTCCCTTTGGTAACTGTTAGTCCATTCTTGAGTTCTGTGATTCTGCTGCTGTTTTGTTCCTTCAGTTTTCCTTTATTCTTATACTCCACATATGAGTGAAATCATTTGGTACTTGTCCTTCTCCGCTTGGCTTATTTCACTGAACATAATACCCTCTAGCTCCATCCATGTTGTTGCGAATGGCAGGATCTGTTTTTTCTTATGGCTGTGTAATATTCCATTGTGTGTATGTACATCTTCTTTCCAACAGTTTCTTGAAAAACTCATTTCTTTTTTTTCTTTTTAATTAAGGTCTCATTCTTATACAATCTTATGAAGGTTTCACATGAACAACACTGTGGTTTCAACATTCACCCATATTATCAAGTCCCTCCCCAGTTGCAATCACTGTCTATCAGCATAGTAAGGTACTGTAGAGTCACTACTTGTCTTCTCCATGCTGTACTGCCTTCTCCGTGACCTACCTATATTGTGAGTGCTAGTTATAGTGTCCCTTAATTCCCTTCTCCCTTCCTCCCCATCCACCTTCCCCACCCTCTTCCCTTTGGTAACCTCTAGTCCCCTCTTGGAGTCTGTGATTCTGCTGCTGTTTTGTTCCTTCAGTTTTGCTTTGTTCTTATTCTCCACAAGTGAGTGAAATCATTTGGTACTTGTCTTTTCCCACATGGTGTATTTCACTAAGCATAATACCCTCTAGCTCCATCCATGTTGTTGCAAATGGTAGGATTCGTTTTCTTTTTATGGCTAATATTCAATTGTGTATATGTACCACATTTATCCATTCATCTATTGACGGGCATTTAAGTTGCTTGCATATCTTGGCTATTGTAAATAGTGCTGCAATAAACACAGGGGTGCATATGCCTTTTTGAATCAGGTATTTTGTGAAAAACTCATTTCTTGACATCAACAAAACCAAAAAGCCTTGAGAATTCCATTTCCCTACTTACCATTAAAAAGGTCTCAAGGAAATAAGTTTTCAGTTGGTGCACTTATCATAGATGGAAATGGGGACCTGCCAGACCACTCTGTAAAGGTGTGAGGCTGGTGTGACACCAAGGGAACTCCAAAGCACTATCTACTAAATGGTGAAAAAAGCAAATGACCCTGGGACTTGTGACAGGGTCATAACAGATTATTATGGACAAAGGATCTGAAAGAGTTGATTAAGTTAAAAAAAGAAGGAGAACTTTCATAAATTAAAAAAAATTTAAGAATCATATTAATAGAATGCAGTATGTGACTCAAACCAACAATCAGGAAAATGTCACTCCCTGACTCAGTATTAGAAGTTTTTAAGAAATGATTATTTATTTTAAAGATGAGATAATGGTATGGTCTTTTGTTAAAAGAGTCTTTTTCTTACAGATACATAATATCCAGAACTTACTTTAAAATAATCCAGCACCAGAAGTTGAGGAGGAGACAGGGAGGGTGTGTTTATGTGTGTGTGTGAGTGTGTTGGGTGGAAAGTAAAGAGGAAACAAAACTGACCACATTTGACAATTGGTCAAGCTGGGTGATGAGGACTCAGGAGAATGATTATACTATTCTCTCTACTTTTAAGTATGACATGCTCCATATTAAAAAATAATAAATAAATAAAATGTTTGCAAAAATTTGCTTTTCAAATTCAATTATATCCCATAATTTGAGAGGATTTTAAGGACTTGATGATTATTTATTCTTCCCTGAAAACATCTTTGAAATGAGTAACTCTCAATATCAGTGTCTGTGTGAGTAACTTGACCAAATTTATGTATTTACTAAAGGGTAGAGGTGGAATTTGGTCTATAGCAGTTTCACTCCAGAGCTCTCTCCCTTGATAGTTAGGCTGAGTCACAGCCAATCACCCCAGAACCTCAAACTAGTTTATATCACAACCCTCTCATTTGTCTTAATCTGTGTTAGGACTTACAGTTGGTTGGCTAATCAGGCAGAAGTGAGCACTCATGTTGGAAAGTGGCCTACCAGCCTGAAATATTCAGTGTACCATGGGCACTGTCAACATGTTTTAAAGAAGGAAAGAAGAATGGATGTCAATGTGGAAAATCAGTGGAGTTCACTTAAGAGAGCTGCTATTGCATTTTTTAAGGAAATTATGCATTAGCTTTGTTGTGGTAACAAATAGCTCTCCTACCCCAATCTCAGTGACTTACATAATACATATTTCTCATTCACATTGCATGTTGGTATCTACAAGTCAGCAATGGTAGCTGTGCTTCAGGTATCTTCTTATTCTAGGACCAGCTCAAAAGATCAGCTCCTGCTTAGGACATGCCATTCTAATGGCAAAAGGAAACAAGCAAGAGACAGAGCTGTCATCTAATGGCTCTTAAAGTTTTTCTTCAACTGTGGTGTATATTACTCTCGCTTACACTCCACTGGCCAAAGCAATTTGCCAATGGGGTGGGGAAGTACACTCTACCTTTGGGGAGGCACTGCAGATCACACATATAATCCTCTTACAGGGAAGAGAATAGATGGTTGGAATCAATAATCGAATTGCCTACATACTGTAAGATGATAACTATTACTGAAGTAGAGAATAGGAATATCATTATTTTTCCATTCTTGCATTTTCCATTTTGCAGTATTTATATAATTTTTATAATACAACATCTGTTCTACTAGGATGAATTATAGTGACCATTACCTGGCCTTTTAATATGTTGCAGATTTGCTGACTATGAAAATCATATCATTCATCTTGCATCAATCAATCTGCTCACTTGATTTCTTTTTGAACAGAGCCCAGACTGCTTTGCTCTCACCTTAACTGAGCCTTGAACACTTCTGAGCATTGATGAAAATACATGTATGAAAGAAGTTGACATATACTAAATATTCATAAAGATTTCTTAACTCTGAATTGAGTTATTTTGTTTGTAAAAATTTCAGTGCAACATAATAAAAACCTCTGGTTTTACTTATAACATTTCATTTTGCAATTTATATTCTGTTACAAGAGTAATAAGCGCTCATTTTGGGAAATTTAAAAAATACAGAAGAGTGAAAACCAGTGGATAAAATCACTACTTATCTCATCATTCCAGCACAACCACTGTCAGCATTTTAGCAGATATATTTTCAGTGATATTTCTAGCATATGTAAATATATAAAAACGGATCCTTTTGTAACTGACTTGTTTCACTTATCAATATAATGTGACTATTTCTATGTGCCATTAGATATTATCCTGCATTATTAATGGCTGCACAATATCCCATTCTATGGGAGGAGCATTATGAATTTCCTATAAATTATTAACTTCAAACATCCAAAATTAATTATTTCCATACTTTCTAGGATCAGAAGTTCTGGAGGAAATGGTTATATATGATTTTAAGGAAGGACCATAGTATTCAATTATAAGAAAACTACTCAAAATCATTCTATTTTGGAGTCTAATATATGATTACAGATCATCTTGACTGTCAGTCTTGCTGCATTTCTCAACTTTCTAGAGAGTACCAACATATTATGCAACTTTAAAACAAGAGAACTCTTATTTTCAGAATTAGTGAACTAGAAATTTGAAACTAGCCTTCTACTACAGACAACAAAAATAATCCATATGAAATATAAAAAGCTTCTTCCTAAAAACATAAAAAAACTAATAAGTAGCAAGGAATCCTCCTGCCAATTATTGGCAAGGGACAATATCACAGGAAAGGTGGAAATCCAGAGGTATTTGGGCTACTTTGTCAATAAGAAGAGGTAGCTAAAAGGCCAATGAGGCTAGGGACACGTAAGTTGGACAGAAGGCTGGGGCAACACTGGAAAACCACTCCATGCCTAAAATTGTAATCCTGACTGGCTACACCCTGAAAGTAAGAGTGAACTGGAAATAAAGTGGCTCTTTTCTGTACTTCAGCTCAGTGTTAAGTAATCTGGGTGATTCAGAAAAATCTCAAGCACTAAAATGCTGGATGGCTAATGTCCCTATACATTTACAAAGGTAAATGAATATCCTTCTGCAGAAAAATGATGTCATCCTAGTCTTAAAATTGCTTCAATAAACTTTCAAGTACAATTTCCAGCACACAAGCAGAGATAATCAGACATAGGAGAAAAATAGGAAGACTAAGAGTCAATATAAACAATAGACAATAGAAAGAGACTCAGATACTCCAGATAGTGGAATCACCGGATTTAAATAGAGGGGGAAAAAACTACCTTAGTGTGGTCATTAGGATAAAAACTAAACTTAAAAATGTTGGTACAAAATTGGAAACCAAAAAACAAATCGAAGATGCAGAAACTGAAAAATACAATAACAAATTAAAAACTCAGCATACAAGTCTAAAAACAGATTAGATGAAGATAGCTTTGAAGAATCCATTCAGAATGAAGCACAGAGAGACAAATGAATATACAAATAAAAAGAAAGAGATAGTGAGAAGGCTTAATATATATTTATTTAGAATTCCAAAAGGGGAGGCAAAAGCCATGTGAATGAGACAAAAGCAGTATTTGGAAAGATAATAGATGAGAATTCCATAACTGATGATGCAAGGACATGATACAAAAATCATGATGAAATACAGTAGTGCACAGATTCAAGAAGCCCCTAAATCATTTAGAATATTAAAATTAACCACACCTAAACAGTCCATTATGAAACTAGAGAAAACTAAAGATAAAATCTTAAAAGCAAGCAGAGATTTTTAAAAATTACCATCAAAGAGGAACAAACAGCTGATTTTTTTATTATTAACAATAGAATCCAAAAGACAGTGAAATTATATCTTCAATGTGATGAAAGAAAAGCCTAGAATTCTATACCTTGCAGAATATCCTTCAGAATGAAGATGAAATGAACACATTTTTAGGAAAACAACAAACAGAAGAATTTGCTGTCAGAGACCACACTGAAGGAAAAAGTAAGCAGAGCTCTTCAGACAGAAGGAAAATTATTCCATAAGAAAGACTGGAAATATAAGAAGGGATGAAAAACAATGAAATGGTAAATATTTGGATAATTCTGATGAATGTTGACTGTATAAGCCACCAACAATAATATCCTTGGGATTAAAAAATATGTGGCATTAAAATACATGATAATAATAGCACAAAAAACATGTGCAGGGATGGTAAATGGAGTTAAAATAGTGTGAGGTCCTTGCATTCCTGGAAGGAGTGTAAATTCCAATTAATGTAAGACAATGATAAGTCAAAGGTACATGCTAAAATGTCTAAAATAAACATGATATCTTACTTTAAAAAAATCAACCTAAAAGAAGGAAAGAAAAGACAAAAAAGGAATACTGAGAAGACAGACCCAGTGCACAAATAGGATTCTAGTAACTTGAATGGAACTGCCCACTACCACTGCACTAAAAGCAGGGATCTAGTAAGAATATCACACTGACTGATACAGTTCCTCAGTCTTTGTGAGCAATGGCCCCAGCTGTATATTTTCTTTTTGCCCTTCCAGATCCATTCTGTGCCCTAGAAAGGGAATGGACCTAAGTGTACTTTTTCAATAAGAGGCCAACTAGTAACTATTTTAAGCTTTGTGGGCCATATGGTTTCCATGGCAACAACTTACCTCTGCTACTGAAGTGCAAAAGCTGTCATAGACAGTAGGTAAACAAATAGGTGTAGCTGTGTTCCAATAAACTTTATTTATGGTTACTGAAATTTAAATTTCCTATAATTTTCATGTGTCATGAAATATTGTTCTTCTGAGTTTTCAACTGCTTATAAATATCAAAGGCTTTCTTAGCTCACAGGCCATATAAAAACAGATGGCAGGATGGCTTTGGACAACAGGCTGTAGTGTTGCTGACCCCTGGACTGTAGCCAGGGATGATTTCCCTCTGAGTGTGTGCATGTGCACTGGTCCCATCTGGCAGGTTGTATCCACTTCAACCCTGCCCTGGAAAGTGAGATTTATGAAGGACCGACCCCTACACAGAATCAGTGTACCTGGACCCTGGTCCCAAGGATTTGCAGGAGAGAAAGAGCCCAGGGAAGGGAGAACAGACTCTTCACCTTCTGTGGGCCCCAACTATGATCCCAAAGAAACAGCACATTTCAGAGAAGTGAGAAATTGGCACCTGAAACACCAGAGGATACTTGGTACCCACAGGACCCTTCCAGATCATCCTCTGGCCCTGCAAGCAGAGAGTGCCCATTGCACAGATGCAGTGCTAGCACAGAAAGGGCATGTGTCCTATTCCTGTCCATCCTCCTGACTCTTGTAGCCAGCAGAGAGAGCCATTCAGAGCTTGGCCAAACCCCACGCTGGCCAGAGCCCCATATCTCCCCAGCCACCCTCAGAATTAGTGCCCTGGACCTGGGGTTGGGTAGCTCCAGGATGTGCACTTCCCCTTCACCTGGAAACAAAACGTTTTGATTCATCAGTGGTTCTCACACTTTGGTGGATGTCAGAATCACCTGGGAACTTGGTAAAAAGGCAAAGGCCCAGGGCCCACCTACTAAAATGAGCACCACCTCCATGCTACTTGGCTCATCAGTGATTCTGGCACACACCAAAGTTTGAGGACCACTGCCTTAGGGCAACAACCATATTTTGTCAGAGAGGCTGCACCACCTGAACCACCAAGGGGCTGGCTCTCATCATCCCCTAACCATCCCAAACCATCTACTTTCCACAGAAGTCAGCCAAGTATGCTATATCTTCTCTAATAAATCTATAGATGTAACGCACTTCCAGCAAAAGGGACTTTAAATTTGGGGGGAACTTAAGGAGGTAATTGCAAATGAGACTGAAGAAAAACAATTAGGATATAAACAATAATGGGTGGCAACATGATTAGTCATTGGGAAAATTCAAATCAAAACCACAATGAGGTACTACTTCACACCCATTAATTTGGGGGAAAAAAGAAAATAACAAGTGTTGGCCAGGATTGATATGGAGAAGTTGGAATCTGGTGCATTGCTTGGCTGAAAGGCAAAATTGTGCAGCCACTGTGGAAACCAGTTTGGCAGTTCATCAAAAAGTTAAACATGAAAGTATTATTCAGCCTTAAAAAGGAAGGAAATTCTGACACATGCTACAACATGGATGAACCCTGAAGACATTATTCTAAGTCTAAATAGGCTAGACACAAAGAAAAATGCTGTATGATTACACTTATATGAGGTGTCTAGGGAAGTCAAATTCATAGAAACAGAAAGTAGAATGTGTTTGCCAGTGACTGGGAAGAGAGGTAAATAGTTGTTTTTTAATGGGTATAGAGTTTCAGTTTTACAAGTTGAAAGTTTTCTAAAGATTTGTTGCACAACAATATGAATATATTTAATACTACTAAACTGTATACTTAAAGATGGTTAAGATGGTAAATTGTATGTGTTTCTTTAACCACAATTTCCAAAAAGTTAAATATAGAATTACTGTATGTTCTACCAATCTCACTTTCAGTTATATACCATCAAAAAATTGAAAGCAGGCATCCAGCAGATATCTGTATACCAATGTTCATAACAGCAATTATTCACAGTTGCTAAAACATAGAAATAACAGAACGGTCTATCAGCAGATGAACTGATAACAAAATGCAGTATACGAACACAATGGAATATTATTCAGTCATAATTCACAGTTGCCAAAACATAGAAACAACAGAACGGTCTATCAGCAGATGAACTGATAACAAAATGCAGTATACGAACACAATGGAATATTATTCAGTCATAAAGAGGAATGAAATTTTAATATATGCTATGACATGGTAGACCATGAAAACAATTATGCTTAGTGAAATAAGCCAGACATAGAAGGAAAAATACTGTGTGATTCCACTTATATGAGGTACCAAGGATCCATACATTCATAGAGACAGAAAGAGAATAGAGGGTACCAGGGCTGGTGGGATACAGAATAGGGGATGTTATTGTTTAATGGGTGTAGTGTTTATGTTGGGGATGATGAAAGGCTTCAGGTATAGATAATGGTAAGAGCACAGCTTTGTGAATACACTTAATGCCACTGAATTTTACACTTACAAATAGTTAAAATGATCAATGTTATGCATATTTTGCTGTAATCTTTTTAGTTAATTTAAATAATAATGAATGGCAACTTACTGGATCAGAGAAAAGCTAAAACAATCAAAACAGTGTGATACTGGGACAGAGTGAGAAATACTATAAATGGATCAGAGTAAACAGTCCAGAAACAAAGTCCTGTGTACATATGACTTAAAGAGTCTCCCTAGGAGCACAGCCTGACTCTGGGATTCTTGTGCAGTGATTTGCTGAGGAATGAGAAAAGCAGGATAGGAGGGAGAAGAAGTTATGGTTCAGGAAAAGCCTGGCCTCTGCCTGATCTCTCTAGGGCTTTGGACCTTGATGGGCACCACAGAGGTTGTTCTCAGCTTCGGTGGCCTGGTTTACCTTACATCTACTAGTCAGTGGCATGCATGGAATGGGGTGTGACCTCCCAGGCATTCCTAGGTAAGGCAGCTACCATCAGTCAAGGTCAACCCTCCTAAGAACAATGCAAATGTGAGCTATTAGCAGCCAAAGACAGCAGCAGCAAGGGGGTAGGAGTACCAGCCTGGAAGGGAGTCTAGACACCAAGATGCCAAGAGCCTCACTGTAATACAATAAAGTAATAAATAAAAATGTAGCCTTTCAAGTCAGAGTGGAAAAGATGAACTATTTAGTAAGTGATGTCAAGACCACTTGGCTAGCCATTTGAAAAAAGAGTTTGGTCTAGCCGTCATACTGTAAATGAACATAGGTTCCTAAATGGACCCAAGATTTACTCATTTAAAAAACAAACAACAGATGAACCAGATTAGTTCTCTATTTCTGCATAACAAGTTAACCCAAATTTGGCAGTTTTAAATAACAAACATTATTATCTCAGATTCCCTAGATCAGGAATCTGAGAGGGGCTTAGGTGGATGGTCTGGCTCAGAGCCTCACAGGAGGTTGTAGCAAATATGTTGGCCCAGGCTGCAGTCATCTGAAGGTTCAACTGGGGAGGTTTCACTTCCAAGATCATTCAGGTGGACTGCTGGCAGGCTTTAATTCCTCAGTGGCTGGAGACTTCATTCCCCAGCAGAAGCATCTCCATAGTTTGTCCAAATGTCCCAACAATATGGCAACTGGCTTCACAGAGTGGTCCAAGAAAGAAACAGAACCCCAAATGGAAGGCCCAGTCCTTTATAACCTACTGTCAGAAGTGACATACCATTAACTCTGCCATAGTCCTTTGGTCAAATTGTACCAATTCTGTTACAGTGCAGGAGGAACCATACAAAAGTGTGAATACTAGGAGCAGGGGTCAGAGGGGCCATCTTGGAGGCTGGCTACCCCAGAACAAAGTCCTTGAAAATATATAGAAAATATTTGTATGATCTTGGTAGCTAATCATGTCAGTAAATCCAGAAGGCATAAAATGTTAGTTTTGTCCATGGTAAGGTAGAAGACATGACCCATACGTCATTTCTCTTTTTATATTTGTAGCTTCCTGGTTTTCTTTTGGAAATGCTTCTCCCCTACTGTGTGTAGTTTGGGTGAGTGTGATGGTCTGGATATGTGAGCCACTGTAACAAACAGCTTCAAAAACTCAGTCTCAACCCAGCCATGGTCTCTTCCTCTTCCTCTTCCTTTCAGGCTGTGTCCAATCCAGATGTGCCATGACTGGGAGGCTTTCCTGCTGGGTGTGAGTCAGGGATTTAGGCTCCCTCCATTGACTCTCCTGTCCCCAGGACTCTTCTGCATCTGGCCAGCTGATGCATGATGAGAGAACCTTACAGGGTGGCATAAGAAGTTTTAAGAACCAGCCATGGAAAAGGCACACCTCACTTCTACCCACACTACATTTGCCAGAATTAGACATCTCGATTCCAGGGAGCTGGAAAATGTAGCTTTCTCATGACCCTAGGAAAAAAACAAGTCAGTGTGGTGAGCACGCAGCATTGTCTGCCATGAGGTCCTGTAAGTTAGGGCTCCTGTTCTTCACCAGCCAGGGCTTGGCTGTCCTATAAAAGGACTCACTGGACTTTTTGGCACTCATTCTTTTTGGCACTTTGAATTATGAGCCAAGTGACTCAAGGACTGAATGAAAGGGAGAATTAATGCATCCCAGCACCTGAGCCCTTCGAGATCTCCAGGTTGGCTTGGTTTCACTGACCCCCCTCATTCCCTCCTTTCCCAGGGCAGCTCTGACTTTATCAAGAATTGCTGAGTTATGTTACATGCACACTTTTAATGTTGTTAGAAATATCTAAAATGTTACCCAAGGGAATTTTGCTGAATATCCCTCTATTTGCTCCTCCAGATTTACCCTGGACACTTCTCCACCCTGCTCTGCTCCTTGATCCAAATGCAGATGCACTGAAATGTCCCGGCCCTCCATCTGCCTGCTGGGTTCAGCCCGCAGGAAACACCAGCAGGAGACCTAGAAGGTGGAGCTAGAGAGAGATTGTCAGGGCGCTTCTTCCCTTCCAGGTCACCATGGATTGTTGTTCAGTTTTTTTTTAGTTGAGATAAGATTCACAGAACATAAAATTTGCCACTTTAACTATTTTAAAGTGTAGTGATTTTAGCATATTCCCAATGTTGTGCAACCACCACCACTAATTCCAGAGCATTTTCATCACCCTTCTCTGCTCTCCCCATCCCCCTGTTTCCCAGCAGCTGCTGTCTCCACAGACTGTCATATCCCCCGAATGCCACAGCTGCCGTTCTGTCATCCTTCCTATGGAGCTTCCTATCTGAGTTGCAGGGACCACTGCCTTCCATCTTGCCCTCTCAGGACTAAGCTAATGACTTCTCAGTTTTCAGTATATTACGGGGGGAGTTGTATCCTCCCTCCCAAATCCGTATGTTGAAGCCTATCTCCAGAACCTCAAAAGACACCTGTATTGGGAGACAGGGCTTTACAAAGGTAGATAAGGTAAAATAAGGCCATTACGGGTGGGCCCTAGTCCAGTACATCTGGTGCCCTTGTAAAGAGGAGATGAGGACACAGATGCGCACAGAGGGGAGACCATGTGAGGCCACAGGGAGAAGACGGCATTTGCGAGCCAAGGAGAGGGGCCTCAGAAGAAACCAACCCTGCTGACACTTCAGTCTTGGACTTCTAGCCTTCATAACTGGGAGAATAAACTCCTGTTGTTTAAGTGCCCCAGCCTGTGGTATTTCATTACAGCAGCCCAAGCAAACTCATACCCCTTGCTTTATTACTATTCCTTGTTAACTTCCCTAAATCCTCTCCACACCGTTGTAAGAATAAGTTATTTTTTGGAGTGCCTTCCAGTGAACAAGGCTTATCTTGGCTTCCCCTACACATTGGCAGTAAGGCAGGTGCATTTTCAGAGATGACCCTGACGGCCCCACACCTCCTTGGCTGAAGGCTCAGCTACCGCCCTTCAGGCCTCCTATCCCGAGGGCCTGTCTGAAGCCACTCTGGTCTGGTCCCTGATTGTTGACCACCCCTCCAGCTCTGTCTTCGTTGTTTCTCAGTCCCTGACTGCTTCTCACACTCTTCCCTCGCACTACGTGGAAGCCAGATCTGAGAGAAAAGATCCATGAAAAGACCAGACCAACCACCATCCCACACCTCAAGCCACAGCCGTTTCTGATCCAGTCCACCCATAGTTTTCCACTCAACTGGTGCCCCTACATGGGTTTGAGAAGTGGCTACATTTGGTGAATTTGAAATATCCCCTGTAGTTGACTTTATTCCCTTCAATAAACCACTGAAAAGGAAAGTGGGGTCCCAAGGGATCCATGGTCCTACACCACCTCTCTATCTGCCTGTCTTTCAGCTCGCTGCCCATGGGGCTTCTGTGGCTTTGCGGTGTTGATACCATCCTTCCAACTTATGTGTGGTGTCAGTTTGAGCTTGTGTGTGATGTAAAGGGAGCTGACTCATGGAAAATGTTTGTGAGCAAGGCCAAAAACTGCAAATCAGTGGAAATGGAGTGGATGCTTGCCAGGGCATAGTCAGAAAAATTTCAGAAAAAAAATGAAAGAGTTTCAGGTCACAAGTAGAAGGAGAAATTCAGGGTGGAGTGAGAAAAGGCCAACTGTCCAAGGGGAAGTGTGCTCTCGGTCAAGGCTGTACTACCCACTGTACCTCCTGCACCTCTTCCATACCCCAGGGCCTTCAAGCAAGCTGCAGGGAGCTAGGACCTGCCAGGCCCAGTCTGGGACCCGGGCTACGCCTCTTTCCCTGATCACATGAATTGCTGGAGGACCATACCCATGGGATTCCTCCCTGGGCAGGTTACAGGCACCAGGGAACAGCCAGCCTGGCTGCAGGACCACCAGCACCCTCTCTCTTGGACCTTCTGGCTCCCAGCAAGGAGAGGCCCATGGCTTACAAAGGCAGCAAGTGAGCAGACATTATTAGCTCTGTCTCTCTGTCCTTCTGGCTCCCTCTGGGCTCCTTCAAGGTGCTTCCAACATTCTGGCTAGAGGTCAAGTCCAGGACCAGGTGCCAGCCAGATGGTGACTGGGAGCTTTGAAGATGGATTTGCCCCAGCCCACCACAGGAGTGAAGATTCCTGCTCCTTCAACACTGAGTCTCATACTTCCTCCTCCAGGAGGCCTTCCCAGCCTACCATCCATTCCACCCCCAGGGGACTCTCTCTCCTGTTGCTCTCTCTCCTCTACTTGTATCAAGTACACACAATAACTGCCTCATTCATAACTTTATCTCATAATGTTCTGTTTATGTGCTTATTCCTCTATCTCTCTTGGTAGTCACCCAGACCCTTCAAGGTAGGGTCATGCTCATGACTTGGCAGAGAGCAGGCTGGTTGGCAAGACCACCTGGATGGCAGTACCATCCAATTACAAAAATTATACATCATCATTGTAGAAAATTTGGAAAGGCAGAAAAGCACAAATAAGTAACAATCAGTCACTTTCCCCAACCATATTGCAAACTCCCATGCAGTTGTTTCACATCTGCATTTTAATGGCTGCACAACATACCATTCTATGGATCTATCGCTGTCTTCTATTGTTGACTTCTTTTATTACTTCCAAGTGCTCACTGTTGCCAAGAATGCTGTGATAAGCCTCCTTGTAAATAAATCTTGGTGCATATCTACTGTTATTTCTTTAGGAGAGATTCTTAGAAGCAGAAATTGTAAGAGCACAAGCATAATCATAAAGGGCCATTACTGGTATTAGGGGCTAACAGTATCCTCAGAGGGATGGGAGTTTGGACCCTCATATGTGACCCACATGCACGGCCTGCTAGCTGGCAACAATCTCCAGTAACATGGGTCTCCATCAAAACTTCAGAGCGGCCTTTCTCAAGATTTTAACCAAGATCCATATACAACTTTCTCACTCCAGCTTTTGTGCATCTCCAAAAAAACTGAACTTTGCATATGGTTGTTTACTTTATCAAAATCCTAGATTTATTGAATGTGTTTTTAACCTTTAAAACCCACCCCCCCATGTTTGAAATTCTGGCATTCTTTCCAGAGAGCAGGACCTCCCCGACCCCTGGGTGAAGAATAACTCCATTTGCTTGACATTTTCGCCAGTTCTCTAGCTGTCAGGAGCAATGCCACATATTTGCCGGCTGGACAGAGGATACAAATGCTGAAGGCTGATTGTGTTCCCACTCTCTCCCCCCTCACTCTCCTTTGGTGCACGAGGGTGGCCCCATCCCCTTTTTGCACAGCTGGGATCTGCCATCCATCTGAAGCCAGGCCTAAGGTGTCTCTGCTCCCTGGCTTCAGCCTGTGATGGATACACCCTTCCTGTGGAGGCAGAATGCCCTCCATCCCTTCCACTCATCCCAGGGCCATTCCTCCCTCTCTTGTGCCCAACTTCAGCCCTTCCTCTCTGGAGTAGAGCCCCTATCTGTTTCTCTCAGCAGGAAGCTTTATCCTATAACTAAAAGTATTGCCAATCCAAGAAAAAAGCTTGAGGGTAGGGGTGGTTTAGGATGGGACAACTGGGGCCTTTTCTGAGATCAGGAGTCCTGGGGTCCCAAGAGGGTAAGAACCACCTTGTAACAATGGACCCTAACCCCCTCCACCTACTCATGAAGAAACTGAGGCCCAGAGGAGTGTGGCATGTCCAAGGCCCTACAGTGGGAAGTGTCACAGCCAGGACTAGGATGGGGGTCTTCCCCTATCCCCTACTGCTCACCAAGACCCAAGGCAAAGGCTGTGTGTGGCCATGCCTCTGGCAGGTGCAGTGTTTTTTGAGCTCCTGCCACATGCCAGCACTGTGAGGATCCAATGAATCCAATACGGCCTTTGACCCCAAGCAGTGTAACTGACTGGAGAATAATAGTACAAATGGAATAGGCACTACAATTGCACATACTTCACCTGTTGGATTTTTTTATTCCTCACAACCTGCTGGGGCAGGTATTATAATAAACTGCCCATTTTATAGATTAAAAAATCTGAGGCCAGTGAAGTTAAGTAACTTGCCTGTAGTTTCACAGGAGAATGGGCAAAGCTGGGATTTGAGTCTAGGCTGCATAAACTAGGTATCTGTGGGAGAAGGTATATGAGGGTGAGGGAAGGTGTAGGAGCTGAGCCTTGGAAGTGTATTTTGATAAACTGGAAAAAGCCTCAGGCAGCTACAGCAAAACGAAGTCATGTCTCTGTGACCAAGGATCTCAGTCACTGGCTGTGCTCTCTGCTGTCCCACCCCCGTTTTGACCTCATCTGTGGCGCGCGGGAGCGCCCTGTCAGGAAGATGAGCGGATGGCCGCCTTCAACTCCTTCAGGAGGAGGCCAACGGCGAGCAGCCTCAGTACCGCCAGCCTGCCACTGGGTGGCCCTGCGGCTCCCAAAAAGGGAACCCACAGGGAAACTGGCCCAAAAAGGAGGGGGAGCGCGCTCAGGACCTCCTGCGCTGGGCACTGGGGCTGCAAAGAAGTACAATAGTTCCTTCCTTCCACGAACCCACGGTGGGACAGAGAGACACTTGGGAAACTAATTGCTGCAATAATAGACATAATTAATTGTTCCAACAACCGGTTCCAACTGAGGGGCCCAGGGGAGAAAGAGGCATTTGAGCCTTGATGTAGATTTGTCAATAGGCCGTTCATTCTAGGACAGGATGGCTGTGATGGCGCCGGCTCCCCGGGCACAGAGCACAGACGTGGAGATGGCAGGAGGGGGCTTGCAGAGTCCCCTGATAGGGCTAGTAGGGGGCCAGGCACTGGAGGCTTCTGTTGGCAGCCTGCCCCGAATGGTGGACAGGTGGGCCTCTGTGCACAGGGGCTTCAGCAGTTCCACCCCAGGGTACTGTTAGTCCCCATCAAGGATGTAGAGGAGAGGCCCCTGCTGTTAGGACAACTAGAAAATTCTGGAAGCCCTTCTCAGGGATGGAAGACTACTGGCCTTCTGTCTTCATGCTGTGCTTCCTGGGGCTTAGTCTCCAGTCCCAGCTTTGGCCCCAACTTGCTGTGGGACCTGGGCCCAGACACTGAAGCTCTTGGGGCTCATGACTACATCTGTAAAAGGGGTCTTTCATGTGCACAAATATGTTGAAAAATGAAAAAGATTAGTCAGATGCCACAGGGTGGGGAAAAACAAGTCAAACAGCTACAAGAACAATACATGTAATTTCCCACTGACCTGAAGGCGTGGCCTGGTCTTTTTTTGCCAGAAGGGATTAGCTGAGGCCCCAGACTCCCTTGACTCGCCTCACACTGGGCAGGGCCCAATGGAAAGCCAAAATACATTTTTTTCCTTGGAGAACAACTCATCTCCACAGCATCTGTAAAATCTGATAGGCTGAGCTTTGCAGCAGGGGAACAGTTTAATATTTGGTACATACATTTTCATTTAATTTTTTAAAGATGTAACAAGGATTTTCTGTTTTTAAATTTTCTACTCAGGAGTTAATCCATTATGGTGTTGAAACCCACATCCAAAAGGTAAGACTAAAATCGGCTTCCTAAAACAAAACAGGAATGAAGATGGACTGGTTGCAGCTTGCAACTGTCACCTTGCAACAGTGGTTGGTGAGGGGCTGGGCAGGACCTTTGCTGGCCTGTGCCCATCACCTGCAGGGGGCGCCTATTTTTGCCCCAATCCTCCCACAGGAATGGGCGGAGCAAGGGCGGGAGGGGCTGTAGGCCAGGGCCTACTGTATCATTTCTAACAGATACTCCACACCTCCTCTGTCATTTACAAATGACGCTGGTGAGAGGTGATAAGGGTGCTTGGAGGTGTCTAGCATGTGCCACACTCCCCTCCACTAGGGGGACCCCAGAGCCAGACTTACCCTCCCCAGCTGGGGAGGCCAGGTCATCTTTTAAAGACACTGCTTCCCACCACCCAATGGTGACTCCAGAAGAGGCACATGGGCCTTAGTTCCAAGCTGTCTGTGCATAGCATGCACACAACCTTCTCATTTAAATAGTGTATTAAAGGTCAGTTGAATTACCGTTTTCCAAAGATACTTTTATTTACATGTTTCACTGTAAAACAACAGAAAACTTAAATGAGGGGAGCTGAGGAGGCTTAAGGGAGATAAAGCCCTTTCCGTTCACCCTCCTGTCTGCTTGTGCTCCAGTTTACTCCTAAACAATTACTTTTTTAAAGTGTAGATTAAAGAGTCATGCAGCAATAAGTTAAGAAACGTACTTGGCCCAGGTTTTTAGCTACCAAACTCTGTAGTCAGATTGCATGTAATTTCATCCCCAAATTGATAAGGAGCTGCCAGGTCAGACCAGCCTGGTGCAGAGACACTACAGCTTTATGCACAGAAAGCTGACATTGGAGAAGGGGCAACAGAGCTTTTTTTTTTATTAATGTATCATTGATATACAATCTTATGGAGGTTTCACATGAGCAACAGTGTGGTTATTACATTCACCCATATTATCGAGTCCCCCCTGCAACCCCACCACAGTCACTGTCCATCAGCGTAGTAAGATGCTATAGAGTCACTACTTGTCTTCTCTGTGCTGTACTGCCTTCCCTGTGACCCCCCTACATTATGCCCTTTAATCCACTTCTTCCTCCCTCCCCAACCCCTCCCCTTCGGCAAACGCTAGTCTCTTCTTGGAGTCTGTGAATCTGTTGCTGTTTTGTTCCTTCAGTTTTGCTTTGTTGTTATATTCCACAAATGAGCGAAATCATTTGGTACTTGTCTTTCTCCGCCTGGCTTATTTCACTGAGTATAATACCCTCTAGCTCCATCCAGGTTATTGTAAATGGTAGGATTTGTTTTCTTCTTATGGCTGAATAGTATTCCATTGTGTATATGTACGACATCTTCTTTATCCATTCATCTACTGATGGACACTTCCATTTCTTGGCTATTGTAAATAGTGCTGCAATAAATATAGGGGTGCATATGTTTTATTGAATCTGGGATCTTTTTTTCTTTGGGGAAATTCCTAGTAGTGGAATTCCTGGGTCAAATGGTATTTCTATTTTGAGTTTTTTGAGGAACCTCCATATTACTTTCCACAATGGTTGAACTAATTTACATTCCCACCAACAGTGTAGGAGGGTTCCCCTTTCTCTGCATCCTCATCAGCATTTGTTGTTCTTAGGCTTTTTGATGTTGGCCATCCTTACTGGTGTGAGGTGATATCTCATTGTGGTTTTAATTTGCATTTCCCTGATAATTAGCGATGTGGAGCATCTTTTTATGTGCCTGTTGGCCATCTGAATTTCTTCTTTGGAGAAGTGTCTGTTCATATCCTCCACCCATTTTTTGATCAGTTATTTGCTTTTTGGGTGTTGAGGCATATGAGTTTATATATTTTGGGTGTTAACCCCTTGTTGGATATGTCGTCTATGAATATATTCTCACATACTGTTTATTCTATTGATGGTGTCCTTTGCTGTACAGAAGCTTTTTAGTTTGATGTAGTCCTATGTGTTCATTTTTGCTTTTGTTTCCCTTGCCTGAGGAGATGTGTTCAGAAAAAAGTTGCCCATGTTTATATTCAAGAGATTTTTGAATATGTTTTCTTCTAAGAGTTTTATGATTCAGGTCTTTGATCCATTTCGAGTTTACTTTTGTGTATGGGGTTACACAATAATCCACTTTCATTCTCTTACATGTACCTGTCCAGTTTTGTCAACACCAGTTGTTGAAGAGGCTGTCGTTTCCCCATTGTATGTCCATGGCTCCTTCATCATATATTAATTGATCACATATGCTTGGGTTTATATCTGGGCCCTCTATTCTGTTCCATTCATCTATGGATCTGTTCTTGGGGGGCAACTGAGCCTTTATTTTTATTTTTATTGAGGACCTGGGAATTTATCTATCCCTCCTCTGTCTGGCAGAATTTTTTAAATCTCTTTGCAAACTATCCTGGCACCACTGAGATCCGTTTATAAATTGTACATATGTAAATGTAAGTAAACAATGCTGTGTTGGGTCTTTCTATCAATCAAAGCTTACTGTTGACTTCATCAATATCTTGGTGGTGTATTGTTCTTAATACACAGTGTTCATACAAATCAAATAAAATGAGAGTGCCCCAATTGAAAAATGGGCAAGAGACATGAAAAATACAATTAACAAAAGGTTAAAAAATGCTTAGTATACTGTGAAATAGGCCCTCAGCTTCTATGACTATGCATAATTTTATACAATCTTTCAATTGAGACTAGTTCCAAATCTTTTAATGCATATCCCCTTTGATCAAGCAATTCCACATCTCAAAATTTATCCTGTGGAAACATCTGTCCAACTAAGGAGAGAAAAATGTACAAGGATTTTCCTTGTAATATAACTTACTATATAGGCAAACTGGAAAAGACATAAAAGTCCATCAAGAATAGACTGGCTAAACTGTGGTATAATCATACAATGGAATACTATGTAGCTCTTAAAAAGGCTAAGTAGCCCCATATCACTTGATGCATGTCAGTATGACCACAATCTATTGCCAGGTAAAAAATGCAGATGAAAAACAAGTCTGTTCCCTATGTTCTTCTATGCAAAAATATAAATCTCTATGTATATTTATATATAATGTATATAAATCTATTATGTATGAAATGTTTATTTTATATAAATCTACATATATATCAAACATCTGGAAATTTATGCATACAGTACATTAATTTTTACAAATGGCTTGCTTTGAGATAGATTTTTAAGTTTCCTACTTTCTACACTTCTGGAATTGAAAAACCCTTTATAATATTCTTAGTATTATGATAGGTAAAAATAATAGGATTCCCATTTGGGGAGAAAATAAACATTCCAACACTTAACCCTGTGTCTGTGGATGCTTTATGAGTTATCTGCCCCTCCACCAGTCATGGAGGTCAATCGTACAATCTCAGTTTTACAGATTGGTACCTTGAACCCCAGGAGTAAATGGAGCTTGGCCAGGATCACGCAGACAGAAGTGCATGCTCACACCTCTTCAGTTAAATGTTTCACAAGGAACTTTGCTTTATTTTGCTTTTTCTAGGAGCCATTCTCTCTGCCCCGAGCATCTTCAGGCACAGCCACTTTGATATCCTGTATTTTCCCATACCATATGCCACCAATACCCTGCCAGTACCTACCTAACTTTTATCATTTCATGGCAAACTGGCCTACTGTTGCATGCCAGCAGCTTCAGATAGTTGCCTGAGCACATCCTCTGACTGTTGGAGCCCATTCTGCCTTCAAAAGAGTCTTGAAGTGACAGAGAGCTAACATCTCCAGGTAGCAGCCCTCCACCTAATTTCAGGCAGCAATTGGTGTGTATATACTTCAGCTCTCTAACTCTTCAGGTGGGGTAACTCTGAGGCAGGTTATACACTGGATTCCAGAGTTCCATAGCAAGATTGACCGCCAGTTACCCACAGAGGTAACTTGCTTGATAACATACTCTGTATTGACTTCCTTCCCTACTTTCCCATGCCCTTATTGGGATTTCCAAGGATCCCTTCCCAAATAAATTACTTTCACTTAAATCCTTACCTCAGAATCAGCTTCTTGGGCTTACTCAAATTAAGGTGTTATGGTACTAGTATTAAAAGTAGACACATAGATCAATGCAACAGGATTCAGAGCCCAGAAATAAATCCTCATATATATGGTCAACGGATATTTGACAAGAGAACCAAGAATATTCAATAGTAGTCAAAAGGTAGAGACAACTCAAATGTTCATCAACTGATGAATGGATAAATAAAATGTGGTATATACATACAATGAGCTACTATTCAGCACTAAAAAAGTAATGGAGTACTGATGAATGCTACAACATGGATAAGCATCAAAAATGACATTTGTCTGATTCTATTTTTATAACTTGTTTAGAAAAGGCAAATCCATAGAAGGAGGAAGTAGACTGGTGACAGTGGGAGCTAGGGGAGAGAGGAAATTAGGAATAATCGATAATGGACATGGTGTTTATCTTTGGGATGACAAAAATGTTAAAAAACTAGATAGTATACTCTGTGAATATACTAAAACCATTGAACTGTACATTTAGAAGGGTGATGTGTGGTATGTAAATTATATATCAATAAAGCTGTAATTTAAAAATGGAAAAGAGACCATAAAACTTAGAGAAAACTTTTCAACCTTGGGATAGACAAATAACTTTTAGATAGGACACAAAAAGCACAAATCATAAAAGAAAAATGATTAAATTAATTTCATAAAAATTTGAAGCTATAGTACAGCACAGAGAAAACAAGTAATGACTCAATGGCATTTTACTACGCTTAAAGACAGTGACTGCAATAGTGGGGTGAGGACTTGATAATATGGGTGAATGTTGAAACCACAATGTTGTTCATGTGAAACCTTCATAAGATTGTATATCAATTATATTATAATAAAAAAGAAAGAAAAGAAAAAAAAATTAAAGCTATTGTTTGATCAACAGCATCAAGAAAATGCAAAAACAAGCCATACAGTATATACAGAGAGGACAAGTAGTGATTCTATGGTGTCTCGCTGTGCTGATGGACAGTGACTGTGGTGGGGTGTGGGGGTGTGGCGCTTGATGGTGGGGGGAGTCTGGTAGCCATAGTGTTGTTTAAGTAATTGTACATTAATGATACCAAAAAGAAAAAAAAAAGCCATAGATGGAGAGAAAAAGATCTGTAATATGCAGCTTGACAAAGGGCTTGTATCCAGCACATGTAAAGACCCCTTACAACTGAGGAAACAATTTACAAAGCCCAGTGAAATATGAACAAAACCTCACCAGAGAAGATTCATGAATGGTCAATAGACACAGGAAAAGATGCTCACCATCTGTAATCATCAGGGGAAATGTAAATTAAAACCATGATCAGATACCACTACACACCCACTACATCAACTAAAGTTATAAAGACTGGTGAGTATTTATGATTACAGAGATGAACCAGTACTCATATATTTTTCATAGGAGTGTTAAACGCTAAAACCAATTAGGAAAACAGTTCAACAGTTTTTAAAAAATAAAATTAAACATTTTCTTGTCATAAGATTCAGTGATTGTACTCCCAAGAGAAAGAAAATATATATACACAAAGACTAGTACATGAATGTTCATAAGAACCCAAATCTGGAAACAATATAAATGACCATTAACAAGCAAATGGATAAACAAATGATTGTATGTACATAAAGTGGTACATTATGTGGCAAAAAAAAAAAAGGAAAAAGGATGACCTACTGATACACACATGGATGAAACAATATGCTAACAAAAGCATCCAGAGAAAAGAGTACATAAATAGAGTTCTATTTATACAAAATTTAGAATGAACAAATCTAATCTATAGTTAGAGAAAGAAAACGTGGATTTCTTGGATCTGAGTGGGGTGGATAGAGATCGTCTGGGAACAGACACAAAAGAGCATGAAGGTCTGATAAAATATGTTCTATATTTTGATTGTGGCCCTGGTTACATGAGTGTATAATTTTTCTGAAGTTCATTAAACTATACTCTTAAGATGGGAACATTTTAATGGATGTAAATTACTCCTCAATTAAGCTGATTTTTATTTTAAAATTCCCAATTGGTTTGAGAAATGTTGGTAATTCATATCACAAATGCCAGTCTCTTTAATAACAAGAGCCTCTAGAAATCAAGAAGTCCACAATTCGATGGAAAAATGCAGAAAAGTCATGCACATAGTTTTCAGGAAAAGCAATACAAATAGCCCTTAAACATGAAAAAATGTTCAACTTCACTCAGAATAAGAGAAATGCAAATCTAAACCACACTGAAATTACATTTCCCACTGCAAGGTAATGTGATGTCTGGGCAGTGGCTAGCACGGTAACACAGGAGGCTGGGAAAAATCTAGGTGAAGATGGGTAAAAGAGAGCTTCCACTTTTTATTGTAAGGCTGCCACATGTATGAGCCTGCCTAACTTTTGGTAGAAGGCAGAGACTATCAATTTCCACTATGGAAACCAAAAAGGCCAGATACTCAATTTTCCAGCTTCCTTTGCACAGAGAGCACAGGCTCAACTAATCAGCTGCATCTGCCCCAGAACCTGAAGTTCTGTGGTGTGAAGAATCCTTTCTAGATCATCAATAGCAGCAAGGGCACCATCCAGGCCCTGGGGCAATGGACTTACCTGTACCTAATGTTAGTAGAGCCCAGAGCTGACAGTGGGTCCAGCAGTGACGTCCTGGGTCCTATGTAGACAGAACAAAGAGATGCAGCAGTGGTCTCATGTTACATCACCAGTTTCATTTTACAGCATAAGTTTTGCTGTGGCTCTGGCTGCATAGCTTCTGTTGGGCCTGCCTATATTCCAGGCTGATATCTCCAAGTTTCCCTGTATTCATTCTATACATTGCATTTTCCTTTAATCAGCCAGTTAGTTTCCATTGCTTGCAACTAATAAACCTAATTCTGGCATCTGGATTGCACCTGGGGTTCTCTAGCTGGAAATCAGTGCAAATAAGGGAACCCGGATCTCCAGGTCTGTAACTGCTAGTGGAAAAGAAAAAGAGGGTACAGAAGTCCCATCATGTGTGTGTAAGTGACAGGACAGTAGTAGGGGTGGGATCAGACATGAGAATACAGGAGGCTTTTCTGAGAAGAGGCTGCTGGACCTGGGTCCTGGGTTAGGCTTGTATCTGAAACTTGCTGGGAAGCTTTGACAGGTACACACAGATGATGGCCTCAGCCAATCAGCAACTGGAGGTAAAAACTTAAGAGTGGGAGTAGGAGAGTCTGTGAAAGTGAACTTTCTTTCACATACTACAATTTGAAATTGTATGATTTTTTGTATAATAACCATGAATTGCTATTATTTCTTTTAAATTTAAAAGACAGATGGAAAAAAAATGACAGATGGAAAAAAAGGCTTCAGATGAAGGTATGTGTAATTGGTCTTTTACGTATCCAAAAAGACTTCCATTAGATTTGATTCCTTATCCATTTAACACAAACTCACTGAGCAGATAAAGAAGTGAATTAAATGTGTGCATCTGGTTCACTCCTCTGGGAACCCCAATAAAACAACAATGAAGAGATTTAAAATTATTCTCTTCTTTTTGGATTTTATATCTCTTTTATTGTGGTAGAATACATATAATATAAATTTTGTCATTTTAACCATTTTAAGTATACACTTCAGTGGAAATTAGTACATTTATAATATTGTCCAACCATCACCACTATTCATGTCCAGAATTATTTTCATTGTTCCAAACAGAAACCCCATACCCATTACACAGTAACTTTCTTCCCTCCTTCCAACTCTGGTACCTCTATTCTATTTTCTGTCTCTATGAATTTGCTTGTTCTAAGTATCTCATATATTTGTTCTTTTGCGTCTGGATTATTTCACTTAGTGTAATGTTTTCAGGATTCATCCACATTCTAACATGTATCAGACTCTCCTTCCCTTTTAAGGCTGAATAATATTCCATTGTATAGATGTACCATTTCTGTTTATCCATCCATCTGTTGTTGGATACTCGGATTGTTTCCCCTTTTGGCTGTTGTGAATAATGCTGCCGTGAACATTGGCTTACAGTTCTTTATTTGAGTTCCTGCTTTCAGTTTTGGGTATATGCCCAGAAGTTGAATTGCTGAATCAAATGGTAACTTTATATTAATTTTTTGAGGAACTACCATACTGTTTTCTACAGTGCCTGCATCTTTTTATATTCCTATCAGCAGTGTGCAAGGGGTCCAAGTTCGCCACATCCTTGCCAACAATTATTTTCCATTTTTTAAATATAATAGCCATCCTAAAGAGTATGAAGTGCTGTCTCATTGTAGTATAAGTACTTTTTAGTGCAGGTATAATTAGGATTTAGTGAAAATATAATTACAATTTACTTTAGTGCAATCATAAAGCAAGTGATGCACACCCAAGCCTGTCCAATGCTGAGCTTTCCACTCCACATCCTGGCCCTTCTGAATCTCAAGCTCATTTGTTTTAACAAAGCAGAAAGTTTCCCCAACATTGCAGGACTAAGCTTAGATATGCCGTCTTAGGTGTTGATGCCGTGTATTCTTCAGGCCCATCCCCTCACTTCAGGAACTTTGGTGAAATATGCAACAACGAGGATGAACTCTGCTGTATAAAAATGTCCACGACAGATCTTCTTATAAAAGAAAAAAAACATAGAGTAAGATAAACATACAATAGGGGAATGCCAAACAAAGTACAACATAGTTTGGCAATGGCTACTATGCAATGATTATGGAATGATAGTTATGAACCACTGAACCACTGAAAAACACTTAATTGGAGAAGTGGTCTATAGCTACACAATAATAGAATGTTACATGAACAACAACCAGAAAGCACACTACACACACACACACACAAAAAAGCTGTTGTGTTAGGTGTGGGATTATGGGTGATTTTCTTTTTAAAAAAATCCATCATTTACATCATTATGTTGTATTTCTAATAGAAATGGGAAGGATAAAAGTGAACCAGACACTTCACTGAGGCTGGCTAATGAGTGACAACCGAGGATCAGTTCTCACTTTTTATTGAGATACAGCTGACATGTAACATTGTGTAAGCTTAAGGTGTATATAACATGGTGATTTGATGCATTTATATTTCAGTATGATTGCCATTGTAGCATCAGCTAACACCTCCATCATGTCACATAATTACCACTTTTTCTAGTGGTGGGAACAATTAGGATCTACTCTTTTAGCAAGTTTAATGCTTAGAATAGTGTTTTATTGTCTATAATTGCTGTGCTGTGTGTTAGACCTCCAGGACTTACTTATCTACCAGTTGCAAGTCTGTACCCTTAAACACCGGACTCTCCCATTCCCCTGACCTCCAGCCACTGGTAACCACCATTCCATTCTCTTGTTTTTTCAAGTCGGGTTTTTTTAGACTCCACATAAAAGAGGTATTATACAATATTTGTTTTTCTCTGTCTGACTTGTCTTACTTCACATAGTGTCTTCAAGGTCCATCCATGTTGTCACAAATGGCAGGATTTCCTTTTTTTTTCTATCATGGCTGAATATTATGCCATGGCATATATCCATATATCTTCTTTACCAATTCATCTGTTGATGGACACTTTGGTTGCTTCCATATCTTGGCTATTGTGAATAATGCTGGGGATGCAGATATCTCTTCCACATCAGTTTTCATTTTTGTCAGGAAGCACATCTCACTATGATTTTGGAATTTATTCTGAATCCTCTGCTGAAGCTTTTTGCATGGTTACATACTTACATGGGTTCTAAGAAAGGTGTGATTAAAAACTTGGTATCCAAATTTTAGGTCTAGCTGGATTTGTCAACTTTGGATGGAAACCATTATTGAGGTTTGTAACAGTTGGTTTGATGGGAATATCCTGAATCCTCACATTGTCCCATGAAGTAAATAACCACTAGATGCTGCTGTAGGCTGTGGTATACCTCCCAAACACACCATTTGCTTTCCCTCCTTCCTGCAGGGAAATGACGAACATGCATGTTCGTATTTTGTACTAGGACACATTCATACACATTTTTATACTATGTAAAGCCCAGCATATTGGAAGCACTGCCTTTTCTATGTCTTTTGAGCAAGAAGTTGGAACTAAGGTGTAGAGTGCCTTCTCCAGTCCAGGCTGTGTTCATTCATTTTTCCATATAATCTCTGTGCCCAGTGTATCCTGTCTGCCCCTCCAGATCCGCTTTTCACCCCTCTCTACCCACTGGGTGCCCCCAGAAGCCGAGCTGTTGAGAATCGCCAGCTCCCTCCTCCTTTGGCTCCCCAGCCAATGGGGAGCCCTGGCAGGGGGGCGGCACACCCAGAAGAGTGCAGCCAGAGAGTGGTCTCCCAGTTTCCACTTGCTGGCTATGTTCCACCACCAATGTCCCACCAACAAGCTCTCCTAGGTTGGCCCTCCACACAGCCTGTCTGTCTCCAGGTTCTGTCCTCCAGGCCCAGGGGGGGTGCAGTCCTATGGTCCCTAGTCCCTAGTCCCAGTCCCAGAGTGCTGCACTATCCCCTGTGGTTACTCTACTCCTTTGCAAATCTTCTTTATTAAACCCTCCTCAAGTTACTCAATCGAGGGTTTCATCTGTTTCCTGCCAGGACCCTGATTGATATAAGCCCTAAAGAGATAGGGAGTAACTCATCTAAGTTTAAGAGTTAGTAGGTGGCATAACTGGGCTGGTAAACAGGTCCGTCTGCATCCTTTGCCAGGTCAGACTGTACTGCTCAGAAAGGAGTCTACTTGAGGAGTGGGCAAGTTGGGTACCTGGGATAAGGTCCAGCATTGAGCAAAGGGAATGGATTCTTCTCCTGCTCCATGCCCTAGATCACTGCACATCCAGGGCCTGCTCCCACTTCTGTCTTTTCTGAAGTTGGTGGGTGCCCTCCTAATTGCTGTCATTAACATTTGCCCAGGAAGCCTCTGCTTACAGAACCCAGAGCACTCTCCTTCATGGCTTCTAGGGGGTATTTTTTAAACTGCCCATAAATTTTTGGAGTTTCTCTCCATCAGCAGTGGTGCCTAAGTCCCCTTCCCTTGAATATGGGCTGTCCCTAGCACTTTGCTTCTAACTAATAGAAGTGAGGCAGCATGACTTCTGAGGCTATGTCATAAAAGCAGATCAGCTTCTCCCTGACTCTGACTTCTTGGGACACTCATTCATGGAATCCAGCTGCCATGCTGTGAGGAGAGCTAGGCCACAGGGAGAGGCTACATGCACGTGATCCAGCTCAACACCCAGCTGAGGTTCTAGCTGTGAGAAAACCTTGAGGCCCAGCCATAATTTGACTACAGTTACATGAGGGAAGCCAACTGCCTACCTAACCCAGTGAACTCCAGGAACCAAGAGAGATAAAATAATAATAACAACAACAACAACAACAATGCCATTGCGTTAAGTCACTAAGTTTTGGGATGATATGTGACAGAGCAATAGAAAACTGATAAACTCCCTTCGGTACAAGAGTGGTGGAGTCACCAATATTGATTCTCTTTAGGGTTTCCAGTGTGTTCTGGGAGACTAATCCTTTCTAATTCCCTATTAAATCTCCCAATCTCTAATTTTTTTCCCCATGATCTTGTCCTAAATTTTGCTCCTGGATGCTTGAAAAGTTGATAACTTCTTGGAATTAAATGCATCTGAATTTTTTTTCAGAACAAGTTTATGTTCTAGAACTTGCTTTTTTCACTTAGTAGTATATTAAGATATTGACAACTTTCCAAATGAGTAAATATAAATATCCTGCTTGAAAAAAATGTAGCTTTATAGTATTGAGCTCCAATTTTTATGTTTTCCCAAGCTGAATATGCCACCAGGTAACACCCACTTACTTCAGGAGAGTTTGTTAACCCATTCATTTATACATTCAGTCTCTCACTCACTCACTCACTCATTCAAAACACCACAAAATGTTCACTCCATGCCCAGTGGTAGTTGAGAATATTAAGAACTTTTTAGAACTCTAAGCCTGATTTTATAGAGATGACTTTTTGCTTAAGTTAACAAGAGTTGTTTTTTAACCTTGCAATGAAGAAATCTGAGTAGAACATCAAGTCATATGAGGTTGAGGTGTAAGCAATAAACTCTCCAGGAAATGAAGAATCTGAGATTGGTCATAAGGAATTGAATGCTGTCAACAACCATGTGAGTGACCCTGAACATGAATTCTTCCCCAGTCAAGGCTTCAGATGAGATAATAGCCTTGACTGAGACCTTGATTACCACTTTTTGAGACAACATGGCAAAGTATTCGAATAAGTGCCCAGATCCTGACACACACATACTGTGACACAGGAAGTATATGTGTTATTTTAAGCCCCTAAATTGTAGAGTAATTGGTTATGTACCAATAGATAACTAACACAGTAATTATTTAGGGATAGGAACTTGTAAGTTATGGCATGTGCTGATGGAACACATAATTTTTTTATTGCTTAGGGTTGTCCATAATAAAATATTCATGAGGAAAAGCTCTGGGGGACCCAGTGGCTGCCACCAAGGAACATCTTATAAAAACCAATCAAGTCTCACGAAAGAAGAACAATCCCAAATGAACAGTCTAAACTCACAATGAATGAAATTAGAAAAGGAAGAACAAATAAGACCCAAAGTCAGTACAAGGGGGGACATAATAAAGATTAGAGCAGAAATAAATAAAACTGAGAAGAATGAAACAATAGAAAGAATCAATGAAAGCAGGAGATGGTCTTTTGAGAAAATAAACAAATTAGATAAACCCTCAGCCAGACTTATCAAGAAAAAAAGAGAGTACACACACATAACAGAATCAGAAATGAGAATGGAAAAATCACTACAGACACCACAGAAATACAAAGAATTATGAGAGAATACTATGAAAAATTATATGGTAACAAACTGGAAAACCTAGAAGAAATGGACAACTTTCTACAAAAATACAACCTTCCAAGGCTGACCCAGGAAGAAACAGAAAATCTGAATAGACCAATTACCAGCAAAGAAATTGAATTGGTAATCAAAAACCTATCTAAGAACAAAACACCTGGACCAGATGGTTTCACCACTGAATTTTATCAAACATTTAATGAAGACTTAATACCCATCCTCCTTAAAGTTTTACAAAAAGTAGAAGAGGAGGGAATACTCCCAAACTCATTCTATGAAGCCAACATCATTCTAATACCAAAATCAGGCAAAGACACCACAAAAAAAGAAAATTACAGACCAATATCCCTGATGGACATACATGCAAAAATACTCAACAAAATATTAGCAAACCTAACTCAAAAATACATCAAAAAGATCATCATGGGAAGATGGCGGCATGAGTAGTTCAGAGGAAATCTCCTCCCCAAAACATATATATTTATGAAAATACAATAAATACAACTATTCCTAAAAGAGACACTAGTGGATGCAGTACAACAGCCAGGATACATCTACATCAGTGAGAACTCAACATCACACGAAGGGGGTAAGATACAAGCCGCGGCCAGGCGGGACCCGAACACTCCCCCACCCCAGAACCTGGTGGGAAGAAAGGAGTCGGAACGGGGAGGGAGTGAAAGACCAGGACTGCTAAACAAACAGCTCTAGAAATCCGCACCTAGAGCGCAGATACAAGGTGCACGGGGTGCTGGATATTAGAGAAAAAGAAAAGCAAAACCTGTGGGCAGGTCCCTGCAACTGGTGCCCCTGAGACAAAAGAAAAGAGAGTGCTTTCTGCAAGTCTTATAGAGACAGGGACCCCATAGCTGGACGAAGTCGTCCTGGCACACTTAGCCAGCAGCGGGGAATCCTGGGGACCCTTAGGTGCCCTAAACGCTGGGGAGGCAGCGCAGCTCTGAAGCCCCTCACAGCACTAAGCAGCCTGCCAGTCGTTCCTCCAACTGGCGCAGACCCCGACACACCGGCCCAGTAGTGGGAGAGTGGTAGCGTGGGCCGGGGGCGGCTGCACCGAAAGGGACTGGGAGCAGATGGCATGCACCAACAGCTCCAGAGGAGACCAGGAGAGGCTTGTGCGAGCCTGCAGCGGCAGAAAACGAACAGCCCAGGTATGGCTTGCGCACACTGGCGGGAGTGGAGCCAGAGGAGCCCGGTAGAGGCCTGCACAGGAGAGCCCCGCATGCACCTGCAGCAGAGCCAGAGGGAGCAGTCATGCTCCCAGCAGCCGACTGGAATCCCAGCCCAATGCACAGCCACCTGGGCCAGACCCAAAGGCCGCTGCCGGTGCACAGCTGCCCGGCAGGGGCACCGCTGTCATGGAGGAGTGTACCTGGTGTACCTGCCACTCCCCGCAGGACTCTGTGCTGCTCTGATGGAGACCCTGCACACAGCAGCTTAGGGGACTAACTTGGTGGCTGCTCCAAGAGTTTGGGTAACTGACACAGGCAGTGGAGAAGGGAAGGGCAAAGCATCCTGCAAGCCGGAAAGGACTTTCTACTCACAGCTGACAAACCTGCAAACTGCCTTGAGCAACTGCTATCACCATGAAGCAAAAAAATTTAATCTAGTCCAAGATAGTTCAACAACACCTGAGAGAAGAGCTGCAGAGACAGACCTAACCAGTGACCCTGAAAAAGAATTCAAAATAAAAATCATAAACATGCTGACAGAGCTGCAGAGAAATATGCAAGAGCTAAGGGATGAAGTCCAGAGGGAAATTACAGATGTCTGGAGGTAGATTACAGAAATGAAACAAACTCTGGAAGGATTTATAAGCAGAATGGATAAGAAGCAAGAGGCCATTGATGGAATAGAAACCAGAGAACAGGAACGCATAGAAGCTGACACAGAGAGAGTTAAAAGGATCTCCAGGAATGAAACAATATTAAGAGAACTGTGTGACCAATCCAACAGGAACAATATCCGCCTTAAAGGGGTACCAGAAGAAGAAGAGAGAGAAAAAGGGATAGAAAGTGTCCTTGAAGAAATAATTGCTGAGAACTTCCCCAAACTGGGGGAGGAAATAGTTGCTCAGACTATGGAGGCACACAGAACTCCCAAGAGATGGGACCCAAAGAGGACAACACCAAGACACATAATAATTATAATGGCAAAGATCAAGGACAATGACAGAGTATTAAACACAGCCAAAGAGAGAAAAAAGGTCACTTACAAAGGAAAACCCATCAGGCTATCATCAGACTTCTCAACAGAAACATTACAGGCCAGAAGAGAATGGCATAATACATTTAATGCAATGAAACAGAAGGGGCTTGAACCAAGACTACTGTATCCAGCACGAATATCATTTAAATATGAAGGAGGGATTAAACAATTCCCAGACAAGCAAAAGTTGAGGGAATTTGCCTCCCACAAACCACCTCTACAGGGTATCTTAGAGGGAATGCTCTAGATGGGAGCACTCCTAAAAAGAACACAGAACAAAACACCCAACATATGAAGAATGGAGGAGGAGGAATAAGAAGGGAGAGAAATAATCATCAGACTGTGTTTATAATAGCTCAATAAGTGAGTTACATTAGACAGTAAGGTAGTAAACAAGTTAACCTTGAACCTTTGGTAACCACGAATCAAAAGCCTGCAATGGCAATAAGTACATATCTTTCAATAATCACCCTAAATGTAAATGGACTGAATGCACCAATCAAAAGACACAGAGTAATAGAATGGATAAAAAAGCAAGACCCATCTATACGCTGCTTACAAGAGACTCACCTCAAACCCAAAGACATGCACAGATTAAAAGTGAAGGTATGGAAAAAGATATTTCATGCAAACAACAGAGAGAAGAAAGCAGGTGTTGCAATACTAGTATCAGACAAAACAGACTACAAAATAAAGAAAGTAACAAGAGATAAAGAACGACATTACATAATGATAAAGGGCTCAGTCCAACAAGGGGATATAACCATTATAAACATATATGAACCCAATACAGGAGCACCAATATATGTGAAGCAAATACTAACAGAATTAAAGGAGGAAATAGAATGCAATGCATTCACTTTGGGAGACTTTAACACACCACTCACTCCAAAGGACAGATCCACCAGACAGAAAATAAGTAAGGACACAGAGGCACTGAACAACACACTAGAACAGATGGACCTAATACACATCTATAGAACTCTACATCCAAAAGCAACAGGATACACATTCTTCTCAAGTGCACATGGAACATTCTCCACAATAGATGATATACTAGCCACAAAAAGAGCCTCAGTAAATTCCAAAAGATTAAAATCCTACCAACCAACTTTTCAGACCACAAAGTTATAAAACTAGAAATAAATTGTACAAAGAAAGCAAAAAGGCTCACAAACACATGGAGGCTTAACAACATGCTCCTAAATAATCAATGGATCAATGACCAAATTAAAATGGAGATCCAGCAATATATGGAAACAAATGACAACACAACACAAAGCCCCAAATGAGGCCTAAGGTCAGCAGACGGAGGGACATAATAAAGATCAGAGAAGAAATAAATAAAATTGAGAAGAATAAAACAATAGAAAAAAATCAAACAAACAAAGAGCTGGGTCTTTGAGAAAATAAACAAAATAGATAAGCCTCTAGCCAGACTTATTAAGAGAAAAAGAGAGTCAACACACATCAACAGAATCAGAAAAGAGAAAGGAAAAATCATGATGGACCCAACAGAAATATAAAGAATTATCAGAGACTACTATGAAAACCTATATGCTAACAAGCTGGAAAACCTAGGAGAAATGGACAACTTCCTAGAAAAATACAACCTTCCAAGATTGACCCAGGAAGACACAGAAAATCTAAACAGACCAATTACTAGCAACGAAATTAAATCAGTAATAAAAAACTACCCAAGAACAAAACCCCCGGGCCAGATGGATTTACCTCAGAATTTTATCAGACATACAGAGAAGACATAATACCCATTCTCCTTAAAGTTTTCCAAAAAATAGAAGAAGAGGGAATACTTCCAAACTCATTCTATGAAGCCAACATCACCCTAATACCAAAACCAGGCAAAGACCCCACCAAAAAAGAAAATTACGGACCAATATCCCTAATGAATGTAGATGCAAAAATACTCAGCAAAATGTTAGCAAACCAAATTAAAAAATACATCAAGAGGATCACACACCATGACCAAGTGGGACTCATCCCAGCAATGCAAGGATGGTACAACATTCGAAAATCTGTCAACATCATCCACCACATCAACAAAAAGAAGGACAAAAACCACATGATCATCTCCATAGATGCTGAAAAAGCATTCGACAAAATTCAACATCCATTCATGATAAAAACTCCCAACAAAATGGGCATAGAGGGCAAGTACCTCAACATAATAAAGGCCATATATCATAAACCCACAGCTAACATCATACTGAACAGCGAGAAGCTGAAAGCTTTTCCTCTGAGATCAAGAACAAGACAGGGATGCCCACTCTCCCCACTGTTATTCAACATAGTACTGGAGGTCCTAGCCACGGCAATCAGACAAAACAAAGAAATACAAGGAATCCAGATTGGTAAAGAAGAAGTCAAACTGTCAGTATTTGAAGATGACATGATATTGTACATAAAAAACCCTAAAGACTCCACTGCAAAACTACTAGAACTAATATCGGAATTCAGCAAAGTTGTAGGATACAAAATTAACACACAGAAATCTGTTGCTTTCCTATACACTAACAATGAACTAATAAAAAGAGAAATCAGAAAAACAATTCCATTCACAATTGCATCAAAAAGAATAAAATACCTAGGAATAAACCTAACCAAGGAAGTGAAAGACCTATATCCTAAAAACTACAAGTCACTCTTAAGAGAAACTAAAGAGGTCACTAACAAATGGAAACTCATCCCATGCTCCTGGCTAGGAAGAATTAATATCGTCAAAATGGCCATCCTGCCCAAAGCAATATACAGATTCAATGCAATCCCTATCAAATTACCAACAGCATTATTCAATGAACTGGAATAAATAGTTAAAAAATTCATATGGAACCACCAAAAACCCTGAATAGCCAAAGCAATACTGAGAAGGAAGAATAAAGTGGGGGGATCTCACTCCCCAACTTCAAGCTCTACTACAAAGCCACAGTAATCAAGACAATTTGGTACTGGCACAAGAACAGAGCCACAGATCAGTGGAACAGAATAGAGACTCCAGACATTAACCCAAACATATATGGCCAATTAGTATATGATAAAGAAGCCATGGACATACAATGGGGAAATGACAGTCTCTTCAACAGATGGTGCTGGCAAAACTGGACAGCTACATGTAAGAGAATGAAACTGGATCACTGTCTAACCCCATACAGAAAAGTAAATTCGAAATGGACCAAAGACCTGAATGTAAGTCATGAAAGCATAAAACTCTTAGAAAAAAACATTGGGAAAAATCTCATGGACATAAACATGAGTGACTTCTTCATGAACATATCTCCCTGGGCAAGGGAAACAAAGGCAAAAATGAACAAGTGGGACTATATCAAGCTAAAAAGCTTCTGTACAGCAAAGGACACCATCAATAGAACAAAAGGGTATCCTACAGTATGGGAGAATATATTCATAAATGACAGGTCCGATAAAGGATTGACATCCAAAATATATAAAGAGCTCACGCACCTCAACAAAGAAAAAGCAAATAATCCAATTAAAAAATGGGCAGAGGAGCTGAATAGACAGTTCTCTAAAGAAGAAATCCAGATAGCCAACAGGCACATGAAAAGATGCTCCACATCGCTAATCATCAGAGAAATGCAAATTAAAACCACAATGAGATATCACCTCACACCAGTAAGGATCGCCATCATTGAAAAGACAAACAACAACAAATGTTGGCAAGGTTATGGAGAAAGGGGAACCCTCCTACACTGCTGGTGGGAATGTAAATTAGTTCAACTATTGTGGAAAGCAATATGGAGGTTCCTGAGAATGCTCAAAATAGAAATACCATTTGACCCAGAGATTCCACTTCTAGGAATTTACCCTAAGAATGCAGCAGCCCAGTTTGAAAAAGACAGATACACTCCTATATTTATTGCTGCACTATTTACAATAGCCAAAGTATGGAAGCAACCTAAACGTCCATCAGTAGATGAATAGATAAAGAAGATGTGGTACATACACACAATGGAATATTACCCAGCCATAAGAAAAAAACAGATACTACCATTTGCAACAACATGGATGGACCTAGAGGGTTTTATGCTCAGTGAAATCAGCCAGGTGGAGAAAGACAAGTACCAAACAATTTCACTCATATGTGGAGTATAAGAACAAGGAAAAACTGAAGGAACAAAACAGCAGCAGAATCACAGAACTCAAGAATGGACTAACAGTTACCAAAGGGAAAGGTAACTGTTTCCCTTTGGGAAGGGAGAATGGGTGGGAAGGGAGGGATAAGGGTGGGGAAAAAAGAGGGCATTATGATTAGCATGTATAGTGTGTGTGTGGGGCACGGGGAGGGCTGTGCAACACAGAGAAGACAAGTAGTGATTTTACAGCATCTTACTATGCAGATGGACAGTGACTGTGAGGGTGTATGTGGGGGGGACTTGGTGAAGGGGGTAGCCTGGTAAACATAAAGTTCTTCATGTAATTGTAGATTAATGATACCAAAATAAAAAACAAATACATCAAAAAGATCATCTATCATAATCAAGTGGGATTCATCCCAGGGATGCAAGGATGGTACAACATTCGAAAACCCATCAACATCATCCACTCCATAAACAAAAAGAAGGACAAAAATCATATGATCATCTCCCTCATTGCTGAAAAAGCATTTGAGAAAATTCAGCATCCATTCATGGTAAAAACTCTCAACAACATGGGTATAGAGGGCCAGTACCTCAACATATTAAAGGCCATATATGACAAACCCACAGCCAACATTATACTTAACAGCAAGAATCTGAATGCTTTTCCTTTCAGATTGGGAACAAGACAAGGATGACCACTCTCCTCACTTTTATTCAGCATAGTTCTGGAGGTCCTAGCCACAGCAATCAGACAACACAAAGAAATAAAAGGCATCCAGACTGGTAAGAAAGAAGTTAAAAACTGTCCCTATTTGCAGATGACATGATATTGTACATTATAAACCTTAAAGAATCCACTCCAAAAATACTAGATCTAATATCTGAATTCAGCGAAGTTGCAGGATACAAAATTAATACACAGAAATCTATCACATTCCTATACACTAACGATGATCAAGCAGAAAGAGAAATCAGGAAAACAATTCCATTCACAATTGCATCAAAAAGAATATAATATCTAGGAATAAACCTAACCAAGGAAGTGGAAGACCTATACACTGAAAACTACAAGACACTCTTAAGAGAAATTAAAGACACTAATAAATGGAAATTCATCCCATGCTCTTGGCTAGGAAGAATTAATATGGTCAAAATGGCCATCCTGCCTAAAGCAATCTACAGATTCAGTGCAATCCCTATCAAAAACCAACAGCATTCTTCAATGAACTGGAACAAATAATTCTAAAATTCATATGGAACCACCAAAGACCCCAAATAGCCAAAGCAATACTGAGAAGGAAGAATAAAGCAGGGGGAATTATGCTCTCTGACTTCAAGTGCTACTACAAAGCCACAGTAATCAAGACAATTTGGTACTGGCACAAGAATAGACCCATAGACCAGTGGAACAGAATAGAGAGCCCAGATAAAAACCCAAGGATATACGGTCAATTAATATATGATAAAGGAGCCGTGGACATACTGTGGGGAAATGACAGCCTCTTCAACAGGTGGTGATGGCAAAATGGACAGCTACATGCAAGAGAATGAAACCGGATTATTGTGTAACCCCATACACGAAAGTAAATTCGAAATGGGTCAAAGACCTGAATGTAGGTCATGAAACCATAAAACTCTTAGAAAAAAATACAGTCAAAAATCTCTTGGACATAAACATGAACTTCTTCATGAATATATCTCCCTCGGCAAGGGAAACAAAAGCAAAAATGAACAAGTGGGACTGTATCAAACTAAAAAGCTTCTGTACAGCAAAGGACACCATCAGTAGAACAAAATGGCATCCTACAGTGTGGGAGAACATATTCATAAATTACATATCTGATAAGGGATTGGCATCCAAATTATATAAAGAGCCCATGCACCTCAAGAAGCAAAAGCAAATAGGCCAATAAAAAAATAAGCAGAGGAGCTGAACAGACAGTTCTCCAAAGAAGGAATTCAGATGGCCAACAGGCACATAAAAAGATGCTCCACATCACTAGGCATCAGAGAAGTGCAAATTAAAACTACAATGAGATATCACCTCACACCAGTAAGGATGGCCAACATCCAAAAGACAAACAACAACAAATGTTGGCGAGGATGTGGAGAAAGGGGAACCCTCCTACACTGCTGGTGGGAATGTAAATTAGTTCAACCATCGTGGAAAGCAGTATAGAGGTTCCTCAAAAAGCTCAAAATAGAAATACTTTTTGAACCAGGAATTCCACTCCTAGGAATTTACCCTAAGAATGCAGGAGCCCAGTTTGAAAAACACATATGCACCTGTGTGTGTAAGGTTGAAGGCACTGGGGGGAGGGGTGAGCACGTCAGACACTGATGATGTACCAAAGTCCCCAGCTGCTGCCCCCTCCCAATCTGAATAATGTGCCTTAAGCTAGCCAATCTTCGCACCGCTGTAAATCTAAGCTCTGCCTCCCCCACCTTCTTTAAAAACTCACTGCCTGCCCTGCTGAGTGTGACTTTCCCGGCCTGTGATAGCCAGACCGTGGAACATCACCCGTGAATTTGCATTCAAATAAACTACCTGGCCCTTTGTTGCCTCTCTTTGTCTGCTTATTTCAGCTAGAATTTATCTTACATTTAGTGCCGATATCCCAGGAAGGAGCATGAGCACGGGGCCCTGACCGGCCACCGGCGGCTCCGCTCCCTCCTTCTCCGACCTGGGACTTCAGCCTGCTCTTCGCTGTGTGGACTACTTTCCTGTGAGTCTCTCAGTTTCCCCCGGTCTGCTTCCTTTCCTAACTCCGTTTTACCTGGTCCATCTAGAATCGTATATACGTCCAGGTTTGGGCATCCAGCCCATCCGTTGTGGGTATCCAGGATACCCGCCCCTGGCCCTGCGGTGGGGGAGATGTCCCTCACCCAGGCTCCCAGGCCGTCTACCCTGACTTGGTGCGCTTGGGACGCTGGGCGCTCCTCTCAGCAGGATTAGTTGGGAAGTGGCACAGACATGGAGAACCAGCCCTCGAAAGCAGAGCCTCAAACCCCACTGTGGTGTCTCATTTCTAATTTGGCTACTCTATATTTGTCCCAGGAAGTTCACAAACGGAAGCTAGTCTTCCTTTGCTCTGAGGCCGGGCCTCAGTATCCCTTGGACAATCAATCTCACTGGCCCCCTGAGGGAACTTTCGATTTTGGCCTCCTCACCAACTTGATTAATTATTGCCACTGGAGCGGAGAGTAGAGTGAAATCCCATATGTGCAGGCTTTTTGAACTTTGCACTCCCGTCCAGACCTTTATGTTGTGTTCAATGACTCAGGTTCTCCTGGCTTGATCTCCAGTTAGATTGTCAGCCTCTTACTCTGCTCAGTCCTTTTTCCTTTTCAGATCTGCCAGAGGACCTCAGCCACCCGCCTCCCTCAACTCGAAATCCCCTCCCCCTCTCTCACACCACCATCTTTAAGTCCTTTGTCTTCACACATGTCGCCGCCATCGTAAAGTCCTACATTCTCAACCATGCCGTTGTACTGCTCTCCTCTTCCAGTGGCTACCACCCCTCCCCCTCTCCTTCCGCCTTCACCACCCTCTTCCCCCACCAGAACACGCTCCTCCCACCCTCTGGTTCCAGAAGCCACAGACAGGAAGCTGAAGAGAGGGAAAGCAATTGGATATCAGTGACTCAAGTCTTTATATTGGTTTGTCTGTCTGTGTATATGTTTTTGTGTGGGGGAGGTGTTGCTGACTGTAGTCGTTGTATCTCAGTTTGTATGTTTGTGTGTCTAGGTGTATGGATGAAAAATATTTTCCTACCTCTGGATGGTATTAATAAAAATTGATTGAAAAACAAGCGCTTGTGAAAATTAGGCATTCTAAAACTTCCAGAAAATCTGATAAAACTGTTAAGCATTAATGCTAATTTGGGTTTGGCTAAGGCGAGCATGTCCTTATAGTTATCAGCTGCCTAAGTTTACCTAAGGTCATTTAAGTTGATGTTATATGCTAAATCTTTTAAGAATAAAATGCTTAAAGGCTTGGCTTTGTATAGTATTCAGTAAAGATCTTGTAAGTAATCTAGCATAGTTGTTACGAATGAGTTAACTAAATAAGTGTGGCAAGTGAACACCTTTTTAATTGTGTGTTACAGTGTGTATTCCTATCAACAGCCTAGAAATCTTTATAGTAACCTAAAACCTTAAAATTTTGCTGAGTTAAAAAGATATACTTTGTGCTTAGTGAGAGATTGTGTTGTAAAGTTCATAGTAAACAGAAATTATAAAATGTTCATAAATTTGTCAATCCAAAGAATGCTAGTGTAACAGTTTATAATAGCCTACTTCTCAGTATTCACTAAAAATTAAGGTACCTAATAGTTTTAAGTTCTAATTAAAACTACTTAAAGTAATAAAAAAACATTTCTGCATGTTAAAGAATGTGTCTTTTGAGAAAAGAAAGTAACTTTGTTCTAAAGTACAGCTGTTTATTTAGAGGGAGAAATCTAAATGTAAAAAGGTTGTAGAAAGTTTGTAGAAGAATTTAACATGGTCATGCTATATAAAATTAAAGCAAATGAGTCTCGGTACAAAGTACACAGCAAAATTAGAATTTTGTTTTCAGTTAAAAAGACAAAGTTTTCTTAACTGTTAGTCTGCTCTTAATATTGAAAAATGGAAAAAGTTCTCTAATTGTTTTATCAAAGAAGTTTCTCATGCTTAAAGTCTCAATGAGTTGTTGGAGTATTTAAGAAAATGAGATCTTAATATTAAAAGGACTAAAAGCTAAAGTTTGCTAACAACTGTGTAACCTTCCTTATTTGCCTTTGAGGTATTTTGTTGTCATTCTGGTTAAATAGATAAGTATTGCTTCATAGCAACCTATAATCCTACTTAAGCAAGTGCTTTAAAACTTTTAACAGCTTCCCAAAATCAAATTCAAAAAGGTGCTTTTACCTCTAGTTAACTCTGATATTTTCCAGAGGGCCCCTGGAACATGTCAGAGGAACTTTTTCTCATTGGAGAAAGTATTTGGCTAATTTAGCTTATTTATCTGATATATAATTACTTGCTTAATTACCTAGAAAGCACTGTCAAAAAGAATAATGCTAAACTTTGTTACTGAATGTTTTGTGTTACAGAAATATCAGAATTTCCTTATGTCAACTGTCTTACAGTAAGCTTTCATCAGATCTTTAACCATTGTCATTTGTAAGTCTTTTATTATTTATAGTCACTGTTTTATTACTCTTAAGCTAGTAAAGAACTAGATTTCAGCAGAACAAGTATTAGTTACATAAGATTAAGTAAACTAAGGAAGATGATTTTGTGGCTTTTTGTTTCAAATGTTGCTGATAAAGTGTTTTAAGCTTTTTCTCTTAAGCTGACAACAGTTTAGTAAATGACTCCTTTATAAGCAGAACTGAAACTTTATCTTTCTCTCTACCTGATCCCTCCAGAATTAAAAAAACTCTCATTGACTATTTTTATATTTCATGGCAGTATGTTTATTTGCCCAAGTTCAATAGGAATCTGCTTTCCTTGTAAGAAGACCAATTAGAAACACTAGTTATATTACCAAAGCTTTAACTGGAACGTCATACCTGAAAGACATGTGTGTAAACTCAGATATGAAAAGACAACTTTAAAAAACTAAGATTGACTTTATAAAACCAACAAAGCCCTGTGGAAGACCTGGCCTGTTACCTTGCTTACAGAGTTCCCAGCAGCCTTACCAGGTGAGTAAAGAAGGTCACTTCCTGGCAAGAGCAGGAACCTCAGGATGTCTTGGAGACCTCGAGAAGAGAGGAATTCACCCAAATCTGCAGGCAAAACTGATGGCAAGTCTGGTTTGGCTTTATGGCCTCAAGAGGCCTTTAAAAGTTCAATCTGAAATTCCTTACAAAAAGTTCCAGCAAAGCATTTAAAAGAGCCTATGTAATCAATTGCTCTTCTTGCTGCACTTATGCAAATAATAAAGCCAAGTGTTAATTATTTTCTTAATCTGGCTACTTCTAATAAAATAAGGGTGATTTAGAGAAAAGTATTGTTTCAATAATGCAGTCTTATCTATACTAAATCCTAATACTAGTCATTGAAATGTAAACTCAACCCAGAATTTTAATTTCCCCATAATACCTGGCTATGATTCTCAATTAGACTCTTCATATTTCCAGTTCTCATATTCAGCCATGCATTCTTAATCTCATCAAGTTTGTCCTTCCAGAATAGAAGCGCCAACCTTCCAAGGCCCTCTCAACTGACAAGTGATAAAAACCTAGCTGCATCCTTTACTGCACCCCCTTCTCAGCATGAAGCAGCTAGAGCGGTTGTCGCCTCTTTTCCCTGGCAGCAGCTAGAGTTTCTATCTGTAGAGGAGAAAATGAGACAGAGATCATAAGCTTAGACCAAATAAAGTGAGAGCCTCTGGAGAAAGCAAGACAAGATATTTGCAGTCAGAACAATGTAACTACATGCTACGAACCCCCACCCTCCATGACGCCCCTTGTCAGCCAAAAGTAGCCAGATCAAGTCATCACCCATTATGACCGAAAGGTTGGAATGTAAGGTTGAAGGCACTGGGGGGAGGGGGGAGCACGTCAGACACTGATGACGTGTCAAAGTCCCCAGCTGCTGCCCCCTCCCAACCTGAAAAATGTGCCTTAAGCTAGCCAATCCTCACACCGCTGTAAATCTAAGCTTTGCCTCCCTCTACCTTCTTTAAAAACTCACTGCCTGCCCTGCTGAGTGTGACTTCCTTGGCCTGTGATAGCCAGACAGTGGAACATCACCTGGGAATTTGCATTCAAATAAACTACCTGGCTCTTTGTTGCCTCTCTTTGCCTGCTTATTTTGGCTAGAATTTATCTTACACTATGTTTATCACAGCACTATTTACAATAGACAAGAAATGGAAGCAACCTAAGTGTCTATCAAGAGAAGAATGGATAAAGAAGAGGTGGTACATATACACAATGGAATATTATGCAGCCATAAGCAGAATACAAATCCTACCATTTGCAACAACATGGATGGAGCTAGAGGGTATTATGCTCAGTGAAATAAGCCAGGTGGAGAAAGGCAAGTATCAGATGATTTCCCTCATCTATGGAGTATAAGAACAAAGAAAAAAACTGAAGGAACGAAGCAGCAGCAGACTCACAGAACCCAAGAATGGAGTAACAGTTACCAAAGGAAAAGAGACTGGGGAGGATGGGTGGGAAGAGAGGGATAAGGGGGAAAAAGGGGCATTATGATTAGCACACATAATGTAGCAGGGTGGGAGGACACAGGAAAGGCAGTATATACAGAGAAGACAAGTAATGATTTTATAGAATCTTACTACGCTAATGGACAGTGACTGTAATGGGGTATGTGGGGGGGACTTGATAATAGGGGGAGTCTAGTAACCATAATGTTGTTCAAGTAATTATACATTAATGATATCAAAATAAAAAAATTAGTTAATTAATTTAAAAAAAAGAACAAATCAAGGACTATGGGTGATGCCATTGCTTTAAACTGTGCCTTTTAAGGAAAGCAATTGGTAAACACAAGGTCCTAAATTCTTGTCCCTCTTTCCTTAATTTTACTCTTCCCTTCTCTTCTCTTACTTTACCTTCTTGAAAAAATGTCATCCTAAAGGCATCAGGACAGATCAAGGAAGGCATTTGTGCCTGGTATGGAAGGAACTATGAAGGCACTGAGTGGTGCACTGCAGCCTAAGTTGGGTAAGGAGGGCACAGGTGTAGGCGTGCTGCCTGGCATGGGGAGGCAGAACCTGAGCTGGCTGAGCAGGGTGTGTGCATAGACAGGTGGCCTAGTACATGTCAGAGCCCCCAGAAGGGTGAGAAGGACAGCCTGCAGAGGAGTAGCTCAGTGAGAGTGTCACAGCCTGAGCAGGATAATGAAAGAGTATTAGTTATCTCTTGCTGCATAAGAAGTTACCCACAAATTTAGGACATTAGAACAATCATCTTTTTTTACTATCTCACAGTTTCTGTGGGCCAAGAATTCAGACAAGGCATTGCAGGAGTGTCTTATCTCTGTTCTGTGATGCTGGGGCTTAGGCTGGTGGATGCGATAGCTGAGGGCTGGAATCATCTGCAGTTTTGTCTGTGCTTAGGGGATCTGCTTCTAAGAAGGCTCACTTCATGCCCAGAAAGTCGATGCTAACAAGCTGGCTCTTTTCCATGTGGGCCTATCCACAGGACTGTTGAGTGTCCTCACAACAGGGCAACTGGCTTCCCCAAGAACCAGTGATCCAAGGGAGGGATTCAGGAAGAAGTTATCCCTTTTATAACCTAGCCTATAAAGTCATATGGCATCATTTCAATACTATTTTATTCATTAGGAGTGAGTCACTAAATCCAACCCAAAGTCAAGGAGAGGGGGAATCAGTTTCCACCTTTTGAAGGGAAAATAATTTGCAGGCATATTTTAAAACCATTACACAGACATGAAGAGGCAGCCTGGTGTGGGATTCCAGAGGCTGGGCATGGGGAGGGCACCATACACACAGAAGGGAAGCCATGCCTGGATTTTCAGAGCCTGAGCAGAATGAGGAAGGCATCCATGTGGGAGATTGGCATGGGGATTTGGAGCCCAAGTGTATTTGAGGAAGGCATCTGTGCCTGTGTGTGGGTGGGAGCAATGTTGGAAGATGGTTTGCATACAGAGGATTAATCACGTAAGCAAATGTATTAGGGATATTGGAGTCAGGTTTCTCACTGTCGGAAGAGTGAGTTACAAATATGGAAAGGAAGAAAAAGGACATAAATTCTGTGATGTTGGATTGGGAACTGGAGGTATGCATGTGAACTCATGGTTTTCAATATAGATGACAGATACATAGATAGATAGATAGATAGATAGATAGATAGATAGATAGATAGATAGATAGATAGACAGATAGATGAATAGATAGGTGTGTGTGTGTGTGTGTGTGTGTGTATAATTTCCTATTGCTTGTCCAGGGGCCTGGAAGATCAGAACCCTAATGAGCAATAAGCACCCATAACACCCAGAAATATAATTTCCCCTACAAGGAACCAGTGTTCCTTAGAGAAATAGCAGATGCCAGGCTTAGAGTGGGAAATATACAAGATGAGGCCAAAACATTGTTTTGGACCAGAAAGAAAGGACTTGTTCAAAGCATGTTAGTGACATGTCATAAGGAGCAGTGACAGCATAAAGGGGCTCCTCTTAGCCAAATCCGGCCCAACTTGAGCCAGTCAAAATAAAAAATGACATTAAGAAAGTATAATTTATTACCATAAACTAGGAAGGCATGAGTTTATATGTATTAATAAATGAGTAAATTCATGAGGAAAGGGATATTTATAGAGTCTCAAAGTGTCTAGAAAATACTTATGAATTTCAAAGGGTAAAAAGTATCTTTACAGTGGAGAAGCCTGGCAGACACCATCTTACTTAAGTGGTCCCAGTGGACATCACCGGTAATGTGACAAATCAAAATTACACATTTGATAGAAGAGCACAGCATCACTTCTGTGATGGCCTGAATTTAATCACGAAGAAACAGCAGACCAACCAAAACTGCGGACTATAGCAAAGTAACTGGACCATAAACTCCCAGAGCAGCAAGGATATGAAATTTAAGGAAAGACTGAAGAAGTGTTCCAGGGTGAAGGAGATGAAAGGGACATGAGAACTAAAACCAATGGGCCAGTCTGAATGGGACCCTGTTGTGCTAAAGGGCATGACTAGGACATGTGGCAAAACTTGGACAGGGGCTGAGGATTAGATGGTAGTAATGTTCATTTCCTGACACTGCTATAGGTTGCTTCTTTGTGGGGAACATACTAACTTGGTGTTCTGTGAGAGAAACCAGCCCTGAAATCCTAAGACACCCATAAGATAATATGAATGAACTCTCTCTTGAACACAATGATGTTAATTTTGTACCATCCTTAGAAGAACTGGAATAAATAGTTACTCAAATCATCTTCCTCTCTTCTGTCCTTCAGTTGAGGAACCCTGGCTAAGAAGGCTACACTTCAGTATTATAGGGTAATCATGTCAGCAACTTACTCTCAGATGGACCTGGGAAAAAAGTTAAGTCTGAGATTATTTTGAGGTTAAAAAGAATGAAAGAGAAAGAAAGAGGATAACATAAATTCTTAATCCAAGGCACAGTCCAAGGACTTGCTATGATTGTGCTAAAAGAATCTCTAACCTCTTTCAGCCACACAGCTCAGGTAGCCAAAAAGCAGACCCCAAGTTTGAGCAGGAATTTGATAAATTACAGTATCAATTTCTTACAGTCTCACCATTTCCTAGTTAAGACAGTGACGAGGGAAGAGTAGGATTCTTACAAATGCAATGAGGTTTACCCTACTCCTAATACACTCAGCCTCATTTGTGTGAGTCACCTTGCTTGAAGACCCCTTACAAACTTTAGAGCAAGTTACCTGCAAGAGGAGGCCAATCCTACCTGGTGCTAGATCTAGACATATTACCTGAACTGTGGTTCTCCACCTTGGCTGCACATTGCAATCTCGGGAATGGACCACACAAACTTAGATTTAATTGGTCTGGGGTCCTATATAATTTGGGTCTTCCCAGCAGCCAAAGAGATTCTAACTTGCAGGCAAGACTGAGAACTAGTCAACTAGAGGTAAGACCCAGCATACCCAGAGGTCAGTTTGCAACATAAAACCCAGGAGCAGCCTTCTGTGCAAAAAGAATTGCTGCAAGATTTAGGTAATTCACATCAACAACATACATTATTCGCCTGTACGGACTCTTTGTCTCTTCTTTCCCATTTATTTATTCAATCATTTGTAGTATGGATTCATAAATATTTATTTTATATTTTGGGTTATAATCCAATACTACTTTGTTGCTCCAACTGCTTCAGCTTTAGCCAGTGGGGGTCTTTCAGTTAGCTTCTGTGTCCCTTTGACCCCCCAGCAGTGGGGGCTTTTGTTTGTTTTCCAGTATTTTACTTTCTGACACTACAAGATGCTCTGGCTATCTCATACATTTCTTGCCCCCAGTCCTAAAATCGGCCATTTCTCCAAAGAGCCCTGACTCCTCTTATTGCAGAATGGTATTTGAAACCAAGATCTGAGAGCTAGGTATAATTTTTATATCCTGCTACACCACACACAAAAAAGACCCAAATTAAAAAAAAACTATTAGATTCCCCAGGGTCAATGATCCTGGACTGGCACATGCCCAAGCAGGGATCCCTTTCCGGGCTGTCCTTTGGGAGTCAGGGTTGGAGGCTGTCCTGCCTATCACTTGGTTGGTGGCCTTCCTTCAGGTGGGTGCCAGCCTGGCTCTGGTGGGCACTGAAGAAACTAACAAACATTAGTGTAGTAAGTGCCCAAAGATAGGAAAATTAAGGTGCACAGAGGAAGGAGAAACTAATGCAGTGGGGAGGAGCTGGAAGACATTTCGAGCCTTGAGAGCAGCTCAGAAAGTGCTGCTTGAGAGCAGGCACTATGGCTGTTATCTTTTAGACCCCTATGCTCTTGGTAGCCCTGCCCCCTAACTTGCTATCTGGCCCACAGTGGTCCTTTATCACCACCAGCTGGTGGCCCAGTCTACTGAGTTCAGCGTAGCCCACAGAATAGCAGAGCCATCCATCTGGGAAGCCCAGATTGAAGTTTCTTCAGCCTTGCTGCTTGTCCTAGGTGGGAGAATCCTGCCAAGTTTCCAATGTTTAAGAATGTATTCTATGCCTTCTGGGGATTTCTGAACCATCCTTGGTGGCATCTCTACGGAAAGCAGCATTGGGGAGATTACCTTGGAGGTGAAGTCATCAAAGAGGTCCTCAAGTCAGCAATGCAATCCAAGAAATTCTGAGAGTGGACTGCACTAAGCAGGTAGAGAGGGGACAGAGAAAGGCAAGGTAAAGGCCCTATCCCAGGGCATGGCAGCCACGGGGACTGAGACAAAGCCAATTGAGACAAAGGCTAGGAGGCAGAGGGCTCCGAGTAGGAGGGTTCAGCCTGGTGCTGAAGCAGTTGGGAGATGATAACCCCTGGCTGCTTGTGGGGAAGAGACCTTCAAGGGGTTGGGGGTGGGTGTCATTCCTGTAGGCAGCTCACTGCTAACAAGAACACTAAAGCTGGACAGCCCAGGCCATGTGGGGAAATAAGTAAGCCACTTGGCAAGAGAAAGGACAATAAGCCAGAAAATGAAGTAGAGTCTTGGAAGGTTCTGCAGTGAGGTTCTTAAACCTGGACCAGGATAAATTTCATGCCTGGAGACTGAAACTGGATGAAAAATTGGCAGAGAGTGTGCATTTTTCAGGTCACAGAGTTAACAGAGCATATCTTTTTCTCAAAGGTTGAGACTAAGGAGTCAACATCAGGAGATCCACTGCTGCTGCTGGGCATTGAGATAAAACACGGAAGCTGCCTGGGATCGGGCCTTAACAGTTTATCAACCCAGCCTTAAGTTGTGTGGTCCTAATGAGAAAAGGACCATGAGCTTAGGCAGAATAGGGTGAGGGCCTCTAGAAAAAGCAAGGCAGGATATTTACAGTCAGAGCAATGTAACTACATGCAAGAAAACCCCCTACCAAAACTCTGCGTTGAACATTAAGCTCTAGAGTCATTCTTCAGTGAGATCAGTTAAAATTCTCCAGATAAAGAAGAGCAGCACATTTTTATTATGGTAATCATTTGAAATCATGTGTAAGATTCACCTTAGCATGCTAAAGGCCCAGGCCTATGTGCTGTCTTTCCTCCGTCAGCTCTGATGAGGTGATTTCACAAACTGGGCAACTAATTTAGCGTGCAGACCCAGCTGTAAACAACATAGTAAAAGCCAGGAAGGATTATACCTTAAAGATAAGATTGCATTTTAACACCCATGAAGTTTTAGGAAGTAAGATTCTTAACTTACTCTTTAGCAAACAGACAATACCTCAGCCCACCTTGGGAGCTGGGCAGGTCGCCTTTTGATATGCTCCCAGACCAAGACTCCTGTATCCCAGGTAGAAATCAAGGCAGGATATTCCTGATGTTAGGTTAATTCTAAATATTCAGGGACCACTTAACAAGTCCACACCCCTAAGCTTTTTTTTTCTTTAATTTTTTAAATTAAGGTATTATTGATATACACTCTTATGAAGGTTTCACATGAAAAAACAATGTGGTTACTACATTTACCCATATTATCAAGTCCCCATCCATACCCCAATCCTAAACTTTTTTTCATGTTCCCAAATATCCTTAACTGCCTATAAAACCCCTAGACAATGCACCACTACAGGCTCACGTTCCCTCCTGGCTCACACCAGGAGCTCTGTCTGTCCTCTCACTGTATCTCTCAATAAAAGTCTCCCTGGCTCTCCTACCTTGACTGTTTGCTAAGTTCATTCTTCGACTCCGCAAACAAGAACCCCAGCATCACTAACGCACTGCTGCCTCCTAAAACCCTCTTAGGAGTGGGGAGGGGTACTGGCATAATTGTCCTCATTTTACCAAAATTGATGCCTCATTCCCTTTCCACAATCCCAGGGGTTCTCTTGGAGGGATCTACCTGTTTCCAGAGGAAAGGGTGCACAGCCCGAGATGAGTATGGGAGATCCTGGATGTGACAAATCAAAAACTCCAGAGACCAAGAGATCTCTGAGAGAAAATAGTTTATTGGGCCTGTCAGAAAAAGACTGAGTCCAGGGACAGGCAGTTTCTGCTTCACCAGCAGGAAGGTCAGTTAACAGAAACAACTTCCTGCCAGGCTCAAGAAATAGGACACATTTATAAGGGGTCTCAAGGAAAGAAAATTTCTCTAAATTTACATTAGCTACAAATAAGGAAGATAGGCTAGCCCAAGTGAAGGCAGTCTGGGAATAGGCGGTTAGTCCATAGAGAAGGCTGGTAGATTGTTTGTGGATGATGGTCAGACATGGGTCTGGTTCAAGAGGTATGCTGCGGTTTTGGGGACCTTCTGATGACTGCTGAAAGGACTTCAACCAGGAACACGGAGTTTCTGGTCAGCTACACTCAATAGCTATTAACTGATGAGCTTCTCTTGCCTCTCTCTCTCATTCTTGGAGCCCTTAATAAGTAACTCTTAATTTAGGACATTTCAGAACTTTTCCGTATTACGTGCAAACGCTCTCCAGGGGAGACCTAGGACCCTGTCCTAGGGGAAGCGGTGGGCCCACACAGCTAATTATAACTGCAACTATAACTTTGTAGAGTGCTATTAGGGGGTCACCTAGGGGGTTGCGGGGGGGTGGAGGAGAGGCCACGGTCAGAGGTTTGGTTTGCTGTCTGCATCACCTTCAGCAGGACAAAGGAAGCAATGTAGACCTGAGCTCCGGAAAAAGTGGAGAACAGCGAAGGTGTGCAGGAACCGCGTATCCGCCAGCAAAGCCCCAGGTAGCTCGACTCCTGGCTGGGTGGGCTCTTCAGCGGGTGACGAGCCACTGAGCGACCTCAGCGCGCGTTCCCTTAGTTCCGTTGGTGCCCACATTTCCTTGCTGGAGCTGCATAGGCCGCACTTCGATGGGTCGCAGCTGGTGGGAGGCACAGAGTGCCTGGTGTCCACCTCGTCTGGGCTGGTGCAGTGCCAGTCTTTTCTACATCCTTTTGAACGCAAAAGGATCAGATAAGGAGATGAAAGCCCAGGTCGGAGTGGAAGGGCCAATCTCGTCGCCGCTCACAGTCCCGAGCGGCTCCCAAGCACTCGTGGCGGACCGAGACAGCGACAACCGGCCTTCCCTCCCGCTCCGCATTCGCTCCCAGGGATGCGGCGGGACTGCCCCGGTAGCCGCGGCCATTAATCAGTACAGGAAGTGCCCACGAGGTCAGCGGCACAGCAAAAGCGGCCCCAAGCGGCACCTAATGTCTTGCAAATGAAGGGTCCCGCCCCCGGGCAAAGGGAAACCTCAGGGGAGAAGCAGCCCGAGGCACCCTGCTCTGCTCCCCTACAACTGTGGAGCGCATTCATTTGAAATGTTAATATTTTAAAGCTTCCTCCTGGGCCCGGATCTGTCTCCTTGAAAGCGGACTGAAGCCTCTGCGATTAATAAACAAACCGGCTTTTGGCAGGGGTAGGAACCGAAAGAAGAGAGGCAAGTGTATGTAGACAAACGGCGATAAAGGATAAATCATTGCACAGTTCGGGCCATTCACTGTAAAAAGACTCCTTTGTGCCCCGATTCCCAAAGTAGAAGTTTTCCCAATCAACAGACCCTTATTTGCACGTTCCCGGCTGAAGGTTCCCGCCGCGCTGCCTTCCGCCCCCGCCAGGCACAGAGGAATCCAGGTCACAGGTGGAGGACGCGGCTGAGCCGCGCTCGGAAGGAGCCAAGCCCAGGCTCCGCCCAAGTCCTGCTGGGCTGGTGCCCCGCCGGCAAGTCCCCAACCAAACCGCTAGGATTCCGGATGTCCTCGGGTAACCCTGGCCACTGCGAGGTTAGGTGTCTCTGACCAGCAGGCCTGATCCTAACACTTGGGGAGGACGCGAGAGGTGTCACAGCGGGTGCTTGTTAAAAGCCTTGGCATACGTTTCCCTGTCCACATTCGATAGTTTGTCGGGCTATTGCCAAAATATTATCAAGTCGGATTCCTTACCCAGCCCAACTGCTAGCGATACCAGTCCCCGCGAACACTTTGGGACTGCCGACACTCGGCCAGGCGCTGTTCGAAGCCCTTCGTGTGGATTAATCTATGATGAGGTGACGCAACTCACAGACAAGCCTCTTTCTGTAACGGATCCATCATCTGTCCTCCACCGGTCCTCGCGG